>NW_005842046.1:1514591-1581621 GCF_000455745.1 Alligator sinensis
TCCCTACACACCCTAGCTTTACAACGCTACTTCCATCTCCTTCCTCCTCCTTCCTCCTGTTGGCTGTTCTCTGTGCACTCATGCTCATCCCTCACTGCAAAAGGGTAGCTACAGCTTTCCTTTGCTTTATGCTGTACTTGCGCTCCTGGAAAACGGAGCGTCACTTGAATTTGCATAAAAGGAACCCACTTTACAATGTAACAAATAGGGCTACGTTCCAAGACCTTGACTGTCCTGACCCCCAGGCCCATTTCTACCACATTTACAGGAAAATGTTGGTACTCCCCAACAGCAGACAGTGCACACAAGCACAGGGCACTATTATAACGGGGATGGCAACAACAGAAACACGTGTCGCAGACAACGAGCGAGGAGCGCAGATGCACACGGGAGGCTATATTTTGGTGCGTGTCACTCCCACAATGCACCACACAAAGCAGCTGCTTAAGTTCTGCCATTCATATTCTTGCTAAGCTTAAACAAGTCACTTGAGTGCCCTTTGACTCGGTTTTTACATCTGTAAAATGGGGGTAATGCTAATGGTGTGAGATAGGCACCATTTTTCAACTGGTTTTTTTAATGCAAATTTAGAGAGATAAGCTTCTTTTTTTTTCCTTTTAAAAGGTAACATTTTAGTTTTATTGTTTCTTTTGATGGGTACACTCCACTTCAAAGGTCACATATGGAGCAAAACTACTTAAGATGTTAAAAATGGACTGATATCTCTAATAAAACCTCCCGAGTCCATCAGAACTAACAGCTATATCCTCTGATCAATGCCTCCTTCAGAAAAGCCTGGAAAAGCAAATCAGTCTTGAACAGTGTGCTGCAGCAAATCAAAAGTAAAGGGTACAAGTTGCAAAATTGAGGAGATTTCAGTGCACAGTAGCCACTTCCCAAAGAAAAAGGGAAGCTGTTACTTCAAGCCCGAGCACTGAAATCGCACATGGGTTCTATGAAGAGCCAGAACCCCAGACATTTCAAAAATTATAAGGACAATTTTTGAATTATACCCCTTTATAATATAATCCAGAGAAGCAGAACCAGGAAAGAGAAAGTCATACTCTACCTCAGCTGCTTCCGAGCAAACGGGTCCAAACAGGGCTGACACGTTCTCCTTCTGGACCTGGTCAATGAAAGCATTAAGGGACTTCTTGGCATCACAGCCACAATCAGCATAGACAAAATCCAGGATGAAGTTACCTAAGTAAGATGGGTCTGAATTAACGGTACTGATGGCAATCTGAATAGCTGAACTCAGCTTTTGAGCACTCAAGGCATGCGAGGCATTGCAAGGGGCCTGAAATGCTACAGTTATCTTAAAGGTTTTGTTCAGCCCACTAACTATAGCATCAGTAAAAACTGCAGCCATAAGTGTTACCGCTGCAGAATTGCAGAGAGGGGAAAAATTCAGACTGTGCCTGAGTACATAATAAGGAGCTAGCCTGAGATCCATGCTGCCCCTTCACCTGTACTACTATTAGCACTTCAGTGATTTCGCTCTTCCTTTCATTGCTCTTTGTATTATTACCAGCTTCTTTGCTGGTGGCGTAATTTTAATTAAACCATGCTAATTAAGTGAACCTCATTCTCCAGAGCATTTCCCATTTTAACCCTTTTGTTAGCATCCTTACTTTTGATTTTAGTGCTACAAGGCAGGTCTGTTCAAATATCACGCAGCTTTTTTGTCTCCTGTATATCTTACCAGGCTCTGACGGACCTGGGAAACAAATGTGCATGTCTAATAGAGCATAATCCTATCTGTAAGTAGGAAAGAAGGACGTTAGTAATTCTAAAAGCAAGGAGTGTGCATGTCTCGCTGCTCACTGTTACTGTCTTCCTCCTTCCCCTTCCTTTGTTACGGATAGATGTTACCTTCTTTGGGACAGAGACCCTGTATAGTCCATGAGTTTTAATATATATAGCACATCTTTGGGCACTCTAGAAGTAATCAACACAGTTTAGAAATGAAATGAATTGGTTGGGGAGCGGGGGAGCAGGGGGAATGGGAAAACAGTTCTCTCACATTTTTACCCTCTTCTCCAACTCCCATTGGGGTTTGAGGGAACAAAATTTCAACATGCTCAGAATATTTCCAGCAGCCCTAAGGAATGAATGTGCATGATGCTGAGAGTGTAGGTTGTAGCCGTGTTGCTCTAAAGACATAGGCAGACAAGGTTCTTTGGGTGAATTTGAAATCTTTTATTAGAGCAACTTAAATAGTTGGGAAAAAAAATTTCTTAGCAAGCTTTCAGGTTTAAAAACCCTTCATCAGGCTGAGGAAACCTCTGCAGTTGGTGTGTGCTCTTCCTGGATGGTCTAATAAAAGAGCTCAGATTCCCCCGAAGAACCTTGTCTGCCTGTGATGCTGCGAGGCGTTTTATCTACAGCACAAAAGCTGGACGTGCTGACATAGGTGAGACACCTTTGCAATTGGAGCAACCATCATACTAGCAAGGGAACAGCTTGATGGGGACACTCATTCTATGCCCAACGGAGGATTGGCATCTAGTTGATTACTGTGGAGGCTGGTGTTCAGTCTCCAAAAAAGTTCAAGCGGTTGGGAAGTTCAGGCCTCTCTAACTGCTCCACCAGTGAACAGGTGTGCTTGTATCTGGGGGCAGAAGGATTTTCCAAGTGAACCCATAGGCGTTACTCTCTCCCCTCTCACCTGATGTTAGAGGGCACTGTGCCATTATTAGGAAAAGATACAAAACTATTATCTCACCACCAAGTTTTCTACTCAGACCAATCTCTAGTGTTTGGCTGTGAAACTTTTAAGTGAGCTCACAAGTGCGCAAAGGTCACTAAATAATCTGGACTGAACAAATTGCTTTCTTGCTTACATACAAACAGGGTGCTGAGAGAGTTGGCTGATGCGATTGCAGAGCTGCTGGCCATTATCTTTGAAAACTCATGGCAGTTGGGAGAGGTCCCAGATGATTGGAAAAGGGCAAATATAGTGCCCATCTTTAAGACATGGAAAAAGGAGGATCCAGGGAACTACAGACCAGTCAGCCTTACATCAGTCCCTGGAAAAACCATGGAGCAGGTCCTCAAGGAATCCATTTCTAAGCACTTGGAGGAGAAGAAGGTGATTGGGAACAGTTAGCATGGATTTACCAAGGGCAAGTGAGGCATGACCAACCTGATTGCCTTCTATGATGAGGTAACTGGCTCTGTGGATGCAGGGAACACAATGGACATGATCTACCTTGACTTTAGCAAGGCTTTTGATACAGTTTCCCACATCCTTGCAGGCCAGCTAAGGAAGTAGGGGTTGGATGAATGGACTGTAAGGTGGACAGAAAGCTGGCTCAATGGTTCGATGTCTAGTTGGCAGTTGGTATCAAGTAGAGTGCCCCAGGGGTCAGTCCTGGGGCCTGTTTTGTTCAATATCTAAATTAATGATCTAGAAGATGAGATGGGCTGCACCCTCAACAAGTTTGCCATGACACAAAGCTGGGGGTGTAGTAGATATGCTAGGATAGGGGAGAGCTAGGATTCAGAGAGACCTAGGCAAATTGGAGGACTGGACCAAAAGAAATCTCATGAGGTTCAACAAGGACAAGTGCAAAGTCCTGCACTTAGGACAGAATGATCCCATGCACCGGTACAGGCTGGGCACCGATCGGCTAAGCAGCAGCTCAGCAGAAAAGGACCTGGGGGTTACAGTGGACAGTAAGCTGAATACGAGTCAACAGTGTGCCCTTGTTACCAAGAAGGCTAACAGCACCCTGGGCTGCGTTGGTAGGAGTGTTGCCGATTGAGGGAAGTGATTATGCCCCTCTATTCTGCACTGGTGAATTTTCACATCTGGAGAACTGTGTTGTTTTGCTTCAGCAGTGAATAGAAAGGATAGGCAAACTATAGAAAGGATATGGACAAATTGGAGAGAGTCCATCAGAAGGTAACAAAAATGGTTAGGAGGCTGGGGCACATGACTTCTGAGAAAAACAGGGGAAACTAGTCTTATTTACTCTGCAGAAGAGAAGACTGAGGGGGGATTGACTAGCAGCCTTCAACTCCCTGAAGGGGGTTACAAAGAGGATGGAGCTGGACTGTTCTCAGCGGTGGCAGGTGACAGAACAAGGAGCAATGGGCTGAAGTTGCAGCAAGGGAAGTTTAGGTTGGATATTAGGAAAAACTCTCTCACTAGGAAGGTGGTGAAGCACTGGAATGGGTTACCTAGAGAGGTTGAGAAATGTCCATCCTTGGAGGTTTTTAAGGCCCAGATTGACAAAGCCCTGGCTGGGATGATCTAGCTGGGCACGGTGTTGCTTTGAGCAGGGAGTTGAACTAGATGTGACCTCCTGAGGTCCCTTCCAACCCTAACTTTCTATGATTCTATAATTCTGATGTGTATTGTATCTTCTGCACTCTTGGGGAGGTTAGATCAAGTTAAAAATGACTACTCAATCTAAGATAAATTAGGATAGCAGGAGGCAGTGGTGGGGGGGGTCCATAGAGGGGATCGGAGGCTAACAGAGTCTGCAGGGGGGGTGGTCATCAGGTTTGGAGGAGAAAGTGGAGTCTGCGGGAGGGAATGTGGGGGGATCAGTATGGCAAGCAGGGTTAATGCGGGGCTTGGAAGGATAGGGGGGTTGGTGGGGCCTGGGAGGATCAGGGGGGTTCCCAAGGTCTGTGGGGGCCTCTCGCCCCAGGGCTTATTTTTTAGTCCACAACCACCCCCCCCACCCCACACACACTTCTAGATGAACAGCCCCCAAACTGAACCTACCCTCCTGCTCCACTCCCTACCCCGACTAACTTCCATCAGCTCCCATCACTGGAAGCAGGTTGCAGGATGGGCTCAGGGTGGGGGCTGGCTGGTCCGTGGAGGGATGGGGTTGTCCATCTGGGGGGCACACTGAGCAGTGCTGAGCTTTGAGGACACTGTGGCTTGAAATGTTGCTGATTCTGGTGGGGCCCAGCCCAATGAACTATGTAGCAAATCACGAGACTTCGGTAGCACATATATTAAAATTGGACTAATATCATGCATAGTTTGGACTGCATATAAGTAGTACAGCCAAAGCACTGTTCAAAAGTGTGTTTATGCAATATCTGTGCTAGAACTTGCTGCAGTTTCCAAAAAAAAAAAAGAAGGTAACATGCATCAATTCTGGATGAACAAAATGCATGGGTATTATATGCAAATTGCTACAGCCGTGTTTAATTTCAAGGTTATTGTTTTCAAATTTGCTCCTCATTTCCATGTGCTCAGGGAAAGCAGGGTCTGACAGTAAGGAAGGAGGGGCTGCCAGGGGGAAAAGTTGGGAGAAAGCAGCAAGCTAAGGGCTAACTGACTCCTCAGATATATTTTCCCTGCTGTAGCACTGGGAGGGGGACAAATTTAAACTATACTTCCAATAATTAGATTCTATACCTGGAAAATTATAATGCATTTATACATTTTCCATATACAGAATCTAATTACTGGGGGCGGGGTGGGGGGTGTTGTCTTATAATCAGGGTCATCTTCTATTTGAGTAAATATGGTAAGTTAGATCTAACCCATCCCTAACCTGTATGTACCCTAAATTAGCCTAACCTGGGGGTATATTTAACCTAGATCAGGTTGGCCATTTTCAGACTGATCTAATCTTCCTGAACTTTTGTACAGTTTTTACTTAGATCCTTAGTTAGGTCAAGCTAGGCATAAGATCCGCACCTGGGAGAACTAAGTTAGATCATGTGGCTGTTCTTAACATGATCTAACCTCCTCAAATGTCTGTACCTAGCCTTACATTCTGCTTATGTTTTCTTATACAGGTTTATTTTACAATTTCTGCACAGCACTGTATCAGTCATTAGACCTTAGTCACAGACTTGGGACTTGATTTTTATTTTGCTACACTGGAGTTGCATTATACCCTGTTTTAATGCACAACTGGCCTTTGTCAGGAAACAGAATACTCTTGGGTAATGCAGGGAATCAGATTTACTCACACATAATGAAATTGTCTTTGGCTTTTATAGAGCAACTTATATTTACAAAGAGATATCTGTTCTGGAACTGACCTTAAGACTTTTGAGGAAATAGTCAGGACAGGTTTTAGTACCTCATTAATCCCTTTAAGTTTGTTTTTTTTTAACTATGTCTACAGCCTCTATTACTCTGATCATTGGCCCTAGTGTTGCACAACTCCATGAGCTATGTGTATTAGCAAAGATGAGCTTTAACCCAAACAATCAGTAAAATATAAAGACAATTTCCAGTTAAAACTACAAGATACAATACCCTAAGGATGCCCCCAGGTTTCTTAGCAAATGCGATACATTTTCTTATATTTCTTTTCTATTCAAAGCAACCTGATTTCCTCCCCACAAAAATCCCTGCTCATCAGAACAAAATCATTTTCCTGGAAATGCAGGGCTTCACCACTTATGCATATGCTTAACTTCAAGCACATTGGTAATCCCTTTGATTTCCCTGAAACCACTCATGCAGGTAAAGTTCAGTACACGCATAAGCACTAGTAGTCTCATGGCAATTCTTTTTAGCTATTCTTCGCAACTCCAACCTCCACTAACTCATAAAACGTATTAATAATAATAGAGGCAAACTCATTCCATCAGCAAAGTGTACTAAAATCAATTAACTTACCCCTAAATTGTGTGGTGGTCCAGCACCTCTACTTCACCTGGTAGCAAGCAGGTCATTGGAAAATCAAGCTGATGAGTTCCAGTGGAATTGGAGACCTTGGAGATACTGTAAGTTCTTTGAGAGTGATCTTTTCTGGCAACAGCTGCATGCATGCAGATGATCATATTGCACATAAATTCAGCAATAACTTGCATGTTCACTCTATTAATCAGGCAGAGAAAAATTGCTTATAACTTTAGGCCATAAGACAGGTCAAGATCAGTAAGAGCTAAAATCTGCCAGGTCTGTGGAAAACACCAGTGTGTATCAGACCATGTGAAATCCAGTCAAGAATAGCCTGGCATGGCCAGAATCGGTACAACCTGGATAGCTGATAGAAAAGCATGTAGCACTGTACAACCAGAACATAACTCGAAAGATAGGTAGGAATGATGTACTTAAATATGTTCATTAATCAGACAAATGGAAGGTGCACAACACCAAACATGACTGACCATGTGTGGGCAGTAATGCAGACCTGATGTAAGCACTTCTCATTATAAAAAGTGTAGAACAGAAATGCACTTTGGATTGAAATGTGCACTGAATGATCCCTACTGTCAGCCAGTTTGATCACCTGGTTGATAGCATGAATAAAGGCTGCACTAAGTTTATACTCTCTAAATAATTGTGGCATGCTTATTTAAACAGTGTTGTAGTAGGAGGTAGCAGGTCATGAGAAGCAACAGGAATAACATGTTCTATGGGAACCATGTCATTTCAAACAGTTTCGAAAATCAGCTCCTAATAAGCATGCAATATAGGTTACGGGTCATCAGCGTTAGGGAGCACCAGTCCCATAAACTGGAAATCAGGCTTTTTCTTTTTGCAATATTTTCCTGGGCTGCAGCATGTGCTTAGCATTGTTAAATACAGATATTTTGATCCAACAAAAGTGTTCCTTTATGAGAAGTCTGGTTATTTCACCTCTAGCAAACTGTACTTAGCTGCTCTCTTCCTTTGTGATTACTTCATGAGAACAAAGCCTGAATAATTCATGAGTATTAATTCAATAACTTTATGAAACCCACCTGCCTACATATTCAGCTTCTAAATCCACATTTCGGCACTATAAGAAGAGCAACTTCGGTGGGATTTGTTGCTTCCTAGTACCTTTGAAAACAGGGGAATTTTTATTTCTGGTGCTATAGTGTTTATAGTAAAACCTAATATTAAGTTAAGAAATCAAGTTCTCATTGCATGATCCTGTGACAGTAATCTCATAAGCTTTTGAAAGCAATCCTCACTGTTTCAGCCCAGACATCATTTACTAAGGGTATAGGATCTGCTCCAAAGCTTTTTTTAAATCAGCAGCTGTGAATAAAGTTATTGAAGTAAATCCCAGCAAGTACTAAGCCCTTGCACCTTTTGTTAGGTCAAATCCTGAACTTCTTAAATTCACTCAGGCAAAACACCAGTGGATTTACTGTCAAGAGCTTGGCTCAAGGACAGAATAAAGATAATGTTTGTGGCACCTTTAAGTGCTCTAGGGCTTTCAGACTCTGCCAAATTCAATAGAAGGAGATAATTTAAGTGAATATATAAAGTTTGGCAGTTATGAAAAAACTTCCTTCTCATCGTTTTTTTGGTGCTGTACCTTCACTGGTACCAGTGGCATTATTCCCAGTTTGCAGCAGTTTAAAAGAGAAGGGAGATCTATTCTTAAATATTAAGTGGCCTAAACAAAATTCCCAGATCTGAACAACCCAGGTCTTTGGATCCAGATTTGGATCTAAAATTCAAAGCTAGATTTGTTTTACTTAGGCTAAGCTAATGTAGGGATGTCGACATCTCTATTATAATGAGCTTGCTGCAAGATACTTGGACAGAAGTGACTATCACAAAATTTACAGTGATATGAAAACATTTTGAAACACTCCAGATGGTCTTTAAACCTTCCTCATCTAAATATTGCACACATGGATATTGCTCCCTTTGAACGCTGGCCTTTTATCATCAGCAAATGGTCTCAAAGTCTACACGTGGAAGAGACTTGCTTCTACTTTAATATTCAGTGTGTGTGGTCAATGACCAAGATCCCTTTCACACCTGGTTACACCTATCCCTCCTGGGCATGCCAGGGGTTTTCACCTCACTGTGGAAGCTTTCAGCACATAACACCTTCCCTGATGACGGTGGATGAGTGAGTTTAAGAGGAATCAAGGCAACACAGTCAAGCCACATGTTAGCACTCAACAACAACAGCAACAACAAAAAAGAAAAGAAATCAAAGATTGTGTACCTTCGAAGTCTAAGCACAGACTTCCCATGATGGCATAACGTATCCTCATTTGCAACTTGGTGCAATCTTCCCCGACAGCTGCAGATT
The DNA here is from genome assembly GCF_000455745.1 of Alligator sinensis. Lineage (NCBI taxonomy): Eukaryota > Metazoa > Chordata > Crocodylia > Alligatoridae > Alligator > Alligator sinensis. Next base: position 1,523,570 of record NW_005842046.1, read on the forward strand.
GGACCTGAACACATTGCTCCTGGCAGCAGCTTTGCCTGCCTGCTTTCAGATGTCACCAGTCTAATTTCAGCTCTTCTGCTGTTCCTAATGGGATACAAAGCAATGGATAGAAGAATTTCATTTTCACTGAGTCTGGCAAGCATGTTCTTGATGGCCACTTGGCTGTCTCTCAGCTAGTGTTATACTCGCTGGCTTTGTGATACGGATGAGTTCTGTTTGATGAAGATTAAGCAAAGACTATCACAATCCCTTTCTCTTCTTATCAGTGATTCAACACCAGAAAAAATATATTTTTACTCGGCAGAAGATCTAGTCTTTTGGAGACAAATGCTGATATCATTTATGTCACTCAAAGTCCAGAGTAATGTTCTCTATTTCCTGATTAAAGTCAAAGGAGTTATTTTTCAGATACACTGGTAGAATTAAGACTAGAATTTTACTGATGAGGAGTATATCAGAGACATTTCAGCTCCTGCCTGATGATTCACTACTACTGCCAGTTCCCAGCCATGCAGTCTTCACTTAACTCTAGTGACACCTTAAGAAGCTGTTGCATCTTGTTCGTTTGAAGCCACGTAGCCTGGTTTATTGATCCTCTAAGTAGAAGACCTCAAGAGATCGCCTTACGAGGACAATGGAAAGATGCTCAACATTAGCATGGGGACACAAAGGGTCAATCCAACAGGAGAAGCTCCAATTTTATACGACAGCATTGCTAGTCATCAACCAGATCATATCACTGCAGCTAAGAAGGTGGACTTGTGCACACAAGGCACCTGTAAACATTCAAATGTGTAAAGTCTAATTGACGTGGGCAATTTAATTACACGTGTTTCTTTTTTATGAGATGGATTTGTTGTAGTGGTGGTATGACAATTATGAAATACTGGTATTATATCATGATTAAAGGCAGCGTTATCACTTAAGTCAACACAGAGTTTTTTAATCATTTAATAGCCACTTGTATTTGCAGAGATTTCATAAGACTACTAAAGAAAAAGCTAAAGCAATGTACCTTCTTATACATTACTTGATCAAGCTTCAGCCATATATGCTCCAATTATAATGTTAGAGGTTCATAGAGTTTTTCTAAATTGAGCTCAGCTTCACAAGGTGGCTTTGGATCAGCATGTGATGGCACTCCATTGTTACGGATTCTTTCATAACTCATATTCATAGTAAATACATATCCAATGTATTCAATACCAGAGTTGGAAAAAAACCCATGGAAGATGCATTTATTTTGATCCTGACATGCAGTTTCTTCAACAATGCTCTCATTTCTTTGGGCACGTGTTAAAAGAAGATGGCGAAAAGTCCTATTAATACTGGAGAAGAAACATTTAAAAAAAAATATCATGATCTCCACAGATTCCTCTCAAAAAACACAGAGATATATTTATTGAAAGGCTTACTGATGACATATCATCTTTAATCGATCAATCATTTGATTCAGGTTTATTGCTGCTTCTCTTTTACCTCATAACTTTCTGTTTTGAAAGTTTAAGCAACGTGCATTCAGATAAAATGAGTGTTAAGTGGCTTTTACCTTTCCAATCGTAGGACAGAAGCTAGATGCTTACAAATTTAAAGTTCAGCTCACAAAATACAGTCCCAAGGGCTAGGTGCAGTCATTCAAAAAGGCCAAGGAGGAATCGATTTAAATTACGCGGTTTTCTGTAAGCAGTATAGTTTCAATCGGAAGTGAACAGAACACACGTTCGCCCTTTGGTGCGGGAAAGCAAATCTAAGACTGGGTTCTGCCATTTTTAAATCAATCTGTGTGCACGCAACTTCTGTCCTGTTATGGGCATAGTTTAGTTTCTGGGCTGCTTAATTGCTGGGCCAATTATTAAAACTAGCCTGGAGAACTTGAGGTTCTAGCCCCAGGCAGCTGGCATAACTGGACTGCCTGGTAATCACGACCCAAATGCCAGGGCTCCCAGGCTTTCCAGGTTCTCAAGCCTCAATTAGGTCACTAATTTCAAGACTGCTTACACCGCAGAATCCAGGTAAGGTGGCATGAAATCATGCAGGTTTCTCTCTATGGGCATATCCCCATATGTGGGGGCATGCATTTGCTACAGCACAAATAGCAGCACAGATTTATACTGCTGCTTTTTGCCACTGTACACACCCCTGCATGTGTGCACAGCAAAATGCCCCACTTCAGGGAAACTTGATACCCTGCTCTCCCCAGCTCCTGGGGTATTGGAGGAGCTGGGGGACGCCTAAAGCAGTGGAGATGCATTGGCTGGCAGCCAAAGTGCCTTCTTGGAGGACCTAGCCTCCAGTTGCTCCAGCCCATGCTTGTATTTTTTTAGCAGGTTTGCGGGGTTTTTTATACTGGGAGTTCTCAGTGTCGATTTTTGACACCATGCTGCAAATTTGCAGCACAGCAAACAGTTGCATGTGCGCCACGTGTGGCTTGCAGTGCCCCAAACAGTTTTCAGTTGCCGCAAACTGCACATGCGTGTGTCTGGACGCACCCTGCGGTTTCTCAGGAGTTTGTTGAAACAGGTGCTCTTTCAAAACATTTTGGGATTGGACGCATCAGCACGTTCCAAGGCTCGTTTCATAAACAGATTTCCAACCAGCTCACCTCCAAAGCACTTGAGTCAGTTTTGAAAATAGGGATTAGACATATTAAAAGAGTTTAGCCTATCTTCTGTCACATATTGCACGCATAAGAGTTGAGTGCTTGCTCGGAGGACACAACCACCAGCTAAGGCACACTCTGACACAACGAGGTATATGTAATAGTGCGCACAAAAGACTCCGCATTGTAGAATAAAAGCACAAGCGTCTTCCGTTGTTTGCAGGCAGGTTTTTTTCATCCTGTTTGCAAACCGGGAACTGAAAAAAAATCTGTGTTAATAATTCAGCTAAACAGTTAATTAGGTAAGGACATAACCTATATGATTAAGAGATGAGAAATGTACAGTTCCAAATTACTTAGGCCACCGTGGCCTTGTTCAATAGGAAACTAATCAATGGTATATGTCTGCCATAAGACAAGTGTGAGTAAGTGTAAGGTGGTGATAAAGTAAAGCGGTTTGTATTGATTTGGGCTTTAATAGATGTACAGAAGGGCAGTCATTTACATGCCAGAGTTGAACAGGGTGTAGAAGGAAATGCAATTTCTAAGGTAAAGAGCATGTGTATGCATTGGATAGGCAACTTGTTTTATCTGATGTCCTCCTGCTATTGCTTTTTCCATTACATGGAAGTGAGGTATAGGGGGGAGTGTGTAAGATAACTTCAGACTCCAAATAGTTTGCCAGATCACTATAACTCCTCTGAAGTTGAGGAGCTCTTCCACTTCTAACCGCAGCACATCTGGACAATTCAGAACTGTGTGCACCCATTGAATACCACATAACAGTGTAGACTACATAAATTTGCCTCTTGCATCGCCACATATAAGTGAGGATCAGCCACTATCATATCTGTATGGGTGTTTTAGGAAATGCTATCCAAGACCTTAAGTGGAAAAAGGATTAATATTCACTAATTGACTTGGTTTAGAAATGGTTATAGGGTGACAACTCTGATTTCAGCAGCAGTCTTGAAATCAGGCCTTAGTCAACAAGATCTCCATTACCCTCTACCCAGTACTCTCGACCCACTGAAACTAATCTAGCACAAAGGCTTACTATCTCGTATAACATTGCTATTGCCAAGTCAGTGCTGAAATCAGTGATCAAAAGGAAGCTGTGCCTGAGTAAGAACTTCAGGATATGGGTCACGCTATTCCCCGAGTGCCAGGCAGAGAGAGTGACTCACTCAGGGTCAACACAGGGATCCTGGCAAAAATTGAATCCAAGTCTCCTGTGCCCCAGGCTAGTGACCATCCATCCTTTACACTATAAGCCAGTGACAAAAGTGGTCCCCTCACACACCTGGATAAAATTATCCATGGAGCTGCTAGTCCTAAGCTTCTCACTGCAGCCAGGCCTCCTCCACTTCCCCAGAATCCCGATTGGAGGGGATGAAGGAGGGAGGCCAGGGAGGATTGACACTGCCCCCCTGATAATAGTAACGCACAGGCTTCGCTCCAGAGGAGGCCTGCCCCTCTGCAAAGTTCAGAGCAATATATGCCCACCATGCTTATGCCTCTCCCTCACTTCATTGCAACGGAGAAGCTATTATAATCTGGCTGCCCATTACAAGTGTGATATAAGAGGACCCAGTCTCAATGAAATCTTCCTCATAAAATATCCCAAGCCCTCAAGACAAAGGAAAGCCCTAATGAAACACCAAGCGTGCAGCTTTCTCTGGGCTGGCGTTAACTTTATAAGGAGTGCTTTTCCTTTGTACAGCCATTGCGTAAGCACCCAACGTTTAAGCTTTTGCTGCATTGACATTTCTAGCCAGTCAAAGTTACTCTTCATATTGATTAGGTATATTTTTTTTACCTTTGAGCCTGTTGCAATGTAGGCGCAAAGGTTACCTCCGTGCATTGGAGCCCAGTTTATTAAAACAGCGTAGCTGATGGTCTAAGCAGCAGTCCTGTCACATGCACTGCCTGTGAAAACAAGCCTTGAACGTTCACTACGAGCTGCACAGGAAGCCAAAAGGATATAAACATTGACCCACAGACCGTCGCCTTCTAGTGGGAAGTAAGGTAAGCTTTGTGATTTCCTCTTTGGAACATAGGGATGTGGAATAACTAGCTTGCCATTCCCGTAGGGAAGTATTTCAGTAGCTTGCAGTATATGTCATTAAAAGCAATAGCTTGGCCACTGATCATGTACTTAAACTTATGTTAAGTTTATGTCCTTAGTTAAGACTAAGTTTGAGGGAGAGCTATAAAATGAGCTACCCCTGCACTGCCTATTTGAATAAGAAGCCTGATTCCCATGTGTGAAAGCTGTTCTCTTAGCTGTTTGATTCTTATATCTAGTCTGAAGTGCATAATGTGCTCCCATTCAGATTCAGCTTCAACTCAACCTGCTTATAAACCAACCCCTGTTGCTCTTCCTGTGATGCATAAGCATTCAGGACTGCGAGATTTTTCAGTGCAGCGATAGATACATAGATCTGGCTAAATCATTTAAGGAAAAAACAGCAGCATGTGTTACAATTCCCTGATCTCTCACACTAGGATTTCTATTACAAATATACACAGAAACAAAGTCACAGCCCCAATGTTATTAGTTTACCCCAAATCAACAAGTAGGTCAGAGGTAAACTGGAAAGAAAACATTCATCTTCCAAACAAGTCTAGCCCATGGCCTCATTCACCTTGCCGTCTTAAAGGAATGAAAATATTTGGAATCAAGAGTGAAACAAAGCAGATCTGTTTCTGTCCATGTAGGCACTGGTATTGCAGAGAGAGAATACCCAATTTGGCTTAAAAATGAAAATATGCAAGGAAAGATTTTATATCAGCAATAAGTAGCTTTTCACCAAATTGGGAATTCAAATTTGTGGAGGACTCCTGGTTTCCAGTAGTATTGGGCCTCAGCCAGTTCCACATGTGTGTCACCGTGAAAATAAGCCCCAAGTCAGGTACAAACCTTCACGTGCCAACAACTTTGACAGAGAACTACAGACTGAGCAAGCACTTCCTGCTGGCTTATTTGCTTTTGTGAAGTAGATAATGCAGCAACCCTTAACCCACTGCTTGAATTTCTAGAGCTCTGTGTCCTTAAGTTTCTTTGCATAAAAATGTGTCCTAGTCATGCTTCCTTCCTCGCGTAAACCCCTCCCTTCTGGTGATGACAGTTTGTTACGCAGCTGCTCTCCTAATGCACACACTGCATGTTGCTGATTTTAAAGGCTGGCGTGCAGCTGTAAAGGACACAGGTATGTATTTTATTCACCCTATTGAAGGCGTGAAAGGCCGAGGTTTGTGTCTCTGACCCACTTTGCTCTCTTACACAGATTTTTCAAGTTCAGACAATAGGGATTGTGCTGCTTTTATTTATTACTTAGTTATTCTGAGGGATGCTTGAAAGTGGCCCAATGTATTTTTTTGGTTTGTAAGCTAGAACAGTGGTTCTCAACCTCTTTTGACCCATAACTTCTGTGTGTGGAGCAGCACCTGCTCTCCAAACCTAGTTCATATGTTACAGGGCCTACCTCCTTTTGCTAACAAGAATCATAGTTATTAGGGTTGGAGGGGACCTAGATCATCGAGTCCAACCCCCTGCCCTGGGCAGGAAAGAGCGCTGGGGTCAGATGACCCCAGCCAGGTGTCTGTCCAATCTCCTTAGCAGGGGTGGAAACCGTTCAGGCTGAAACAAGCCTCAATGCAGCTCAGTTTATCTGCTTATCTCCTCACATTGCTCAGCACCTTTTAAAGATCTGGCATCACCCTGGTTGAGAATCACTTATCTAGCAGGCGGATGTCAGAAAACACACAAGCCTGCAATGCACAGGCCACTTCTTAGGGCAGAGAGATATCACATCTGAAACATTTCCAAGCATAACAGGACTGACGCCGTTTTGAAAGCTAGCATTATGAGCCACCAGACATACCTTCAGCCCTGTCCCACCCTCCCTGGCCAAAGCACTTCAAAATCTCTATGGCTGCCTGCAGCAGTATGCTCTCTGTCCAGGGAGTGCTACAGGGGCCCTGCAGCTCCCAGCCCTCCTCCCCTCTCACCCCAAAGGGCAAGGGGAGCAAAGCAGACTGTTCTGCTGCTTGCCTCCACTCTCCCCAAGTGTTGCCTCCCCTGGCCAGAACCAGAAGACTAGAGACTACCCTCTTCCCCTTCCCCTGCCCACAATGGACCCGAAGGGATACACAAGGACTGGCCAAGCAGAGTGTGAGAATCCAGGCCCTGGCTCCAGCGGTGGGGTGTTGCAGTGGGACGGTGAGAATATGGGGTCTACAGCACTGCCCTAGGAATGCCCCCAAGAGCCAGGAGCCCCAGGCCTTTGGGACCTGCTGGCATCACCACTCCCAGTATTTGAAGGGGGAGGGATAGGCGCAGCTTGCAGTGGAGACCTACTTGACTGCGGCTACAAGACAGGGACTCCACTCTGCTCCACTCCCTCTCCATGTATGTGTGCAGGTGATTTGGGGGGGAAGCACTATGGGATACAGGAGGACCTAGCCATCCCTGTCATACCGCACACGTGCACAAGGAGCAGTGAAGTGTTTTAAAATAGTGCCACATTCCAACAGATACAATTTTGGAGTGCTTCAAATGACATGTACGTTTGTACAGCTCACTTGAACAGCATTGGAAGCACTTCAAAACGAGATCTGTCCACCGCCTTATGTGGATGTGTGACTGAAGCATTATGAGATTTGATCATTTTATTAAGAGCATGGCTGAGTAGACAGCAGAACACAAGGATTTCTATACTGGGGTATAATATTTTCTCTTGTGAATCCATTGCTGTAACACAGGGGTGGGCAAAATGCGGCCCGTGGGCCAGATGCGGCCTGCCAGGCTGGCCCGCAAGGCCCCTAAAAAAATTAGAAAATTGATATTTCCCTGCCCCTGGCCTCCTGTCATGCAGCCCTCCATGGCTTGCCAAAACTCAGTGAACAGCCCTCTGCCTGAAATAATTGCCCCTGCCTAACACCTTGTGCTGCAGTAAACAAATGGGCATCCATAACATAAAGGGTAGGTATAACACTGGGAAGACAATGGGGCCCAACTCTTCACTTCGAAGACCCAGAAGTTGTCCCCTGGGAAGAGGATGTCTTCCCACAGGAGTAGCAGGGCAGCTGCAATGCCCAAGGCAATGCTGCCTGCCATCCTGCTGATGACAGCAACTGTTACTGTGCCCCACCCGCAAAAGCAGCACTTGGGTCACCTCCACCCACCCCTCAGTGACACTGTTACTGTGCTGTGCCGGATCAAAGGACTATCAAAGGTTCAAAAGTGCACAGCTGTTAAAAAGCATGACAGTACTTTGCAGCAGAGTGTAGGGACAAGCTATTAATAATTTGGTTAAAGAGCCTGGGGGAAAATGGGTTTTCTCCCAGGAAATGGTGATCGCAGAGGAACAGCCAGCACAGAGCAAGTACAGACTGCTATAACAATAAGGAACACAGGCTTCCACCTGTACTGGTAATTAGAGTACATGCTCATAATTCCTGAGGATATTGCTATGCCACGTTCAGGGAGAAATGCTCCCAACCACACCCAGCATATCTGTTCCTGTTCATATGGGCCAGACCCAGAAATGCAGTAGTGAAGTCCCATTGGGGTGCTCCTTTTAAGCACACCAAGGACACAAGTCTCTAAATTAGCTATAAGAAGCTCTCCCTGGAGTCTCAGCAGCATAGGTGGGAAAGAGAGGAAGATAATGCTCAGGGCTACTGCTTTCCAGTGTAACACGAAGCTAAGAATGCTTCAATAGAAGTAGTTTTCTTTTCCCTGCCAGGCTATCATTTGGTTGTATTGATAATGCATGATAAGGAGAACAAGCTTTAAACACAGAAGATTAAGGCTCAAAAATGTATAACAGGTGTTATCAATGAAAAATAGTACCAAAGGAGAAAAATAAATAAATAAAACTTTAACTAGTAAATACCCAAAGCTTTAAAAAAAAAAAAAAAAAAAAAAAAAAAAAAAAAAAAAAAAAAAAAAAAAAAAAAAAAAAAAAAAAAAAAAAAAAAAAAAAAAAAAAAAAAAAAAAAAAAAAAAAAAAAAAAAAAAAAAAAAAAAAAAAAAAAAAAAAAAAAAAAAAAAAAAAAAAAAAAAAAAAAAAAAAAAAAAAAAAAAAAAAAAAAAAAAAAAAAAAAAAAAAAAAAAAAAAAAAAAAAAAAAAAAAAAAAAAAAAAAAAAAAAAAAAAAAAAAAAAAAAAAAAAAAAAAAAAAAAAAAAAAAAAAAAAAAAAAAAAAAAAAAAAAAAAAAAAAAAAAAAAAAAAAAAAAAAAAAAAAAAAAAAAAAAAAAAAAAAAAAAAAAAAAAAAAAAAAAAAAAAAAAAAAAAAAAAAAAAAAAAAAAAAAAAAAAAAAAAAAAAAAAAAAAAAAAAAAAAAAAAAAAAAAAAAAAAAAAAAAAAAAAAAAAAAAAAAAAAAAAAAAAAATAAAAAAAAAATCCGTGAATTAGTCACCTGTTTCTTCTGAACTGTGTAAATTCAGTCTCCTCCCTAGGAAACACTCCTGCAATTACTTAATGGCTATTAAACTCCTCCCTTCCAGGTTCAACCTTTTATGAGATCCTTTCCCAGAATACTTTTCTGATTGATTATTATTTAAATTTGGGCCAGACAGCTAACTGCATTCTTAAGGTGAGTTGTTTTGTGGTAAGTGGTTTTGTTCAATAAGGCCATTACGTGGGGTTTTTTAATGGGAGTTGGGTGTAGGTCTTAACTTTTTTTTTATGAGCAATGCTTCGCTTTCTCTGTTAGTGAGAATGTGATTGGTTATTGTCACTTATAGCAGCTGTGTGTGTATATAATTAGCTCTGTGGGTATTTCTTTCCCCCCCTCTCCCTGCATCCCTCCCCCCTCCCCAAATCACAGATGTATAATAAAGCAGCCTAGCTATCCTATGCTGTTAAACCTGAGTTCTTAAGCTTTATGCTTGTAAGATTAAATCCTAGCATATTGGAAAAAAATAAACAAAACAGCTTGTTGCAACAAAGCCTTGTAAGTCTAATAGCTATTATGTTCATAGACTCCTTCCATGTCTATAAGCGAGGTACTCTATCACTCCCTTAAGTCTTATGTTAATTCACAAAACTTCTTACAACTCCCAGATATCTGTTACTTGAAGACTTTTTAAAACAAACAAAAAAATCAGTAATTGTAATGCTCCAACCTTTGCTATTCTTGTCTAAAGTAAGACTGACCAAGATACTACCATGTTTAGCAATATACTACTATATGTTGCAGGCAATCATATAATGTTGGCAAGCTCAGTAAATATGGACTTGTGCACACGCTCTTTAAGAACTCCAGGTACCTAAAAACATGCTAAACCTGTCTTAACTGATGTGAGTTACTACCTGAATTTTCATACTAGTAAACTTCCATAGTAAAAAAGTCAAAGAAATGCAATCTAGCTTCCTACTGATGTATAGGGTTCAAAGTCAGGTAACTTAATTTCTCATCCTGAAGCTTTTTCACTTTACATAGCCTCAAACACTGAGCTTCTTGGTACTTTGCTTTACTTATCTTTAAGATATCTGAATTGTAGCCTTCTCCACTGCTCTAGCACTCTGAAGTCTAACCCTCCAAAGAGAGGAAGTCAAAGATGTCTTGCTTAGCACTCTATTTATTTTTTTGTACAGCAAGAGCTACCTTGACTACTCAAGGCTAGACATTAAAATTCTGAATAAAAGAAAAAAAAAATGGTGGCATTTACACCCTTCCTAAGACTAGGGTGGTATTGATCTCCCCTACCCCTAGCTGCTTACAGCACTCTTAGTGATGATATTCAAAGGACAACTACTGTGCAAAGAAGAGTCTAAGCAGAAGTATAAAGATCTGTGATGAGTAACTTAAGCCTCTTATGGGAGTAGTCTCGCAGACTTCTGAATATCTTAAATACGGCACTCTTATAAAAACTCTTGGAAAGGGCCTGAAAGGAAATAACCAAGTGTTTAAATATCTTACTTTCATTAGGTAATATTGCAGTTCACATCAGTATAATGTCCTTAGCTAAGCTCCCCTTGCCTGAGGAATTGCTTCTCTTCTCTATTAACTGCTGCAGTGTGAGCACTTCTAGTCTTTTGAGGGAAGAGCAACTGATCTTGTAGCAGGGTGCCTATCCACATGCTCTGGGGCATGTTGGAGCACATGTACAAGTGTCCTTAGTAATTTTACAGCCAGGAAATGGACCGTGAGCAAAATGACTGCTCTCCTACCTGCTATGGCTCCCTCAGTCTTAGCCTTGTATTCATTCTGCCAAGCTCCTTAGTGGTACACTTTCATGACCACCTAGATACTAGAAACCTAATAGGCCCAAATCTGCATCTCATGATAGAAAGTCTCTCTTACTTAAGTGGTAGTAAGATGGAGAAAAGTAACTTGTGTAACAGGTAGCTGTCTTATTAAGAATTAACCTACCCTGATACTAGGCAACAGCATTACTGGCCTTCATACTGGGAACAAATGTGTTGCCACACGATGGCCAATCCAAGGTAAACTGTAAAACCATAGTCTCTGTTCATATGATATTCCTGTTTGAGGTATTCTACGCAGGCTCAAGTTGCCCAAGAGATTATTGGGTGAGGGAAACTGTTAATAAGTTTCTCACTGCTTTAATTTTATTAAAAGTGCATAGATGCTTATTTCTGACCCCTTCTAATTCAAGGTGAAGAGATTCCCTTTGGTAGCTTATGTGGTATTGTATGACCTGCATCGCTTATTCGGTATCTACCAGTGGGATAGTCACAAGTCAGTAACACAAGCTATACTGTAAGGAGAGCCAATTACACCCTGCTAGTGTCTAACTCAAGCTTCCAGATCTAGAGTACGACTCTCTTTACTTCATTTTAAGTGCTTCCAAGGTTAAGTTGCAAAGGAGCATGCACTGCTGTAATTGCTGTTGTAACTGGTACAACTGTAATAATACTGCTGATAAAAGCTAAGCCTTTGCACTCCAATTCTGGTAAGCAATATCCCTGACCATTGATCAGTCCAGACAACCTCAACTGTACTCTTATCTGTTTAACACCTTTATTGCACAAGATGACTATCTGAGATTGGCAGTCCAAATGTCCTACTGATTTTTGACATGCTGTACTTGGAAGTGCTCAACCTCTTATGCAGGGTCATATCCTTGTCCTGCTAGGAATCTCCATAAGACTTTCCTGTGACCTTTTTAACTCTTGACAGATAATAACTGCATCTAATGTTGCTTGGCATGTGCCCATAGAGGCTTTGATTCTAGAGCTACATAGCTGGAGGGTTCTGGGGTTTTTTTTGTTTTGTTTTGTTTTTTTTTTAAGGTTGCTTCCATATTTGTGTAGTAAATGTCTGAAGCTGGACATCTAGTATCTACAGAAGACTAAGTATGGAAATGTTTTTTCCTTGTATCTTGTTCCCTGTGGTTTATCTGAATACTGAATCTAGCTGGAAGCACTGAGCATGTGCAAAGGCTTTTAGTCTTCCAGACAGTGGAGGAGAGACTTTGGCTCTGAATACCCTTAGCAGATCTTCTCCTAAAGCAGGTCTGAAGAGTCTTCCTGTCGGCATCCCACTAGATGAAACCTGTGTCAAGAAGGGATCTTTCTTTCCCTTGACCAGAATTAAGTATAGTAATGGCAGCTAAATTGGATTAGTCAATGCACCTTGCTTTCTTCAAACAAGTTGGTTTTTGATGAAACTACATACACCTGCTAAACTCAGGATATGATTGTGCTGAGAGCTAGATCTTTGATTAAAACATGACAAAGGTCAAGTGATTAGGCAAACTCTCTAGCACAGGTTCAGTATCATGACTGACTGATCCAAAGAGCAAGTGGTAGAGAGAATACGGTATCTGGTGAGAAGGGAGACCACTGAGGCACCAGGAGGCTTGTCAGTTTGATTTCAAAACCCCACAAAGGTCCTCTAATGACAAAATGGGCCTCAAGTTTCTCTGTGCTGACTTTAGAACAAAGTGGAGAGCTTATTGCCTTGCAGGAGATGCAAAACTTCCTCCAGAATGACAGGTATGAGTTGGAGCAGCCCTTGTTCAGGGTTGGGGGAGATCTGGGAGCAGGAACACTTGCTCTGCTTCCATGCAACACGCCTGATGCTTTGTCATGAAGGAGTAGGGAGCACGTGGTTCTGCTATCCCCAAACGACTTGGGGACGAAACTCTTCCATGCATGATGCCTGAAGTAGGCTGACTGTACACTTCCACCAGCATGGAAGAGTTTTTCAGTTGTCAGGAATGCACTTAAGGGATATTCTAACGACTCCTTCAGGGATCATTAGTGCTCTCATCTCTGGCACAGGGCCTCAGCATTGGGTTAAAAGTTAACCTCTGCCTGGACATACCTCTGTCCCCAAGGAGAATCTGTCTGAGTCTTAGCTAAGAGTCTGGGGGGTGGAGTTGGTGCAGGCTTAGACTAGTAGAGCTGCCTTGGCATCAGCACCAGCTTGTCATACCTGATTTTATATGAAACGGTGGCTCCTTGAACCAACAGCTTAACCTAGTTTCCTACTTCTAGTTTATCCTTCTACCCTGGAAACAATATAAACAGTGGTTTAGAATAATCTTTTGATCTAAAGCACTTCAAAACTGGTCTTTTTCCCTCTTGACCTAGTTAAGCCAGCTGCAGGCTTAGCAGCTCTTTATTGGAAGCCAGAGTGAAGTAGCCAACATGGATCCTGCAACTGAAGTCTAGTCCAAAGAAATAAGTAGTGAAAGTAGGACATGGAGAAAATGTCCTGTATCTATCCCTTCTATAGGCATGGCTCCAATATGTCAGTAAGAATGAAGTCTGAGCAGCAAAGGTGCTAAAGCCTCTCAATGCATCTTTAGAGCGACAGTTAGTGGAGGCTTTGGGTATTCAGGGATCAAACATCCATTTATTTCAATAGACTTTGGTATTTATTAAAGGTAAAATCTCTAATGTGGGAGGACTAAATTTAGTCCTACTGTCATTTTTCCACTTTAATTACTATTAATACTGCAGTCTGACTTGGATTGGAGTTCATAATTAATCACCTAAGGCAACTGGAGAAGTGTGCTCTTAGTGGTGCCTGTGAAACGCCTCTGACTCTCTAATAGGATTGTACAAGTGTGACCCAGAATGGGATGCATTGTTCCAAAAAACACAATATCTAAAACACTTCCTTAATTGAATAAAAGGCAGTGGATTACTTTTAATGATGACTGGGTGCATCTAAACATTCACTAATGCACCATAATTACACTGCAGTAAGTTTAGCACCTGCAATGACAAATACCAATTTTAATGTGCTGTAATTGGCACCACTGTACATTAGCACATAGGAATGCTTTTTTTTAATTTATTTATTTTTTTTATAGTGATGTTAATGCATATTAGACTAAATCTACTGTGCATTGGCATGGGTTTTGCCTGCTGCTGTAACGTGTGGTAGATCTGGTCTTCTGTGCATTAAGCATCTCATGTAGAGGTGCCCCCGGTAGGTAACTTACTGAGTACTGCCCTAACTTGGAAAGACTAAATTCCCAAAGGGTAAGAAGCTCTGTAACTTGGTTTTTGCTTGGGTATGTTGGAGAGGACCATTTTTTTTTTTTTTTTTTTTTTTTTTTTTTTTTAATGACCTCAATTACTTAACTTCAGGCTACTGCATGAAATTGGGACGTGACATGGATGCTATTCTTAAAGATGAGGATTAAATCTGTTCATACATGTAACTGCACAATGCCCACTTACTACAGACTCCTGTACATTGACAACTGCTTTGAAACAACTGTTCCATCAAATTTTGACAGTTCTGTTCAAGCTGTCAACATTAATAATGTGTGTGGTGACTCTGTTCTGGTTTCTCTCTCCCACCCCTCCTCCTTGCCTTGCCCTATATTCAGTCCTGCTCCACCATCCATTAATGCACCTTACATGCATGCACAGTGTATGTGTGGATGATGAAATAACCCTTCTCATCTACTAGAAAACCCTAAGCAGATGGGGGGGGGGGGGGGGGGGGGTCAACCAAAAAGAGGGGGGGGGGGGGGGGGAGGACTGTATAAAGTTGCCACATTTAGTCAGCTTAAAGAAGAAGGGTATGCTTCGATAGAGGGTAGCAATACCTCTGTTTATGCCAGCAGGGGTGGGCAAAATGTGGCCCGCCAGGCCATTCTATCTGGCCCATGGGGCCCCTAAAAAATTTTAGAAAATGGATATTTATCTGCCCCTGGCTGCCTGGCATGTGGCCCTTGATGGCTTGCCAAAAACTCAGTAAGCGGCCCTCCGCCTGAAATAATTACCTGCCCCTGGATGGCATCTTTGCTTTGAGAGGCCTGGAATATTCTCCAAGAAGCATCAGGGTAAAAACTTCTAAAATTGGTGGATGAAAGCAAAACATGTCACTTCTGAAATGCATCTGATCTGGCTGTGAACTTCTCAGCAGGCATGTTAGCAATGTGTTTGAAACTCCCTTCTCCTTTTTTCCCCCCCACTAATAGTTGCTTTCAGAGATGTAACAAGGAAGTGCTACTGCGCCCTTCAAAACTGTGCCACAGTTGCCTGCTTGTAGCTAAGCTACTGGTTGTTGTTTTAAGGAAATTTAAACTCTAGTGCTAGAGCTACAGACCAGTGCTACACTAACTGGTGGCACCCAGTTGGGCTAACCCAAAAAGAGAGTAACTGTTAATGGAGTTCTTATCCAAGGAGACTAGATACAGTTTATAAGTACAGGAGGGCACATGGCAGCAAATCCAAAAATACTAGGATGGCTATGTACAATCCTGTTTGATTTTACTAATTAAATATCCAGGAAGAGTTTGAAAGAACTGAACAGTTGGTTTTGCAAGAACTGAAAGGAGCTAGTCCTTAATGGACTGGCCGACGCCAACATCTTAAGGGATAGCCAGCACGGGTTTGTTGCGGGTAGGTCTTGCTTGACCAATCTCATTTCCTTCTATGACCAGGTGACCTATCACCTGGACAAGGGAGAAGAGATTGATGTCATATATCTTGACTTCAAAAAAGCCTTTGATCTGGTGTCCCATGATCGCCTCTTGGAGAAACTGGCTAATTGTTGCCTTGGGTCCTTCACGATCCACTGGCTGGAAAATTGGCTCCGGGGTCGGACCCAGAGGGTAGTAATCGATGGAAGTCACTCATCGTGGTGTCCTGTGACCAGTGGGGTCCCCCAAGGCTCTGTCCTTGGACCCATACTGTTCAACATCTTCATTAATGATGTGGACACTGGAGTCAGAAGCGGACTGGCCAAGTTCACCAATGACACCAAACTTTGGGGCAAAGCATCCACACCAGAAGACAGGCAGGTTATCCAGGCTGACCTGGACAGGCTCAGCAAGTGGGCGGACGAGAATCTGATGGTGTTCAACGCCGATAAATGCAAGGTTCTCCACCTTGGGGAAAAAAAACCCGCAGCATCCTTATAGGCTCGGCAGTGCTATGTTGGCTAGCACTATGGAAGAAAGAGACTTAGGGGTCATCATTGACCACAAGATGAACATGAGCCTGCAATGCGATGCGGCGGCTAGTAAAGCGACCAAAACGCTGGCTTGCATCCATAGATGCTTCTCAAGCAAATCCCGGGACGTCATTCTCCCCCTGTACTCGGCCTTAGTGAGGCCGCAGCTGGAGTAGTGTGCCCAGTTTTGGGCTCCACAATTCAAAAAGGATGTGGAGAAGCTTGAGAGAGTGCAGAGAAGAGCCACGCACATGATCAGAGGTCAGGGAAGCAGACCCTACGATGACAGGCTGAGAGCCCTGGGGCTCTTTAGCCTGAAAAAGCGCAGGCTCAGGGGTGATCTGATGGCCACCTACAAGTTTATCAGGGGTGACCACCAGCATCTGGGGGAACGTTTGTTCACCAGAGCACCCCAAGGGATGACGAGGTCGAATGGTCACAAACTACTTCAAGATCGTTTCAGGCTGGACATAAGGAAGAACTTCTTTACTGTCCGAGCCCCCAAGGTCTGGAACAGCCTGCCACCGGAGGTGGTTCAAGCGCCTTCATTGAACACCTTCAAGATGAAACTGGATGCTTATCTTGCTGGGATCCTATGACCCCGGCTGACTTCCTGCCCTTTGGGCGGGGGGCTGGACTCGATGATCTTCCGAGGTCCCTTCCAGCCCTGATGTCTATGAAATCTGATGTCTATAAGTAGCTAATTAAAACAAATTTGGGTCAGTAGTGTATACCAGAGGGAACAAACCTACCTTAATATTGTGAAGTGGTGCATGCGGTAACACTTATCGGGAGGAATCGGACGTTGGCTATTTTGCTCCTGAAGGAAGTGTTGCATAAAAAGTGTGCTGGCTAAGCAGTGTCTGTAGGTCCACATCAAGATCTTGTCCATGCAAACCTAGATTTGCTGTAAAATAAGCTGGGTTCTGACTTCAAGCCCTTCCTCCAGCTGCTCTCTGCATAAGTAGAAATGGTTTTGAATAGGGAAGTAGTGTCCCCACTTAACAGAGCGGGTTTTGGAGAGGAACAGAAATAAAGGAATTGTCTGCCCACGGTAATGGCAGTTGAAGAAAAGGAACTAGTCTCCTTGCTGGCAGCCCAGAGCTTTGTCGCAGTTCTTGTATTCGTACAACGAACAGTGGCTGCACCGTTCTGTATTGCCTGCAGAAAGCTATTAACCCTGTACTGGGTATCTTCTTTAATGGGTCGTAAGAGTAAGTGTCTAGCCTGTGAACAGGCAAAGTTATTCCCATATATTGCTGTCTCTCTCTCTCTTTTTTCCCCCCCCCCCCCCTTTCCCATCTTTTCTCCTTCTGCCCTCCCTTCCCTTCCCTTCCCTTCCCTTCCCACTGGGGGTGGGGAGTTGACCCTGTGCTACCAAGCTGGAAACTGCTGCTCTAGGGGTCCCAGTCTTTCTCAGTGCACAATCCTGACAGCTTCTGAAACGTCTCTCTAAAGCCTGTCTTACTTATAATAGTGTGGAACTGCTGTCCTAGAGTCCCTTTTCCCTTTTTCTCTCCTCCCGTCCATTGAAAGAGACTCTGAACACATTGCACAACTTACCATGTTGGCATCCTTTCTCACTGCTGTGAGATGTGGACCCGTCTTGGGACAACTGCCTTATCAATGTTCTAGCAGGTGTAGATGACAAATGTCTCGGCCAAATTTTTTCCTTTCAACACAACGCTCCTGCAACAAATAATTGGTCTGGCATTCATCCAGGAGGGAGATTTAAAGTCGATACTCCAGCTACTGAGCTACTCAAATCACCAGGTTCCCTTCATTTTTTCCTTTGGGAGAAACGATCGAGCTTGGGAAGATGTGTATCTCCTCTTCAGGAAGATGCATGTGGTATATGCAGCTCTACAGCTCCTCCAGATCTTTCTGTCTTAGCTGAAGATTTCAGCTGACCTGCCCCTATAACCAGAAAGTTGCCTGTAACCTCTCAGCCTTCCTGGCATATCTCTGCTCTCTGTTTAAACTCTTTAAACAAGCAGTCTTTAGCACTTGCTGTTGCTTTCTCATTCTGCTTAAGCTAGCTTCCCTCTTCTCCACCCCAGTGAACACCTGGCTAAGCCTCATAGCTTCTCGTCCACTAAACAGGGAAGTGGAAGTGTTGGACCACTCTGGTACTGAAACTGCTTGTTCCTCTTCATTTCAGAGTGAAACCTGTCCCAGAGTCAGCTCTAGAAAGGAATTTCTCGTCTGTTTAATGCTGTGCAAGAAAAATATTCACAGCACCAATATCCAAGAAACTTGCCTACTTTGGGGGCGGCTAAAACATAAGTGATAGCATAGAACTGCCTCCTAAAACTTGCAGAGTTACTAGATTTTTTTCCCCCCCACCCCCTTCTTTTCCCTGCATACAAAGGGACCATGCAATTTTAATGGCAGAGGATGTTTCTCCACATCAAGAGAAGAAGGATGTAGACTTGCCTGCTGGTCTCAGACCAGGAGCCAGTCTTGCTTCCTTGAGTGAAGCAGCTGATGCAGCAGACTAAATAGAATCGGGGGGTGGATCTGGGGTGGGGGGTGCACTTGCATACCCCACCTTAATTCCTGGCCCACCCAAAGTTTTTAAAACCAACTGTTTGGCAATGGCAGCAGCACTTCTAGTTGGGCAGTGTTGAGGGACACAATTGACTTCCATCCTGCACTTGGGATGGAACAATCCCATGCATCACCAGTTTGGGGACTGACTGCCTAAGCAGGAGCTCTGCAGAAAAGGACCTGGGGGTTACAGTGGACAATAAACTGGATATGAGTCAGTGTGCCCTTGTTGCCAAGGCTAACGGCATACTGGGCTGCATTGGTAGGTGTGTTGCTGCTAGGTGAGGTGTTCCCCCCCCCCCCCCCCCCCCCCCAAAAGGATGTGGACAAATTGGAAAGTTAGGTTGGGGAACTTAACCTCTAAGGAAAAGCTGAGGGAACTAGACTTATTTAGTCTGCGGAAGAGAAGACTGAGAGGGGGTTTAATAGCAGCCTTCAACTCCCTGCAGGGGGATTACAAAGAGGATGGAGCTGGACTGTTCTCAGCGGTGGCAGATGATGGAAATAAGGAGCAATGGGCTCAAAACTTCCCTTGCTGCAACTTAGGCTAGATATCAGGAAAAGCTTGCATGAGGAGGGTCATAAAACACTGGAACAGGTTACCCGGAGAGGTGGTAATCTCCATCCTTGGAGGTTTTGAAGACCCAGCTAGACCGACTTGGCTGGGATGGTATAGTTGGAGATGCCCTTGCTTTGAGCAGGGGGTTAGACTAGATGGCTCCCTGATGTTCCTTCCAGCCCTATCCTTTTCTGATTCCTTTTAAGGCTCGGTATAATCTACCTGATCCCTTCTGAACTCTTCATTTGACAGGTGTTAATGACCACTTCTTGTTCAATGGCCTTGCTATTCCATTAATCATCCAGTGTTGTACAATTCCACTGTCTGTATCTGGTAACGAAACTTATTTCACAGCCCTGCAGGCTTTTTCTTTTCCTCTCTTAATTCATTGCAATGAAGGTATCTTTGGCTCAGTATTACACCAAATACAGCTCTGGACCCCTACCATGTTAGTGAAGCTTCCAGTTTACATACCAGACATTTTTATCCAGCTAGGAATAATGATGCACCTCATCTGCACCTGCCTCTTCATAATTCTAGATCTACTCATGAGTAGAATGGGGGTGGTGTGCAATATTTTGGGCCCACTGTTGAACACATGGGGCCAAGACCGTTCTGGGGCAGTCCATGTTAAAGTTCATAGTGCTCAACTAAATTCAAAATAGTAAGAATCAAAACCTGGAGGTGCTTATGGGAACTGTGCAAGCTTCTGAACTATTTGTTTCCCTTTCCAGGTCCAGAACCCTGATCCATCACCATGATTTGGCTGCTACAGTTCTTGTTCTCGCCACTCCCAACATCAGCACTGATCGGCCTTGTGACCCTTGGAGCAGTGATGTTCCTGTGGGTGGCAAATAGACCAAAACCTATTATACCTCTTGTTGACTTGAACCATCAGTCGATAGGAATTGAGGTAACTCATTCTGTCAGTGGGTAAAAGAAAGTCTTGCTTTTCAGTAGAACTGAATCTTTCTTTGGGGTCAAGCTCTTTCGAACTAAAGAATTTTCCTTGTTCAGATGGACTGAATCAAGGCATCGGGAAGTCTTGGGTCTTCCAGGAAGCTTGTCTAATCTCTGCAACTGGCATGTGATTGCCCTAAGGGTGGGGGGAGTGGTGGCATGGAAGCCACTGAGTGTCAGGTTTTTAGCCAGTAAGTATTGTCTGTATTACCTTCCCCAATAGGAGAGGAGCAGTAATGTTGCTCAGTAAGTATTACCAGGATGGCTGCTGCTGTTTGTCTGGGATGTTGCTCCTTTTTAACTTAAAAAATCTAGTTGGGTCAAGAGTTTTCTACTTCACAGCCAACCCCAAGGTGAGCAATACTTCAGATGCTGGTGTGCAAATAAACATCACGGCCACATGACTTGGGGCAGAAAAAGGACTTGGGGCATGTCTAAACTAGATCCAGTTCTAATAATATTCATATGAATGATTACTCTGAGTGCATTTGACTAATCCCCTGTGCCCCTCAGCACTGACTGGATCTAACACTGGGATCGAATCAAAGGCTTGCCTCGGGGAGAGCAATGCAGAAACTAATATTTGGACATGCACTTGTCCTGCAGTCAACTTCCCTGAATTAATATTGATTTCTATTCTGTCCCTAGGGAGCAGCTAGAAGAAGTGCCATTTTGCCAGATAACAAGCTGCTTTCTTACGTTTATGAAGATGCCAAAACCCTGTATGAGGCCTTCCAAAGGGGACTACATGTATCTGGTAAGCAAGATACCAGCTCTGAAGCTGTGCTTGCATGTGTGTGACGTCCAATTCTGATCAGCATGTTTTCACAACTTTTGGATCCAAGGCTAGAACGGCTTGCTCTCATCAGTTAGCCCAGGCTGGACTAGACTTTTCCTTGGACCTCTCCTAGGATGAAGGCTTTGAGATTTGACTCTGCTCTCCTCAAACCTGGGTGTTGAGCCACAGGTTTGCTCTAAGCGTCCATTTCACAATTCCAAATGGTCATTCTCCATCCTTGATGCCTGGCTGGTACAGACATTTGACCACTGTTTGCAATACAGGCATGGGAGTGAGAGCAGTGAATTTTTTTTATGCTAGTATAAAAACAGTTTAACTCCTGAGCCAAAGACTGACAGCCAGAACTCTCCCTACGGAGCAAGGGAACCAGTTATGCAAGATGCATACAAAGAGCACAAACTGCGCATCTAAGTTCCCCAGGTAAAGAATGAAGTGCATGACGCATCTCCCCTATGATAAAGGGGACTTGTGTAGTGCAAGGTACACCGATTTAATCAGTAGAGCAGAGTAAACCTGTCTATACCCTCATGCCCAGAAATGGTGGGTCAACTGCTACAACTGGCCCAGCTAAACACCTGCCTGTATTAATCAACATCTCCTTAAAGGACTTTCATCCTTACTGACTTCAGATGGGGTCCTATCTTCTTTTTATTTTCAATCTTACTCCCTGACTAGAATGGATGATCAAAGAACCATGATTTAAAACACGGCTTCCAAAAAACAAATTTTAACTGGAACGGTGGACTTGAAGCCTGTTACTGAACTAGCATATAAAATATATCTGGACTGCTGCACAGTTGAGACTTATGAGACTGCACCGGCTAGCTGAATAAACAAAAAATAGCTGGTCAACTTTTTAACATTTGTGTAAGGTTTAACAGACATGCTAATCAAATTTAATCCTGAGGCTGATGCTCTGCCTCCCCATGCAATCCATGGGCACAACTATCAACTTATTAACTTTGCAACTGAGCTACGCTTCGAACAGTCCCCAGAGTTGCATGACAAGACTTGCTCTGACTGAAAATATTTTAGACTAAGGGGTGGAAAGGCCCTCACTTTATTTCTCACTTGGAAATAAGCATGTAACTGCTCTCTGCTAAAGTGAGGGACTTTTCAGACTGCCTTCTTACCTCTTCTCATAACCAAGCTAAGCAAAAGCCTTTCAGTACTGATGCAATGGTTTTGCAGCATCTGTTTCCTGCTTAAGTCTTTTGTCGGGATGTTGAGAGACGTACTAGTCAAGCTGCTAGAGTCCAGCACAAGCCTTGGCCTAACGTGACCCAACTGAAAATCCACAAGAGCCTCTCTCGGGTTATGTCGCTGCACTCAAAGTGCATCTCCTGCAAGGTCTTGTTTTACTACATCTGGGCTAAAGATTCAAATGGGCGAGTAGTTCTGTTTGCATGTTCCAGTGGCTTTGTTGCTGTGTTTGAGAACATCCTATTAAGTGTGGCAATGGCCTGTTATGCAATGTGACTTAAATGAAACGCTTGTAACGTTTTCCCCACTCCCGTGTTAGGAAACGGACCGTGCTTGGGCTATAGAAAACCAAAACGGCCGTATCAGTGGCTGACTTACAAACAGGTTAGTTCCACTTTTATTTCCTTAAGTAGATGAATTCTGCATGTTGTAGCACTTTCTGGGTATGAGTACCACCTGTGCTATTCCTATAGGTGTCAGAAAGAGCTGAATATCTGGGATCGGGGCTCTTGCAGAAAGGATGCAAATCATCAGCAGACCAATTTGTTGGCATCTTCGCTCAAAACAGGCCAGAGGTAAGCACTGGGGAACAGCCTGCCCACTTCACTCGGAGGTGGCCAAATGCAATAAAATAGGGTGACTTGAAATTTAAATGTTTATCAGCTGAAGCCCAACCCAATCTGAACAACTGACTTGGCTGTCTTTCTAATTCTCATTGGTTATAGTTAGTTTAGTTAGTCCAAGTAGCTCTTGATTCACCTGGAACAGACAGCCATCCAAGTCATGACTGCTGTGCAGGCTTTATGCATGTTGGTGACATGTATACCCATGAGGCAAGTCCACAGGATGTTAAACTGCTCTAGTACCAGCTACTTTGTAACCAATTTAAGATTGCTAAAGGGAAGTGTGTGTATTTTGGTGGTTGTGGCTTTTTGTTTTGTTTTTTTCCTCCTCCCTTCCCCGGTAACAAAGCAATTATGACTTTTTTTTTTTGTGCAGTGGATCATTTCGGAGTATGCCTGCTACACTTACTCAATGGTTGCTGTTCCACTCTATGACACTCTGGGGCCAGAGTCCATTGTATTTATTGTTAACAGAGGTATATTCACTTTTTTCCTTCGTGAAATGCTTGTTACTCCCTTCTAAATGCTTGTTTTCTGAGACCATTGCATTTTGCACAAATAAAACAGAAGGGCTATGCTGTCTACTAATCCTAGATTTAACTTCTATCTTTGCAAATGTCCTTAATCCTCATTTGGTCAGTGCCAAGCTGCTTTCTCAGACTTGTTTAATTCCAACAATACGGATGTTGTACCATGGGGATGCCTTCTTTTAATGCACTTTGTACTAAGACCTGGTGACTCATCTGGATGGAAAGGACAGGAGCTCCCCTCTGTCGTGTGAAAAGGAAGAGATGGAGGGAAGCTGATCAGTGTCTGACTGTAAAGCATCCTTCTCTCTTCTGTTACAGCAAGCATTTTATGGCTATAAATGTTAAAATGCTAACTTAAATCTCCTGGTACTGAGTACATAACAAATGGTTGAAAATAAGCCAAAAACTTAGGGCCCTATTATCCTACTTGCTTTTAATAAAATTGACCTGCAAATCCTTTAGAGTCTAGAGGAGGAAGAAAGGTGATGAAAGAAGGCCTGAGATCCCCACTTGTGAAGTCTTCCCTCCCACCCACCACAACTTTTTTTTTTTTCTCTTAAATGTCAGATTTTAACTTTAAAGATGATGACCCTTTGATTTATTCATTAATTGGGTATAGGATTTGTTAATCCATATTCTAAAATTGAATCAAATGGAAACCTTGCAACAGCTTGTCTCTTGGGACAAAGCTGTAATTTAATTAGGCTCACTTGTGCCTGAACATGTTGTGATAACACAGCAGCAGAACACTAATGAGGAACTAACATTCAATTTAATGAACCCACATAAGGTTTCTGTGAAATACAGAAGCTAGGGCTAAAACTAAATGCTAGTTTTAGTTATTCTTGGTTGTTTTTTACTGTTTGGGGGGGGGTCCCTTAAATCCAAGGTTAAGAATTCCAAAAGGAAGCATTAAGCCAGTGCGAGTTCTAGATATACTGTAAATTAGTTCTTTTTATACAACAGAAATGTGTATAGACTCTGTGGGTTGAATCCACATGTACCCAGATCTTCATGTGAACACTTGCTCCTCTGTGAGTTTTTTTGGATCCATGTTAATAGCGCTCATAACTTTAAGAGCCTTGAAGGTGTCTAAATGTATGCCCCTATCGAATCTAAGCTCAAGCACCAATTGGCACTTGTCCTCTAACTTCTAACACTGTCAGGTGAGACTGACCTTGGGATTGGAACAAACCTAAAGTATTGGGTTGTGTGGGTCTCTTCTGCAGCTGACCTCACCACCGTGATCTGTGACAAGCCTGAAAGGGCACAGGTCCTGCTGGATAACTGTGAGCAAGGGAAGACTCCTGGAGTGAAGACTATCGTTCTAATGGATCTCTTTGACAATAAACTCAAAGAAAGAGGAGCCACAATGGGAGTAGAGATTCTGCTGCAGCAGGAAGTTGAGGTATGCGACGCTTCGTGACCCTTTCCTGGGGAAAGGTCATTCCAGTACTTGCTCATACCTCTTAGCTGCATCGCACAATGCCGGTCTCGGCTTGCCTCCTGCTTCCATAACACATGACTAATAATTGCCTGACTAAGGATGGTGACACTGGGACTGACTGATTCTAATTGCTAATGCAATGCTGTTCCAGTTAACTGCATAGATAGTGAAGGGGCTCTTGGTGACTGGAAGAAGAAGAAAAAAAAAAAAGAGTTGCTGTGAAGAGGCTTGAAAATGAATTGGCATTGACAGGCCCTTAGTCAATATTTGGGGTTGCTAATTCTATGCACTTAACAAGCATTTGTACATAGGTTTTTTGCTAACTACATAGCCCACTTTAAAGGTTAAATGAAATACACTGTAGAAGTATGTATTTCTTGGTCGAGGAAAGTATCTTTATCATTGGAGTCACTGGCTTGATTAATTAAGCTGTTCACTGGAGTAAAATTTGGCTTGTTTGAAATAGGAACTCTGATCTGAAACGCCTCTACTTTGGCTCCCTTCCTCTTGGCCCAGTCGTATGCTACTGCAAGGCACTACAACTCTAAATGTATGAGCACAAGATTCCCATTAAGTATTTTCCTGCCTACCCTTGGGCAAGTAAGAATCAGAACTGGCAATTTATTGGGAGATGAACTTTTTGCATGGGAGGATTTTCCAGCCTTTATAGGAAGTAGATTTTAAATGGGGAAAACCGAGTCTCTAAATTTTGAATCCAATAGACTTTCAAAAATAGCTAGGATGGACATCTCAAGCATCTTGTGCAGGGGATGAACAGGAGCCAGTCAACTTTATGAGCACCTTCCTTGGTGGGAGGACAGGGAGCTGGAGTCCTAAGGGCATTTTCTGGACACCCACTTGACCAGATTTGATCACTTAAATGGCTGTTTAAGTCCCCCAAATTCTACTTATAGAATACCAACCTATGCACATAATGACTATCTGTGTACCTAGAAGTAGGGTTATGTAGGTAGGAACAGAATGCCAAATAATGCACAAGTAGCACTTTGGGGACATGAACAACTAAAATATAGCTGTCCAGGTAGGCAGAAAATAGAATACCATCCTGAAAGTCTGTCACGGCTACAAAGAGCTGGCTAGGCAGACTCCCAAATGCCTGGGGCTCTGGAATATCTACAATAAAGAACACTATGTGAAAGATGGATAGGAGACCTGGTGGAAGTGGCAGAAAAACCCAAACCTTTTAAAGGAGGGCTTGACAGGAAGTGTAAAGAAGGAACCCCAATACATGCTAAAGAAAAGCATGCCTTTTACCTGCTTGCATAGCATTAACATGCTGCTAACTGTAAAATCTTTTAATTTTTTTTTTTTTTTCTATACACAGGAGCTGGGCAAAAACAACTGGCAGAAACCAAAAGTAAGTTAAACGTGTTGGTAATCTAGCTGATGTTATGGGTGCAGACCTGCACGGCTGCTGCTGTGGGTGCAGACATCTTGTTTGTAAACCAACAGCTGAGATGTCATACTCCACGATGCATTTTAATACGCCCACTCCCTTCCAGGAGAGGTTCATGCTTGGCAGCAGGTTTGGGGAAGAACAAAGTGTACTCTAATACTGTGGTCACGCAAGCTTAATGTTCTTGTTTCTGTCTTCTAGCCTCCCAAACCTGAGGACCTTTGCGTTATATGTTTCACTAGTGGAACCACAGGTAATTTTTTTGCATTTAGACATGCAGCCCTAACTGCAGGCATTGAGAGAGGGGATGGAAAATGTCTGTGTAGGTTCCTTAATACTTTAGTGATGCAAGGAAAAGGGATGTTGAATGCAAAGATGCTAAATGAAAACTAATTCCTATTTGGAGCTTGCCATTAGGAAGTTTTTGTTTTAAGCATTTGGCTTGCAGTGAGCACTGACCAATGACTAAGTTTTTAACACTGCTATAAATCGGGAGCTCTCAATGAAAGAGCAAGCATAGGCTAGACTTCTCACTGCACATTGTAGCATAAACCCATTTTGGGTAGATATGATTTGATCACTAAACCTGGCTGAAGGTCTCTGACCTCTGTGTACAAGCTACACCTCAGCTAAAGACGAGCCAAACTAGATAGGCTGCATTCTTGCTGGCCATATGGGCTATGTAGTCAGTTGAAGATCTAAAAAGTATCTTACCCAAACCAAAGGTCACTTTTGAAGCGGTTTATCCAAAAATCTGCTTCATGAGTTGAGTGGGAACATGAACAACTGACCCTAACAGTGGAAACACAAGGCTTGTATTATACAAGTGACTGAGCTGAATGCAACAGAAGTTTTTAGTTTGGATACCTGGGAGTGGTGGCTACAACTAGTCTGCCTGTGACCCTTACAGGTGACCCCAAAGGAGCCATGATGACCCATGAAAATGTTATAGCAGATGCTGCTGCTTACATCAGAACTATTGAGGTAAGCAAAAGTGCAAAGGATGTTAGTGCTTAAATTCTTGGACAGGTCAGGCTTGTATGGCAGGCCTGCATTATAAGATCTGCAACACATTGGGAAAAGCCTTTGAGTCCTGGCTCTCTGTACTACAAAGGACACCCCAAATTAATACCTGGACTGATGCTGCTAAACAGTGGCTCTCAGCCACTGTGCTGAGAAGGTTTTCCCCCCACACACTTCCCCAGGGGTGCTGCAGCAGCCAGATGTGCTGGGTACTTTTACCTGGTACATGCAAACCAGCATGGGCTGCAGCATAGGTGCACTCTCCTGTCTCATCAAGCCATTCTGACGAGCCTAAAGCAGGTAGGAGAGACAACTTGTGCTGCAGCCCTTCCCAGTCCGGTCACCCCACGCTCCTCCTGGAAAGTCTTGCAAGATGGTTCCACCTGCTGTGTTCACCTCTATTTTTGTGGGAAGAGTTCTCTGATAAGCCAATTTAGGGCAGGAGAGCACTTGCATGCTGTGGCTCTTCCTGGTATGGCTTCAGACAAAGCATACAGGACAAGTACTTGCTGGCAGGGGTGGAAACGCCTAACTGAGAACCACTGAGGTCAATTCTTAACCTGGGGTGTTGCCAAATTCAAAATGGAGAGGTGTCCTGACTCTAAAAATCTTGAACCTAGGACTGTCTAGGAATTGCTTTGAAGCGGGAGTAAGATGCAACTTGAGAAGGGTTTGAGGTAAAGCCTAAACCTTCTTTTTTTGGTTTTTCTAGGGAGCAACTTTCTATTGGATATTTGAAATCATTCAATAACACCTAGTTCCATAGCATCCTGACCCTAACATCAATATGGGGAAACTAATAAAGCTTTTTGCCACTGTTAGAATAAAAAAATGCATGGCTTAATAAGCGTATCTAGTTTCAGTGCTCTTTTTAAAGCTAAGTGAGAGAGGAGGAGAGGATTCCAAGCCCTATTTTTCAATTAAAGACCTCTTTGGTAAAGGGTGAAGTTGGCAAACATTACTTCTTTTCAACAGAAAGGTCACACCCACAGCACAACTTATTTTCTTGTTTTACTATTCCCCTGTAGGGTACCTGTGAGATAACAGAATCGGATATTTCAATATCTTATCTTCCACTGGCTCACATGTTCGAGAGGGTAGTGCAGGTAAGTGTTACTAATTCATGCCCTTGTAGCGCTTCCCCCCACCACCACCACTTCCAGTTTCACTGCAGTAGCCTTTGGCTACAGAAATAGTACTAAGTTTGGTTCAGAATTGTTCTTGGTGTCCAGGAGTTACAAAGGAGAAACTAAGCATAATTTACTGTTTAATTTTAATTCTTTCCCTGGCTTATTGCACCTTTGAGAAGACGGATTTGAGGATGTTGGGTTTCCCTGCCCCTAGCACTTAATCTGAAGGTACATGAGGCCTCCCATCTTTCTAAACTAAAGACGTCATTTCCAATTACTTGGAAGTCTAGCCTAGCTACATGTTATGAAAACAAACTAATGCATCCTTCATATCATACCATGGTACTGCAAAAACGCTTATAAATTCCTCGCTGTCGTAGGCGAAGCAAATCTGTTGTTAAAGCAAAGTAACACAATACCTGATGCTCAAGCATATGCTAGCACACTAGGTCAAGTCTTTCATAACAAGGAGGGGTGGGATTAAAAAGTAGCATAAAAGAAAGCAAGGAAGAATACTACAGCATGTTCTTGAAACAGGGTGTATATTCCAGATCAGGTCCAGAACAATCCCATTCAAAAACTCCACTTAGCTTACACTGCTAGGAATTTGGGTTCCACATGTTCTTGGATTAAGCCTTCTTTTTCAGCTGAATGCTGCATTTCTTAAGACTAATTGGTCTAAGTCTAATTTTTAAGACTGAGTCGAGTTGCAAAATCCTCATGTCTACCTACAAATCTTCTTTTATAATAAAGAGAACAATTCCTACTGCACTGAAATTGAGGCTGCCTTCTGAGGCTTGGTTCTAAAGCTTGGCTTTAGCAAGGCCTTGGTCTTTCTTTGTTGCATAGCTCTAGTGTTGCCTTGCGTACAATTAAATCTAAGAATTTAGACAAAAGCTAGATAGTATTGGCTAAGATGCCAACCAGTAATAATGAGGACAGAAACATCCAAGGTGAAGCTTCCCTCGTCTTCAAAGGTGCTGCAGAAGTACAGCTCTCTTGACTTGTTCTATCTGCATTAATCTCAAAATCTGTGCATTTGGTTAAGATGAATTTATAAGGACTTGCAGGATTGGGCTCATGGTGTGTGGATTTTGTCTATTTTTTTTTCTAGACTGTATTGTACAGCAATGGAGCAAAAGTGGGTTTCTTCCAAGGAGACATCAAACTGCTAACTGATGACATGAAAGCCTTGCAGCCAACACTGTTTCCAGTGGTGCCAAGACTGCTCAACAGGATCTATGACAAGGTACTCAAAGCTGCTCTGTAGACAAACTATCAGGAAATGGAAAAGTACCAGAACTACTGCAAAATGCAACCTAACAGCCACTTCAATTGGCCCTTTAGCCTCCTTTTTAAAAACAGCACCACCAATTTGTCAGGATTCAGAGCTTAAGTCCTGCACTGGCTCAAATGTAGATCCTCAGCTGGGTTCATCCTTTTAGGGATGAGGATGTCCCCGGTTTAGTTGAAACTAGCTCAAACTGGGCATGAAAGCCCATTCCATAATTCAGATTTGAATGTAGGAGTGCCAACTGCATGCATGAGGCCTGAAACTGGGGTGGCATGCACCCAATTACATCAACACAAGCATGCATGTGCAGACATAGCCATGCCCAAGAAAGGAGCACACTAAAGAGACTGCCAGCTGGCCAAAGCCTAGACCACAGGGAGCGATCTACCTTGCTTTGCAGTAGTCCCTTATGGTCACAGTTAAAATTACTGCTAAGCAAAAAACCCAAACATTTTAAGGTCCCATGTCATCTCCAACTAAAGATGGACAGTCTTGATTTGATGCTGGCCTACTCTTGTACTCTTAACAAGCAAAAGATTCGGGTGACACTCATGGAATATCTCTTCCTCTACAGATACAAAGTGGTGCACATGGCTCACTGAAGAAATTCTTGCTAGCAGCTGCTGTGGCTGCAAAAACGGCTGAATTAAAGCAGGGCATCATTCGGAAAAACAGCATTTGGGATAAACTGATTTTTAAAAAAGTCCAGGTAATGCAGTGTGAGCATCAATTATGAATACCAGTGCACTATTCAACAAAATTCAAAGAAGGCTGGATAAGCTTACAGCTGGGCATGGTGGGGGCAAAGAGCTTTCCCAAAGGTGAAAGGGGTCTTGAGCTATACTGCTGCAGACTTCTCTGGACCAAGTACAAGGCTGGAGGGATTATGTAGCACTAGGGAAAAGGAACACGGGCCTTTTGCAACAAGACTACAGCAATGGCACAGGACAGAAGTAAAATGCCAGTCATCCAGTGACAAAAAGATTATTTGTCTTTCTCCATACACTTCCTAAGTGTCCTGCTATATCAATCCAGGATTTAATTCCTAGTGAAGAGCCAGCTAACTAACATGATGCTAAAGCATCCTAATGAGTATAAAGGAGGCATGGATGCAAAAGTATTTGGTAGATGCTGAATGTAGCTTTCAAACTAATGTTGGTCCCATTTTAAAAAGGGAAAAATGCTACCTCCAATTTAGCAGTCTAGATACTCTATGCAATGGTTTTCCTAGGGTCACTTGTAATTCTGGCTGAATTGTCTTAGCCTTCAAGAATCTTGTCAAATTCCCCATGATGTGGCAGTAGACTGGCCTGGACCAGAAAGGTCTTATGTTGTTCTTGAACATGAATCTTCCACTTGGTCTCATCTGTTGGAGCATATGTGCTTCACAAGCCGCCTTCATCTGGATCTAGTAGCTTTCTGTAGCTTAGTCTGAGGTCTACTGTAGGTTACTATTGCCTTGGACAGGTAATTCCTAAAAGGAGGAGTAAATAGGGAATCTCTGTACTTCAAACAGGGGATGTTCTCAACACAGTTACAAATTCTTGATGCCTGCATGGACTGGGACCTACTTTACATTTGTCTCCTTCCTTGTAGGAAACCATGGGTGGGCAGATACGTCTGATTGTAACAGGAGCAGCTCCCATCTCTCCTACTGTCATGATCTTTCTTCGAGCGGCATTGGGGTGTCAGGTAATTTTGGAATTGAAGATGCAAATTTGAACACGTTTTATCACATTTCACTTGCAAGCAGTGCCAATATAGCTCAGATTAGGGATTATGGCTTTCTGCATGAGCCATGCATGTTTGTTTCCTGGATGCTCAGCAGCCAATCATCTCGTTTCGCAGATGGGGAGGAAAAAAAAACTCTTGATGGTTTTTTGCAGAAGAGAATAAAACCTTGGTACATCTAGAACTCAAGGGTACCTAACCTGCTAATCGACCCACTTAAAACTACTAAACTACATTTGTAGTGTGTGTGTAGTGTGTGTGTTTTTTACTACTATTCTGTGAAGAGCTGTATAAACAAGCTTCAACAAACACTTTTGGTTAACTTTTTTACTTGCTGATCAGTAACCTATGGAAAGCAGCATAACTCCTTCCATTCTGGAGAGATGCTTCCAGCTAGCCTGCTGGGTTGCAAGGCGGTATAGCAATGTGGTATGGTCTTTCGTGGTGGTGTGTGTGTGCATGGTTTTTGTCCTGTTGTTGTCAGGAGGCAACTGAACTCAAGTAATTCTTGAGCAGGGTTTGTTAGCAGGAATCCATCACTCCTCTTTTCCAAGAGTAAAGGTGGAAGTGGCTTTGGAAAGGGAACAAGGAACTAAGCCATTCGGGACTCTCTGAAACTGGAGATAAAAAGATGAAGTCCTAAATTTCCCAAGAGTCTGGGATTAGGGTAGTGTGAATTTGGGCCATGGCATCTTTTGTTATGCTGTGAAATCTTGCAGTCCTCTTGTAATTTGCTGGGTGGTGAGGGATGCAACCTTCTAGGAAGCAAAATGGACATTTTAACAGATGTCTGCAGGCTAATACTAATCTAGCAAAGACCCTTGACTGCCAGGACAGTGGGCAAACATCCTGCATTGTGGCATCAAGAGTGCAGTAACACTGAGGACTGACAGCACTCAAGCACACAGTAGTGATGTAAGGGCTTGAGCCAACACTCGGAAATGCTTGTTCTCTTATCCAGATCTTTGAAGCCTATGGTCAGACAGAATGTGCAGCTGGATCTACGGTTTCAAATCCCGGAGACTGGACAACAGGTATGGTGAGATTAGCATTAACTATGCAGTGGCAGAGAAACATTTCTCCAAGGCTCATATGGCATTCAGATCTCAAACTCCATTCAGTTGGAAGTTGGGTGCCCAACTCCCAGGAGTATTAGCAAATGGCTTGGATTTTTGCCATGTAAGGGGGCGGGGGGAAAGCATAAAATAGCTTGAGACTGTCACAGCAGGGTACCAATTACTGCTGGCAAGTCACAAATTTAATATTGAATCTCTCCCTCCTCCCCACTCGGAATAAATGCCTACTATTCTGGAAAGCTTGTCCTTCAAAAGACTGCAGAGCAGGTGCTGTGGCACTGGAAGACTTATCTTGAAGAGCAATAAAGGGGTTTACAAAATGGTGAAAAGTGAAACCCTAGGCTCAGAACTTTTTGCAATTGGCCCCTTAATTAAACATCACTAAACTGCTACAGCTTCTTCTGAAAAGCCTCCTGTTTCCCACTGCAGTTGGTCTACTGAGCAACAATATTCATCTTGGCATCTTAAAAGGGCACTGCCACAGGGGTTCAAGAACCTTGCTTTGGTCGAGACTACTAAATTTGGGGGTTTTAAGCCTGGCAAGACCTCTTGGCATCCAGGAAGTTATTTAAACTTAAATTCTTTTTAATATATCCCTGGATTGTATAAATTTGACCCAGAGGCCAAATTTGAAATGTTCTCTCACTAAAAAGCCTAATCCAAATGAAATCCATGGGGAGAACTGAAGCATGCACAATGCTCACATAAAAACTTCTTCACCAGTTTGAGCTTGGTGAGAAGCAGATGCTTGATGAGCAGAATTGCTCTCCCACCTAATGGGAAGGACCAATTACAAATGGCTGTAACTGAAGATTAGCTTTGATTTCTTCTATATAGAAGAATCCGATGCTTATATGCTTTCCAGCACTAATCAAGACTTATGGAGAACAGGCTGAACAAAGCATCATTCACTGCCAGTACTCCATACTTTCTCCCCCTACATGGAAAGAGCCACCCTACAGCAATATAGAGGGCCTCAAAAGCTTTAGCTGGTTCTCAAGGCTAAGTCGGTTTCTACTGTTAGCTCACCTCACTTCAGGTATGTTCTGACATCTGGATTCTGCTAATGGTTCATGCTTCAAAACTATCTACCTAAACTCATGTCTTCCATAGGCCATGTTGGAGCCCCTCTGGCTTGTAACATTATAAAGCTAGAAGATGTTGAAGAAATGAACTATTATTCTGCCAATAATGAAGGAGAGGTAGGCACTTCATATGAAGCAATGCAGCTTTAGTCTGGGATAATGCAACAACCTAAAAGGAGATGACTACCAGTCTCTTTACACTTGTAGGTTTGCATCAAAGGCACAAATGTATTCCAAGGTTATCTGAAAGATCCTGAGAGAACAGCAGAAGCCCTGGACAAGGATGGCTGGCTTCATACTGGAGATATTGGGAAATGGATGCCGGTAAGTGTTTTTGTGAAGCCCTCCCCTTCTTTCTTTCTTTCCCCGCCCCAACCTGAAAACTTGACACCAAAAGCCTTACAATCTTAGCAGAGAGGCTTTTGATGCATTGGATACCAATGATCTGGCTTGGTTTGTGTCTTTTTGGCAGGCATGCCAAAAATTAACTCTCTACCTTCCTGAGTATCACCAATTCCCTTCTCCTGTCTGATCTGCCCATGCCACCTATGGCATATGATGCAGGTTGGCCACTTCTGTTCTACTTGTGAAAGCAGATATCGAGTTAAGATGGCCTAATTGGACTAGATGTAGGCTACATAGGTCTTAAAACTGCTAGGGAGGAGGACTTTATCTGAATATTGGAGATAAGTATTGCAAGTCTTCAACCTGTTTAGTTTGGCCTAATGACACCATCTCTTGAAAGAAGTTTATCTGCGTAATGCTAATACTGAAGTAGTGTTGGAACACACTTCAGTATTCAATGTCTAGGTAGAGGCATTTGACTCCATCCAAATTGGACCCTTCATCAGCTGGGATCAAGCCATGAGCTAGGTGACAATTTTTATGATGGAAATTTAATGAGAAACAATACTCAAAAGACCAATTTGCTAGCAAGGTTCTCCACAACACCTGCCAGGCATACAATTAAAACTTTGAAGTGTGATTCTACTTCTTTAATTATGATCTCACTTTGACTGATCATCATAACCCATCAAAGAAAACTGCTTCCCAGTCTTGTCCTAGGCTAATTGGAAGAAAATATCAAACTCTTTTCACAATCCCAGGGAGAAAATGCTGCAAGGCAAGGAGGATTCAACTACAAAATGGAATTATTCTAACCTAGGTCTAGCTTTCATGAAAACAAGCTTCCCTTGGGAAGGGGGGGTGGTTTGGTGGACACTTCTGCATAGCCTGTGTACTTCCTAATACTGAAATGTCATTGCTGTAGAATGGAACTCTGAAGATCATTGACAGAAAGAAGAACATCTTTAAGCTGGCACAGGGAGAGTATGTTGCACCAGAAAGAATAGAAAATGTCTACATTAGAAGTTCTCCTGTATCGCAAGTTTTTGTCCATGGGGAGAGCCTGAGGGTAAGTTGCCTTTCTGCTCTGACAGTGCTGTGTAGTACTATTCCAGCATCATTTGGAACCAAAATACTTTGAGCCTTTTGCCCCCTTCTTCCCATCCCCACACTGGCTCTTCCTTGAAACAAATAGCATCCTCCTTAATAAATTCCCTAACAACTGCCTTTAGCCTTTTATTCTAAAAGAGATTCCCTGTTCTTCCTGATGGACACTACTGTAGGTGTCTTGAGTAGTAGGTTGGGAGAAAGTGGCCTACAGACTTGTGGATCACTTTAATACCACCTAAACTGACTGGTTTTTCAGAACTATGACAATGGATATCAGCAATAAAACTCACTAAACTTTTTGGGCTAGCTTAAAACTGGTACCTTCAATGGTTAGCACCAGACCCAAACACTCATTCGAATAGTAAAGTTCATGTATAACATGACTAGTGCAACTCTCTAGCACTCTGAAGCAAAAAGCCTTGTTTTTAAGGATAATATTAATTGCATATATTCAGAGCTCAAAGGGCACCTTGCGCTGTGCCGTGTTCCTGATGTCCTTACAAAAAGCAGGACAGATTTTGCACTTTATAGACTACCTGAATCTGATGCATAAACTCCTGTACGTGGTGGCTTTTGCACCTTTAACTGAATGAGAGATGCATTTCTCAGCCTTCTGCCCAACTTCAGATTAGCACAGTTGTAACTACTCCTTTTCTCCTTTATGGCCTGGACTTCTTCTAAGATGCCTAAACTAGATTTGGATATTAGTAGAATTGCACTTGATATCCCCTTGTTTCACGTTTTGACGCTTTCCCTTACTTCCTCCCATAGTGCTCTGTAGTGGGTATTGTGATTCCTGACCCAGAGACACTTCCAGAATTTGCAGGAAAACTAGGAATAAAAGGCTCATATGAAGAAATCTGCAAAAACTTGGTAAGTAGCCTCATCAGTATCTTGAGCATATTGTGATCTAGAAGCTTTTCCACTTGTTTTCTGAGTGGAAGCTGAGAGTTGAACCATTTTAAATAAACTGGTTCTATCAAGCCCATTATCTGTAACAAATGCTGTATCAAGGGGTTAAAAGTCCTGATGTCTCGTCCTAGCTCCTAACAGTCACTGGGGTCCTTAAGCACTTTCAGCCTTTCCCTAGCTGTACAGGGGTAACAAAGGTTTCAAGGTGCTAACAAGGATGCTTCAAGCTCCAAATGTTTAAACTGGGATTGAGGATTGCGAATACTCTTGGAAATGAGATTTACTTTTTTTTATAGTCTATGGAAGGGAGGTATTCCTTATGTCTCCATTCCATTTTTGTGCTGGTTGAATATGGTGGATTTCCTTATCAACTCATTCTGGACCTTTTTGTTCTTTCTTTCTAGGAAGTAAAAAATGCTATTTTAGAAGATATGGTCAAGCTGGGGAGAGAAGCTGGCCTTAAATCCTTTGAACAAGTGAGTAGTTCAACTATCAATCGGATGAATCCATCAGCCCTCCTGCTTGGATCAAAGCAGTGTAAACCCCAATTGGATGGAACTGCTTGGTGGTCATGGGAGGTTGAGGGTGGCTGCATTTGTAGCTGTCTTCTCTTTTTTTTAATGCCTGTTACTGCATGAGGCCCCCAAAAGTAATGCTGCCCCTTTATAGATGCCAGCATTGCTACAGCTCTTGCTGTTCCTGAGCATGTTGTTGATGCAGAATATCTCAAATCAAAATTTTGATAAATACTGTACTTGCTGACATGACATGCTGCCAATTTTTAACACAAGCACTTCCCCTTTTCATCCTACCCCCCCACCCCACCTTTTTTCCCCTTAGTTGGGCTGTCCCTGTTGTATGCAGCTTCTCAACTTGCCCTTCTTTTTTTTGCTAAAGTGAAAAGGGCAGATCCAGGATTTTCAAAAGAGTTAAAAATAGGCTGCAGGGCTGTGAAAAGAGGGAAGAGACTAAGAGTGGCTGCATGGCAAATTTTTCAGCAAAACTGCCTAAGAAAAGAGCTGCTTTAGTGGTCTTGTTAATGCTCTTTAGTGGACATCATCATTAGTGAAAAGCTGTTTTTTAACACAAATCCAGTAGATTCCAATTCTAATGCGCCATGAAGCCAATGGACTTGGCACTGCTTAAACAGAAAGGTCACAGCTGCTACTCTGGGCAGAAATAATCTGCTTCCCTGCTTAAGGCTTATCCCAACTGTGAAAGGCAACTCTAGTGGAGGGAGGGAGTGCATGTATTGTGCAAGTAAATATGGTACTCTGACTTGGGTCTAGGACCACTCTCAGATGTTACTGTGCTGAGGCATAAACTTTTTTTTTTTCTTAAAATCAGGTTAAGGAGATCTACATTCACCCAGAAGCACTCACGATTGAAAATGGATTCTTGACCCCAACACTGAAGGCAAAAAGAGCAGAGCTTACTAAATACTTCAAGCCTCAAATTGAAGAGCTCTATGCAAATATTAAGGAATAAGATGGCTTGTTTTCAATAAGTTTACAGATTCCCATGGAATAACAAAGTAACCTCAGGACGGTGAGTCCACTACTCAAAGCAAGTGGAGTGGGGAGTGAAAGGAACTCCTTCGGGGGAAAAAATTCATATAAAAAAAATTATGGGGGGGAGGAAAGGAAGCGGAGGAAGTGACTTGCTTCCAATTTTTTTGTACTATGAAGCTGGTTATGGTTATAACCATAAATGAAGGTATAATGTTTCAACTGGATTCTTCTGGCGATCAAATGTTCTCGGGGAACACAATTAGTCCAAGCAACTTGGAGTTGCTTGGTTCTCTTGGCACAAGCCTTGCCTTGGGAAATTAAATTTTACTTGCTACAAGGCAACTGAGCAGGTTCCAAAGAGCATTTAATCTTTTTTTTTTCCCCCTCACAAACTTTTGTATTAGTCTTGTTGCCCTCCACTTTATTTATTCAACTTCTTCTTGAAGCTGTTTGCTGGAAGATTAAGTTAAACTTGCAATCATGTGTTTTTGTTCAGGCAGCATTATGCTGACAGCTAGGCCAAATGTTTCACCACAAGAACTCTGAGCTTGCCACACTCCTGAAGCTCTTCAGAGCAGGAGTTTCAAATAGTGGAAGTTCATGCTGCACCTTCTGTCTTCTGGGAAATCTGGCATGGTCCCATTCCTTGTCAACACTTTTTGTGGCCTACCAGTCCTAAATGTGAACAGGGCCTCTGTCATTGTTCACATCTATTCTTCCCTGAATTAACTCTTCCAGCACCATGACTAGAGCTGCCTAGAGTCAATGAAGTTGCAATGACTTGACTGCACAATGTGCTGAGCCACTTGAGACACAATATCTGAAGATGCTCTTCTTGAAAAGAGTAGTGGCCATATTTGTTGAAAAATGATGGGTTATTAATAAGCCTAAATACAATGTATGTACTTCAGCTGTTATCTGTAAAGGTTACTGCTGTATGTAAAGTGATGAAGTTATAAAATTTATTAAATTCAGGTTTTGACATTGTGCAAAAGGGTGTTCCTATCACTAGGTTCAGTAAGTTTTACCTGCAAGACCACGATGTATGCTTTTCAGTAGTAATCAAGTGTCGGCTGGCTTACTGTAAGCATGATACTTTGGGCTGCAAAGCAACGGAGCAGAAGTAGTTAACTGTGTTAGTCTGAAGTAGACTGTCACCTTCTTCAAGCTGAAGCTCCTCTGAACTAGGTGCCCCTCTGCCCTACCATAAGCCCAACAGAGGAATTGCTTACCAGATTAAATATCTTGTTTCTCTGATAACTGGACACTAGTTGCTGGAATCTTTAGCCCAGCCCTTTGCCTCCAGCCACCAGAAAGTGTCAGATCCACCGAGCAAACGGCATTGTTGCATTACCCGAGCTATTACCAATAGTGACCCCTGAGGTCAACTCTGTAACTGGCAACACCACAACAAACAGCTTAAGTTAATGAAACTCTTCTTTACTCAAGGAAGGGAAGTAGCAAGCAGTCACTTGTAAGGCAAGAGACATAATCAAAGGTTATTAAACAATACAGACTTGAAAGATTCCATTATGTGAAGGAATTTAATAACTAGCCCAGTGGTACCTGCTTACCAAGGCACTGACACAATATTGAAGTCTGCTTTAAAGCTTGATGCATCTTATAATAGTATACACCTTTTTTATAAGGGTGTCTGTACATAGCACAGGTTTAACCCTTACTAAATTAAACAGGTCTATAAAATTTAAACTTGTTTACTTTGGAGCATTGCATCAGTGTTTACACACACTAGGTTTTCAAATGCATTAAGCTAGGTCCCTGGCTGGTGCCACAGGAGAGCAGGATGGTCCAGTGCTAGCCCCCATCAATCCTGTGCTTGCGCCCATACCCTGCCATGCAGCTGTGGAAGCAGGGAGCTGGCAAACCACAAGAGGGAAAAAAAAATGTGGAAGCAATTCAAAGGGGTGATCTACAAAAAAGTTGCAGTGTTATCTGGTGGACAAAGAGGATCATTACACATCTTTAAGTACCTGTTTGCATGCAATGAATCCATGGATGCAGTGCTTTAAGGCCCAGCGAGCCAAACTGAACTATGTCTGAGGAGTTTTAATGTAATGCACAAGAAAGACTTAAAGTGTTGGGAAATCCTGCTCATGCAGACACAGAGTTTCAGCACATGAAAGGGCAAAAGTCATAGTGTGTACATGAACCCTTCATGCCTAGTGTGCCAGCAGGACCTACAGTTAGCCTGCAAATATTCTGAGGCTGGAAGGAAATAGACATACATCTTTATCTAGATACATCTTGACCTTCTAAACTCAAGGCGCCTTTTGAAAAATGCCAGCTCCTTAGCTTTCACTTTTGCTGTACTCGCTCCCACATAATCCCTCTGTTGCAAAGAATTCAAAGCCCATGACAGCTCAGAAATGCTGCCTATATATGTGCTCACCGGCATTCTGCTTAGACTGCATCAGAGTAGACTCAATTAATCGGGTCTGCTCCACATTCTAATTGGAGCACTCCAGCAGCACGTGCATAAAGCCCCTGCACGTTTAGAAAACTTAATTTGACAAAAGATC
This sequence comes from Alligator sinensis, assembly GCF_000455745.1. NCBI lineage: Eukaryota > Metazoa > Chordata > Crocodylia > Alligatoridae > Alligator > Alligator sinensis. Next base: position 1,563,417 of record NW_005842046.1, read on the forward strand.
AATATGAAAACTGCAGAAACAAACCATTTTTCACAGGAGTAATAAAAGTATCTTTCAACAACGAATGCAAAATACAGCTTTAAAATCACCTGTGAAAATAAATGTGTTGCGGCGTGGAGGTGAAAGCTCACAATTTTGATAGGTGGTGTCCTAAGATTTGTTCTTCTGTTTTCTCTGCATCATGCCAAGTGATTTTGAAAGCACTGTTTGTTTTTCCAGCAGGGTCCAGTAATAAAACCTGAGACCAGATACGATGTATTCAAAGCAGTCAGCTTACATTCATATTCCACAATTATTTCTACATGAAACGGATTAGTGTACTCAAAGTTAATTACTACAACGGGCATCGTAGATGGTGCAAAAGCTACAAAAACTGCAATAGGTTTGCCAAGTATTGCACACTGCAGTTCTGAGTACCTTAAACCAATGTATGTCAATAGTGTCCACTTACCAAAACTGTCCCACCAGACATCAGGAGAACAGTAGCAAGCAAAATAAAATACACCTAGCAAGGTGAAGATAAGAGGCATCCATCATCCACTACATGGCCACATTGAAAATCCCAAAAGTTTTTCTTCTTTCTGATGCAGGGACAGAATGGACAGCCACACCAATAAAAATGCAGCTGTCATGACTAGAGATGACCCAGGAGGGAGTTAGGATGAATTTCAATAGTGTGGAATAGCTCCCTGCAGGTGAAGAGCTGGATTAGCCAACATGGAAAAGCCTGAACTGCTTTGAACAAGGGTCAGTAAGACTTAAGTTAACACACAACTGCAGGGAAAAACATTTAGACTACAGAACATCTCTTAGCCTTCCCACATATGGGTAAACTGTCATCAGGGACTTTACTAAAGCTACAGATCAATCAATAGCACATACCCGTTTTGGGACTCAGATTTGAACATGGTGGCAGGACATGAGAAGTGCTCTATGTGCCCCTCTATACATGCAGATAAAGGCATGGTGGGATCTAATGCATGATCCACACCATCGTGCATCCTGCCATACCATGTTTCACATACCAGAAGGCTGGGAGATTGCAGCAACTGCAATGTACCCTGGGGCTGGGAGATCACAGCTATCCATGCCCCATGGGACTCTTGGTCTTGGAAGCTGTGGGGTGCTGCCAAGATGCAGCATCAGCAGTTGCTGGGGCTGAGAGACCCCTCAGTGGCAGGACTCTCAGCCCCGGCAGGGGATGGTGCACCCCTGTGGCTGGAAGCATTGTCAGCTGAGGGGCTCCCAGTCTCAGGGGAGACCCTGCTACATGTGCAAATTAAAACTCAATAGCAACTAGCTATAAAGTTAGTACACATTTTCTAGGTCTAACTTTATAGCTGGTTGGAGCTTTTTATGGCATGATAGGCACTTTGCAGGTGTAGCTGGCCTCAAGGTAATAGTGCAATTAGCCAGTTAATTGAGTGATACCTGTAAAATGTAGAAGGGGCCTACCACATCTATAGCTAGAAAGTTCTTCCTAATAGCTAACTAAATGTCCCTTGCTGCAATGTTAAGCCTATTAGTTGTCCTGTTCTTGTTTGATATACAGAACAACTGAGCCATTTTCTCTAACCTTTCTGTGTTTGAACTCTTGCTAATCCCCCTCAGTGCCCTTGACTAAATCCTGGTCCTTACTATTTCTCATGTCACAATTTGTTTGCTCTCCTTTGGACTTCTTGAGGCTTGCTGCCATGTCTCTGGAAGTGCAGTGGCCTTCAGTACTCCAGGGGAACTCTCAATCTGGGTGGCAGATTTGGGCACCAGTCCAGCCCTGCACCCCATGTGAAAAATTAACCCTAGAAGGAACACAAGTTCACTAAGGTGCTCTGCTTTTGAGCACCCGAATGTAATGCCTGACTTAACCAGGGTTAAGTTTTTGTGTAATTGGCCATTTTTTTAAAGCTCCCTGCAGCCATGCATGTGCATTAATTCATGGCTGCAGAGCACTTTCAAGGGCCAGATCACCCAAAAAACTGTCACTTCCACCTGCACCCTGCATGTCTAACTTGCAGTTTGAGCCCTGTTGTAAGGATTATTAGCAGCATTAAAAAATAAATATTTAAACACTTTAGCTGTGCACAGCAGAAAGGTAGCACACTCTTCTCCCTGGTCTGGGAAATTGTACAGCCCAAGCATACTTGTAAAAATTCCTTAGTAGCTTGCTAGCTATTTGTTCTTTAAAGCCCAAAGAATTGCTTGCTTGCTCCCTCAGCAGGCTGGCACCCAAATGAGTGCTAGAACCAGTCAGGTCTTTATCTGCTAGTTCAGGAGTCACCATTAATCTACATTCAACAGGGCTGTGAGAAGGGAATCAAGTGCCTTCAATCTAGGAAAATGGTTTCAGGTGCTTCCTTAGGCACTAATACTGTATAGAACCAGCCAGAAGAATAGGAGTGAAAAAAACTCTCTCCTCCTTTCCTACACACGCATTGTGACTCTCCTTTCCTTGGCAGAAAAAAAGATTTGTTTCTGCTCAGCTCTGAACCCCACCTAACTGCTACCTGAATCTTTCCTTGAAGAGTGAAGATCTTACTTTCAGTACAAAGAGAGGCATCATTCCTATTACCATGTGCCCAAGGCAAGCCACTGGGCTCTGAGAACCTCTAGGTACAATGACCCCAGCAGCCACTACCACAGGGGACAAACCAGAGAAGGAAGGGTTAACTTCTGAGTTTTTCATCCCACTTGTTCACTACCAGCATTAATCACCCAGGGAAGATGATGCATGTGGGTTTTTGTCTCTGACCCACTCTGACAGAAATGTGAAAGGTTCACTTTAGAAATTGTGCAGACTACTTGCTTCTGTGGGAGAAAAGGGAGCTGGGTAGAAACCCTGTAGCTTTCTACTGGGGGGCTGAGGATCCAGCCCACTAGTGGAGACAACATATCTGTTGTGAGATATGTTCACTAGAAACTGTGATCATCCTGATTTTGTGTCGGAGATGGGGTCCCTTGGCACAGGGGAATCTGTTTTCCTGGCCTGATTAAGACCTATGAGTAGCTTTGAGATCATTTGCTCTCAAGAGGGTCCATAAATGTTGATTTACGTAAGAAACAGGTCTTCTTTCTCCCCTCATTGTTGGGGGGTGGGGAGGGGGAGTTTTGCAATGACCAAGTGGGATCTGAAAAGTCCCAGAGTGGAAGAACTGTGGAGGAAAGGAAAGAGACAAGTCTACCACTTCAAGAAACAAACAAAAACTGAAGTTTAAACTGAAGTGTTTGATTAGACTGCCAACTTATTCCACTTACAGGCATAGGTTGGATGGTTGGGGTTTGATGTGGAGTCTCCAGAATCCATATTGGCCTGCCTCTGATTTCCATGGGTGTAAACCCAATAGTGACAAACTGTCCATCAGGAAGTGTCTGCCCTGTACCACAAGCAGATTATTTTAATTAGTGCACTAAAGCAAAGAAAAATTACCGAGTTTGTCGACAGCTTTCTATGAAGAAATGTTTAAAAAAACCCCATTTTGATCTTTCCAGTTCTGATTCTTAGCACCAGAGGCATGTTTATATTACTCCCAAAATCCTAAATAAAATGAACTCATTCAGCTCTTAGCTTTAAATATTAACTGCAGGAATATTGCTGGGATTTAAAGGATGGTATACTACCACTAGGTTGCTCTCACCTAAACAAAACCTTATTTTTTAATATATATAAATATGGGAAAGGAGGGAGGGAAAGACAGCAAACTTTGCAAAACACTTTTTTGTGTAGTACGAAGTCAGATTCTTGTCATCCAACAGAGCTTTAAGAATTAACCTAATTAGAAGTCCTAAACCCATCCTACATTTGACTTGGTAGCAGGCCCATCTTTAGAACTACTCCATGACATGCTTGCAGTTGTAATTTAATTTTCCTGTAAACTGAATAGATCCAAACTTTTCTCAAGACACAGAAAAGTCAGTCCGTCTTGCATCGTCTTCATAAAACAAGGCATGTTTTATACTTCCAGGAAAACTCTCTGATTTAGCATGGGTGAAGTTCAGGGGACACAAGCTAAACATGTCATGGATTTGCTAAAAATTTGTGCTCCCTGCTCTGCTTTCATTTCAGTGAATCTCATAGGTATAAAGAATTTCAGGTGGGGAGTCAAGTAAATATAAAAAACAAACAGTTCAAGTTGGTAATGCATCTGGAAATACTCACAATGAAAAGTATGAACTTTGTATTCAGCACGAGGCCGATACAAAAATCTATGGCTACTTTTTTTCATGATAGTGCAGAATTGAGTATTTTTGCCACAGAGCTTGCCCTTTTAAATCGGCTTGGTGCTTTGGTATGGTAGCCCTGGCAGAACCTGCATTTTACTAACAGGCGAATTTAGGCTAGGAAGAGACATTGCATTTGTCCCTGAACAGATATAACCCAGGACTGCCCTATACACACAGCCCCCTCTTAAATCAGTTTTAGTGACCAGCTGAATGGACTGTCACTTTTCTGTCATTGATTCAACAATGCAATCCCAGGATAACTGTTCAGACACAATTTATGACATCCTGGTGTAGTTAAACTGTCAGTACTACTTATCCTGTGAAGCTTTTTAGGATCTATACCAGGACAATAGAGATGGACATCTGAACAACTGCACTTTGTCTGCGGATCACATGGTTTATCCCAGGACAAACGTGGCATCTTTGAGTGGCATGTGCCTATTGTATTGTCCACCAAAGTCTGCTTCTAAAGACGGAGACGGCTAACAAAAATGAGCTGTTTAGAAAACATAGTAGCTGAGTCACAGAAGTGAGCGCAAGCTCCCCCCTCACCTGACACAAGCAGAAGACTGACCCAGGCTGCTCAGACTTCATTGCTGGAAGCAAGGCCCAGTAAGCCTTGCCTCTGTATGTTGGGGTGTTCTTCTGTAGACATCAAGTAGCTGAAGTCAACAGCATTTAGTCACTGTTAGAAACAGGAGAGGGGTAGGTCATTGCAGAAGAACACACTATAATACATGGGTGTGTACCTCAGAAATTTGCTGCAGTAGAAGGTTGGCCTAGTTCTGTTTCCAAAATTACCTTGGATCGTTTCCTGTCTGATAACTTATCTGGAATGGTTCACATAGAAAGAGATGGTTCAGAATAGCCCAAATACCTACCAACCAAGGGATAATGCCAGAAAAATTAAACTTTCTGTCTCTGTTACCACCCCACAACAGCCTACAGAATTAGCTTGACCAAAAGGAACCTTGGGAATACATCCAGCATTTAAAATATTCTTTTGGGGGATAAATGGGGAACCAGACTATACCCACCTACATGTTTGTGTCTAAGCAGTTTAACCTGTCTAATCTATGTGATCACCCAATTTTACAACTCTTGGGTGTTTATACACATGCTCCGGGAGGTTGGGGGGTACTTTAATTAGAGTGGATCTGGAGGGTGACGTGTATGTGTCTCTGCACTGAAAAATGGCAGTGGGGGTGCTTTAGCTAAAGCTCATCAAATGACCTTTAAAGCCCTCCTGCTGCCATTTTTCAGCATGGAAATGCTGATACATCCGACGCTGGAGTCCACTGGAGCATGGTAATTACCATGCTCCGGCAGACTATTAATAGTCTGCTCTGACACATTGTGCGTCAGTGTGTCAGAGCAGCCTCAATGTATGTGTATAGGTGCCCCTCTTTTCAACTAATGTAGAAATAGTTTTTAGAAAAGATGTTTGTTACTCATTAGTCACTGGTTTCCAAAATCTTTAAGCCTTGCAGGGTAACAAGCAGTTGACATACAGAGGCCTACACGCAGCCTAATGTTAAAGAATCATAAATTCTACCCTTGGATCATAGCTTCATAGGAAAGTAGGGCTGGAAGGGTCCTCCTGAAGTCAGCTAGTCCAGCTCCCTGCTCAAGCCAGAATCATCCCTGCCTAAAACATCAGAGCCAGTATATGCCTAATCAGGGAAAATTTCCAGGGATGGAAATTCCAGTTCTCTAGGTAGCGTAGTCTCAATCCTTTTACTCTCCAACCTCAATTCTTTCTGCAACAGTTTGAAGCCATTGCACATAGTCCTATCCCCCTAAAGCCACAGAGAAAAGACCAATCTCCATTTTATCTGTAATTCATGTACTGGAAGACTTCGTCAAATCCCTCCCCTCAGTCTTTTTTCCAGACACAATAACCCTAGTTCTTTCAGCCTTTCCTCACGCATCTCAAATTGTTTTTATAGGTAATAGCAAAGACCCCAAGCCACAAGGAAGGGTGCTATGACCACAAATAATGCAGCTAGCCCTGTGACTTTTCACCATTAATTATTTGGAATTTTTTCCTTTATCCAAACATAAAGGGGACCAATTATCGTTAAGAGCTAAAATTGTGTCTTCTGTTAAGCCTCTGGCTCTTAAAACCTTACCACCATTAAGTTGCCTTTTTCATCCCCACATCTTTCTGCACCTGTACATTGATCACTATAGCAGTTTGAACACTGGAAAATACATAAGCAGACATACAGAATACACATTGGTGTTTATTTGTGATTGGCAAGTCACATTATTAAAAGTTGCAGGTACCAAATCCTATACTTGCATTTGAAATTTATTTTCAGGGGCCCATTTAAGACACAAAGCAAAATAAGCTACAAAAGAAAAGCAGCACGCATCATATGCAGATGTGATTGTGGAAAAATTAAAACAACATCCCCTCTCCCATCAGGGTATAATTAAAAAAATATTCTTAATTTAAACAATAAAATAAAATGGAAATCAAATCCGCCCTAGGGTGAAAAACTTGAAGGCATCATCCATGGAATGATTTTATCAGTTATAAAATGTGTTAAAAAAAAACAAATATAGATCATGGCACTGTAGCACTTTTACATTGGGAGGAAATTAAAACCCTCTTGTAACATACCAATTGCATATATCTAAAGTAATATACACAAGGTTTCAAGTAACGGACTGTGTTCTGAAAGGAAAATTTCCATTTATTAATAAAAATAGTGAAAGGGCTATCTATTTTTCTTTTCTCCATCGACTGGTTGATCCAGTTCAGAATCATACTGACACTTTTCCACGCAATTCCTTGGGAACCATCCTCTGACTCTTGTTTCACCTAGAGGCAAGACAAATTACATTAACTGTCGAACAGAGCAACTGCTAGTTTTTCCTACACTGAATCTACATACAGAAGGAATAATATGATCTTTGCCACTGAGAATTTCACATTTGCTCATTCAGATGAGTAGTTTATGATTGGTGTTTGGAAAAGTGCCGCAAAGTTAACTGCCAAAGCATTTCTAGCCCTAAGAGCTCTCAGACTTCCCAGGAAAGGTATTTAAGCAAGCACGTAGGAGTGCACACACGACAACCCCCGCCCCCTCAGAGACTCTGTGCGTCTTCCTCATTCCACCCAGACTGGAGTTTGGAATAACATGATCAGAATGAGGAATCCTAAAGTGCTTTTCTACTGTGTAAAGCATTAAACTCCCAATTGTTTGAAGTCAAACATAAAAACTTGGAATTGTGTCCAGATGGGGGTTAGAAAAGTAAGAAGAACCAGAATTACATTACTGTAAAATCTAACGTAGCTTGTTAAGATTAAATTTTCTGAACTGGCCTGAACACTTCAGTACTTTTTTGTTCTGAATTATTTGTAAAACTTGGACTTGGAGTAAGTCATACATCAGGAATACTAACAAGTTTTAGATCTCATACTGGTCTATTCTGCACACTATAATTTTTTTTAATAACTGTTTGTTTATTAAGTTATAACAGGTTTCCATCCTATAAGTAGCAAAAACAAAATGACAAATCAGTACGAGAGTAGGCACCACTATTATCATGAAATCTTTCTACTTAGCAAAGTGTTGCCCAATGCTCTTTACACCATCCAAGATGTTTTCTTTTTCCTGATTGACTAAATTGCTCTTTGATCAAACTGGTCACGCCTATCAATTATTATTAATAAAAAGGAACTGGATGGATGTACTGGGTCATTTTTTGTAAGTGATCTTCAGAATATAAAATGGCATATCATCAAACAATAAATATTTCCCACATTTCAGGTACAGGACATTTTTTTTAACCTACAGTTTTCAAGGACAAAGACTGTCCCACCTATATTACGCTGGTCTCATATGCCATATTTTTACACAATTATAGAACATATTTGAAAATGGAAAGCAACTACAAGTAACTGCTTTGTACCATCAGTAGTTGAGTCAAGAATTCTTTCACCATACATCCAGTGTCTGAAAAAGAAAATAAAAATAATGCCATTAGACACAGGGGCTAATCTCACAAATGTCTTAATCAGATTTAATTATGCAAAGCCACTAACTTTAAGCCTCTTGTGGCTAAAATCAGATCCCCTTTACTCAGTGCAATTCTAGGTTCCTCAGTGCAGGGTGTTGTGAAGAATGTTTTAACACCTTTAGTCATGGGACAGCAGGCACCACTGTAGTCTTCTACTGCTTGGTACCGCACCTGTAAATTTAAACAGATAGTATAGTATTGAGAGCACTTGTGTGTGTTTGCCGTCTGTATCAGTTTTCCCATCATTTGCCATAACCACACCAGTTAGGAATGTAGCACTGAAGAGACTTCCCAGCTCATCAAGTCTAATCTCCGGCTGTCACAAGTACCAGGACATATAAACCCTTTCATTAAACTTACCAAGCAGTTAACAACATACTGAGAAATCTAATGTACTGTGATGAAAACTGCTGTCAAAAAGACACCTAAGCCTGGGTTAACTGTTTGAGAAGGAAGAGTAGAATCATCCATATTTTCTACTGTCCTGGAGACATATGCATGACCTTGGCATGTGGCATGCTTTTGCTTGCTATTAAAGTTCTTACTATCTAGAAACCAACGAATGAGTACAAACTAAGTTAGATACATTTTAACTAGAACAGGGGTTCCCAGCCTTTTTATAGTGAGGACCAGCAAACAATCTAATTTACATATTTAAATCTAATTTTTACCAGGTGGGGTAGGGCGGGGCGGGGTTGCAAAGATCATATTGGTTTGGGGTACCGGGGTACCCTGAAGGGGAGGGGGCTAAACAAGCAGCAGCCCAGAGGGACCCAGATGGGGCTGCCTGGGAAGAAGGGACTCTGCTGCCTTGCCTAGGAACAAGCAGCAGAGCTACCTCCCTGTCCTCCATCCTGGCCATTTCCCTGCCCGCATCCCCCCACTCCAAGTCGCGAGTGGGGCTGGGGGGTGCTGGGCTGGGCAGGACAGGCCCCAGTACCTGGTGCACAGACAGCGCCTCGCCAGGTGTGGCCATGGCAGCAGGACAGGACAGAGCTGGTTGCCTCCCTCCCAGGGCTGCCCTGCCGCCCAGCTTTAACCCTGCATGCATGTTACTGCTGGCGGCAGAAGCCACAGCCCGGCAGCCAACATGATGGTTGGGAACCCCTGAATTAAAGTGTTTTGTTTTTGGGAAAAACTGAGGTCTCTGTTTTCACAAGTTTAAGTTGGGTAGCATAAGTTACAAAGAAAAATAAGAATTGCAAAGAAACATGTAAGGTTTCAAAAAGACATTGCCTTTGTGGCACCATAAAAAAAAGTATATGGCACAGACAGACATCCAAACAGACATCCATACCCCTTGTCATGCCACAAATGCCCAAAGTTGTGGCCAGGATAACAGATGGTAAAAATCTGTACTGCTTGTGTGTGGTGGATGTTGGTTTGCTTTATGGCAAAAGAATGCAGATAGCCTAGAGCTGTCTCCAGCTGCTCTGGCTGCATCTCCCAGGGCTTCAGGGACCTGATTTTGTGTACCTTGAGAAGGACTGGACCCCTGGAGCACAGGACTGGACCCCTGGAGCGCAGGAAGTGCCTGTCTGGGTCTTCCTGCTTGCAGAGGCATGCCCCAGGCATCTCCAAGTAGGGGTTCCCAGGTGTGCATAGTGCACGGCCACCTGCCAACCCCATTCAAGTTGCCCTGCAGGATCAGGTCCCTGAAGCCCGTAGAGTGGCAGGGGCCTGACCATACAGGACAACAGGTGACATCTGTGTCACCCAATGAAGCAGATCAGCTGTGCCAGAACACAGCCTGGCCCAGCTGATCCCACTCCGAGGATGACGTCTGTTTATGGCCTCAGATTGCAAGCACCACACAAAATACTTACGCTTCTTAGTCGCTTGTCTGATTTTTGTTTGAGCTGCTCAACCTGTAAAACATTATAAAGAGAAGTATAAGGTGGCATGTAATTAACAATGAGTTACCAATTTTGAGTATATTTTTTGTTGTTGCTGGTATATTACTATTCTGTATCTAAGGGCCTGCTTTTGCTCCCATCCAAATTGACAGCTCAACTTCACAGGTGCAAGGTTAAACCACAAGACACCGAAGTGAACTCTGCTGTTGGTGGCACTACTGAAATTGGCAGTCAAACCTCAACAATAATGCACTGATCAATAGATTATAGGCAATACACCCAAGAATGAAGAGTAAGGTACTTAAAGCCATTTATTCTACAAAACAGTTATACAATATCTGGCTTAAGGACACCTACTTGCTGAACGATCAAGAAGACTAGGCTCTGGATTTAGTCTCACCTATAAGAGGTCACTTCATTCTACATGGGTTCCTACGCCCTACTTAGCACTACAAGATTTGAGCACCTCCTGTTCCCCTGTATGGATTACCAAATGGATCCCTGGGCTTCCATTCTTGCTTCATTCAGCGCTCTTTGCCTCAATCACATAAACTGTGCTAGAGGGACACATAATTTGGAACTGTAATCACTACTTGCTTTACCCACTCGTGTTCTTAATACATTCTGAGTATAGAGTCTACAGCAGGGGTGGGCAAAATGGGAGATCTGGTCGGCAGCTGGACTCCATTTCCTACCAGCCCCTGCCTGCATGGCTGGGGCTGGTTTTCATGGAGACCCCAGCAGCAGCTGCACTGTGAGAGTGTGGGGCTGGGGTTTTCATGGAGACCACAGCCCCAGCAGCGCTGGCAGGATGTGCGGCAAGGTGGGGAGCTGCTCTGGGGTCAGGCTGGGATTTTGCAGCAGTGGCCGTGTGGGTCCAGAGCCAGGGTGGACCTGTGATCTGCAGCCTGCGTGCTCTGGGCAGGCACATGAAGTCAGCAGATCATGGCTCTGCCCTGGCCCCCTGCAGCAGTGACAGCGTGGTCCGGAGCTGGGGCAGAGCCACGAGCCACTGCCTGCACATCCCTGCCTGGAGCATACAGCCTGCAGACCAGAGCTCTGCCCTGGCTCATGTGGTCACTGCCACAAGATCCTAGCCAGGCTCTGGAGCAGCTCCCTGCCCTGCCAGTGCTGTTGGGGCCAGTCTCCACAGAAACCCTGGCCCCACATTATCACAGCAGGGCTGCTGCTGGGGTCTCCATTGAAACTGGCCCCAGGCACGTGGACAGGGGCTGCTGGGAAATGGAGTACACTGCCTGCCGGATACAGCCCACGGGCCAGACTTTGCTGTAGACCAGGCATAAGGAAACTGAAACTAGCTTGGGTACTAGACGCAGTCAGGCTGGGTAGCATGCAGCTCTGCATGAACCAATTGTCCTGCTCCTGCACTTATTACACAGCGAACACTCCATGACAGTTCTACCAAAAAGAGTAATTTATACATGAAAGGAGAACCTATCAACACAAGAAGGGACCATGTTATTGGTAAATATTGCCTTATATAAATGAGACTTTTAAAATTACATGATAAGAGGATATAAGGAAGGAAGACATGCTTCCTTCATCAAATTACAAAGCAAATACTTGTTAACTTGAGGTGAAGGTAAGTATGCTGAAGGGCAACATAACGACTGGTAAAGCATTCTGCACCCAAAATTAAGGTTTTTTTTGTTGTTTTTTTTACAGCATATTTAAAATTTGATAAAAAGGTACATAAGGAAAAGCACAATATCTTAAAAATCCTATACATGAAGTAGTTTGTAAGAAAAGGTATTTTAAAAGTTCCAATACATTTTTTAGATTAGACTCCTTATTACCCTATTCATTTAATCTCTGTACAAAACAGGCCAACTGACCACTGAACAAATATGGATGGATTTCAAGAACAATTTGTACATTTACATTAAATAGGTAAACTTCACTAAGCCAACTAAAACTAATGCCCTAACTATGCTGGGAAAAAAACTGGGGTGAGAAAGAGAAACACACAAGCCTCTCATTCAGTTTCTCTGCAGAATCAATTTAAATGAAAAACTGAAATAGGACTTGTCCACACAAAACAGCAACAGTTAGATCAAACGCGAAGAAATAGACATTCCTATAGCCCTCTATACAAAAAAGCATTCTAAAACTATTAGTAACAGGGGAAGGTTTTGAAAGAGTTTTACTTCCAATGTATCTGTTCTATTGAATGCTCTTATTTTGCTTGTGGTTATTTAAAAACCCAGTGAATGACTGCAAAACAAAATAACCTTTTGTGCAAGTGGTGGAAATACTTAGGCATCAAAGCAGAACACTTACAGTCAAACTGTACTGGTGACAGCCTTCTTTTACAGGCCATTCCAGGCCATTTCCCTCGGGAATCCCAGACCATGTAAACACTTGCTTGATGTTTTTCCATTTACTTCCCATGTCATAAGGAAAAATGAAGATTTCACCCGTATGGTAATACTGGATTCTGTCTTTGGCCTGTGCAGAATAAATACACACTTGACATAAAAATCAATTCACGGTGGGATTTAACAGCAAACAGTTGGACAGTGAAGGGTTGAGCTGGAGTACCAAAGCCCACATAACCAAGCACACACGCTTGAGTAGAAATATACTGCTACAGCATTCTTAGTTTAGAAAACATTACTGAACTGGATGTGGTAGATGCTGCAGCTAACACAGCTTTACTCAGCTGCTTCTTACAGTGTCAGCTAGGTAGACCAGAGATTATGCCATGCCACGTTCTAAATTCCTGTGGTTTAAAAAAAGCTGATGCCTAACTATTTCTCAAAGCTTGCCACAAGGCGTTCAGTTACCTGAAGTCCTCAGACCTTCCAAGAATATCACAGCCTTAACGAAACATAAACATAGTTTAATATCTACAATAACGTCATTTATCACATACATTTCAATTTTGTTGCCTAGTGTAACAAACTTTTACTTCTTTAAGCAATACTGACATCTAGCGGTGCACTCGCAGAAGAGTAAAATCTTACATATAGCAACTTGTTTAAATACAAGGATTTCTTTAGTATCCATTATGTTCAATTTTCAAGAGGGAAATTGAATTAGTAATCTAAAATTGCACCAGGAAGTCTTTCATTAGCTTAGTATTTTCATATTACTAGAGAATTCTATTCTTGGTGTCTAATTTTCTATATTCATTAAGGTAGTGCTTCAAGACCCATTTTAGGAATAAGATTTAATTGTGCTAGACTGTAAACGCAGAGGGCTTCATGATACTAGATACTGCACAGATTCATAGCCCTTGTCCTAGTAGTCCAATCTAAGACAAGACTTATAAAAGTAATTTTAATAAAGAACAGGACAGAAGACAAAGATAACAGTCCAAAGTTCATGCAGCTCAGGCATGTCTACAAATTGGAGTCTCTGAACACCTTGCACTGAATAATATAAATATTGGGCATTACTTGCTGCCTCTTATCCTTGGTGCTGTTGGCTGACTCTTTAGTTATGTGAAACAGAAGAAGCCTGTCTCTAAGAGGGATTTAAAGAAGATAATGGCCAGATGGGTTAAGTTTAGGGAGGGCTTTTCTTTCTCAAGCAGTTACAGAAAAAAGGGAAAAGACCAGGAGCAGGAATCCTGGTTTTCCCAGATAAAAAACTGCAAATTCTCTGATAAAACCCCCAGAATCCGTGATCAAAATGAAAGGCCCCTCACTGGCAGGCGCGACAGCCTACAGGGCACAGTGGGGCCGCACGAAGATCTCCTTGCTGCTGTGAGCTCTGCTGCGCAGGCAGTGGATGCCTTGCCAGGGCAGTGCGGAGCTCACAGCAGCAAGGAGCTTTCCTGCACAGCCACGCTCTGCCTTGCAGTGGCTGGGATGTGGACACCCTAAGGGAGGGCAGCAGGGCAGTGAGCTCAAGCCCACAGCCCTGCGCACAGATCGGGCGGGAGGAGAGGCAACAGGCACAGGTCCCCTCTGCCCTCCTGGGAATGAGCACAGCCGCAGGGACCAGCCCCACCCCTCTTCCCCTGGACGAGCCACCCAGGGTTAGCAGCTGGCAGCAGCCCTAACCCTGACAACTCTCTCCCTCCCACATTAAAAATCCCTGCCCCCACTCCCACCTTATGTACACGAGCTGCTCTCCAGGATGCCTGGTGGCCATGTACGTACAAAGGCAGACATAGGCAACCCCTGCCTGACCACCCTCCTCCTACTCCCCCAGCCCCTTGCAGGCTGGAACTCTGCCAGCCTGCAGGGAGCTCTTTGCAAAACTGCAAAATCCACGGGTTTCTCCAGTAAAATGAGAAATCTGTGTTTTCCTCTGGCAAAGGGGAAAATCCGTGGGTTTCTCTGTTTTTCTGTGGAAAACGGAAAACCCAGATCCCTGGAGATGAGGAATATACAAGATCAAAATGGGTAGTTACCAGAACATTACTGTTTTTTGCCAAAAAAGATATGCTTGGATAAACAGATAACTGAGAAAGGTCAACATTAGATAGAAAGCTACATCTTATGGACAGGTAGCAAAGTTGTCAAAAGGAAAATATTGACTCTTTAGGTTCATCTCCTCTGCTCCAAATAAAGAAGGTAAGATTTTCTTACAGGGTTTGCTTCTATTAAAATACATTCCAGAGTCCTACAGGGGACAATTATAGGCCAACTGAAATGACACCTGAGGTTTAAAATCAGAGGGGCACAGAAACAGATATATCCAGAGAGCAAGTATTATAAAAGAACATACCATAGAATCAATGCCTACCTTCTCCTCAATCCAGGATTCGATTGAAGTTTTATTCCTCAGAATGACTTTCATCTTTAAAAATAGAAGAAGTTGAGAAAATTAGCATTATCCATAAACAGAAAGTACATTGACTTCAACTTAGCATAATTCAACTTAGCATAATTATTCCAATGCTACATGAAAACATAAAAGTTACAAGTATCTTTACATAAAATATGTAACATATTAGCAGGTCAAAACTCAGCATGCTAATATTCTAATTTCATTCCTTTTATAAAATGTCCATTTTAGGTTTGAACTATAACACATGATAGGAGTTTGTGCACTTCTGTCATTACCTCCTTCTTAAGATCTCTGACCAGTTGATCAAAGAAACCCCCTTCCTCCCACTTCATTAGTCACCAGAACAACCATTATTATTATTTTAAAGATGGATACATGGAGACACAGAGAGATTAAGTGATCTCTGTTTCTTGAAAGAGAACCCAGGAGTCCTAACTCATATATCTGCTAACTGCATTCCCTACATTTTTCAACAAGAGAAAGAGTAAAAATAACAGAGAAATAAGAATGCAAGACAAAAATCTGAGAAGAGTTACAGGAAAACAGAATTTCTGAGCAACTGCTTCCATCTTAATCCTGAATACTGATCTTCCTCTTCCATCATTTTAGACCAGGGGTGGGCAAAATGCGACCTGTCAGACAGATGCGGCCCTCCAGGCCATTCTATCTGGCTCACAGGGCCCCTAAAAAATTTAGAAAATTAATATTTATCTGCCCCTGGCTGCCTGTTATGTGGCCTTCAATGGCTTGCCAAAACTCAGTAAGCGGCCCTCCACCTGAAATAATTGCCTGCCCCTGCTTTAGACCATTAGGGACCCAAGTACTTCTCACAGTATTTAGTTATGTATTACAAAATGCAGTCAAACTCACCTGGATAATAAACAACATACCAACTGCTATAGTTGTTCCTAATGCCAGTCCCAAGGCAAAGAGAGATGCAGCAAATGCTGACAATCCAAAGGGAATAATTGGAAGAGGGTCTCTTTTGGCTGCACTCATATCAATCCTTACAGAACTCCACCCAAAAGATATCTATCAGTAGAAAAATATAATTATAAATTGCTGAATATTCCAGTTGCTGGAATAAGACAACTTGAAGTGGCTGGCTTTATAGATAAATTCCAGCCTCTAAGGTTATATCATAGTAGGTACAGTGATTACAAGAAGACATGCTTGTAGAAAGCTCTTTGCCATGAGTAGGTCTGTGCTCAGGCACCACATTCACTTTTCTCTGCAGTCTGCAGCAAGCTAAATTCTGCAGCTAAACCTTTAGATTCCATGAACACTAGCAGAACTCCTTCACTGTCTTTAGATAAACATTATGCTGGCCACAAAATGTCTGGGTTTTTTTATGCCACAGGAGCTCATCTGAAGGTTTTGAAGAAAACTGTCCACAAGCTGGAGGATGCCGTTCTCACCTGTCAGTATGACTGCTTTAGGCTGCCTACAAACTCAGGAAATATCACTTCCTCGGTTACACTGAATATATAATTTTCAAGCTTTTCTTTGCAACCATGAAGGCTGGAAATAATTTTGTTTTTGTTTAGAATTTAGAGCACAATTCTGGGAAAAGGCATGGATACCAAAGCAAATTCTGCCCAAGTTTGATTTTGATTTTTAAATAAAACTGTTTTATTTAAGTTACTTTGAGTCCTAGACTACTCTTGGGATAATCAAGGTAGACTGTTTTGAGCACAGGAATAAATTCCTGACTTCTGGTAACAGGCAGAAGGAAGTCAGTGGTATCTGCCTGACATACCATACTAAAATAACAAATCAAAAGACTACGCGTCCCTGTGCAGCACTACTCAGAATCTGTTGCTAGTCCCTAAATAGTGTAAGAAAACTCTAGCTACTGTGGCAGCTGCCAGAAAGTTTCAGAGGCATCACATCTTCCTGTCCAGATATAAATTAGCCTGCTTGTTTAGACAATGTTTTGAACACTGAATTAGATTATCTTACCCTGTTATAAAGTTGAGTGTACATGGTCATAACAAAAATGAAAGATGCATGGATGCATCCAAGTGGGGCTAAAAGGAGAAACAGAGTGAAGTATGCGTGGTTCTGATATCCACAACAGTTATTGATCCAAGGACAATGGTGATCCATCTTCATAACACACCTAAAAGTGACAACGAAATATATTGGCGAGCGTTAAACATCTCTAACAGTATGTCCTGAACTCTGTACTAGCAGACTACAAATAAAAGCTTACTTGGGTATCCACAAAGCTTAACTAGACTTCTACAAACTTAACTCCATTGTTGGGATATGAATGCATCACTCCCTGCCAAGCCTGGAAGTGCCACAAAGAAGTGATCCCCACCCATTTTCTCCCACACTGGTATATCATGCCCTGGAAAGGAGGCAGTTTAGCTGTCAGAATAGTGACGAGTACATACCAATAGGCACATTTAGAGAGGCAGCTCGCAGGCAGTGCTGGGGCTTGTGTTCAGAAGCTCCACATTTAAAAAAAGCAACCCAAAAAACCCATAAGTCCTGCCTTTGTTATTCCTAAAGCATCTAGGATCATGAAAATTAAATAAGGAGACAATTTATGTTATCATCCTGCTCTTGGTTTTACTTTGTTCTTAGCAATAAGATAATCTCCATCTTTTTTCCCAGCCTTATTGCTCCACTTTACATGTGGCAGCTACGATGTTTGAAAATGTGAAAATATAACAAAAGAAAAGTACAAAGCAAAAATAAACTAATTTTAATGCAATGGGTGAAGCTATTTGGCTAGATCCACTAATTCTGAATCATTCCCTCCATGGTTATATAGTAGAGGTGCACCAATAGATTGGTCCAATATTGGATGGGCACCGATAAAAAGAACATTGACTATATCAGAAATCGGCCTAATGTGGCCAATAAAATGCCTGTGCACAGCATGCAGGAGGTGAGGAACACAGCCCAGGGTATCAGGCCTTGGAGAGCTGCATGCAGCTGGTAAGTCTGGTGTGGTAGAGGTGGAGAGGGAAGGGAAGGGGCATGGGGACAGATCAATGCCCCCGACAGTGAGGGAGGAGTGGGGCTGGGGTAGGCGCTGCGGCACAGGATGGAGCTATGGCTTGTCTGGGGGGTGCAGGGAGTGGGAGGCAGCAGCTCCTGCTGCTGTGAGCTGCCGGTCCGGGAGTGGCTCATTTGGTTGTCTGGCGGTTCCCACTGGTGCTCCTGCCGCTCATCTGGGAGGGCACGGAGGGTGGGGGTCTGGATCTGTGCCGGCTGGGCCACAGCTGCGGCTGGGGGCAGTGCAGCACAGCCCAACCCCAACCCACAGCTGCAGCCCACCCGGCCCACCCTCCCCCGCACAGATCCGGGGGCACCCCCTT
>NW_005842046.1:1581631-1584359 GCF_000455745.1 Alligator sinensis
GGCGGGGCGGCAGGAGCAGGGGCTGGAGCCATGGGATGAGCAGACAAGCTGCTCCCGGACCAGTGGCACGTAGCAGCGGGAGCCACTACCCCCGTCCCTGTGCCCCTGGACAAGGTGTGGCTTTGTTCTGTGCCCACCCTGGCTGGGCAGCGCCTACCCCAGCCCCACTCCTTCCTCACTGCAGGGGGCATTGATCTGCATTTCCCATCCCCGCCCATCCCTCCCCTCCCCCCACTCCCCTTTCACCGCAACAGACTTACCAGCTGCATGCAGCTGTATCGGAAATTGGATTGGTATCAGCTGATATGCCTCCTTAAATATCAGCTGTCAGTATTGACCCCCCCAAATCTTTATCGGTGCACCCGTAGTATACAGCACTTAGCACACATTTAAATATAATGGTGCATCTCTGCATGTAAAGAAGATAGGGTTAGACCTACACAAACATGCATGAACACTGTAAAAGAAGTTATCTGGGTACCATTCGCTTTACGTGTCCTCTGCAGACACTGCCTTTACGCTAAAAAGACTCAGCATTTACTCAGAAACCAAGAAATACGTTAGGTATGCTCTACTGAAAGAGTAAATTCTTTGGTTCTTTTATGTTTGCTGCTGTCTGCCTTGCACTAAATATTTCTCAGAGTCAGCAGTACCTAAAAGAAGAACTTTAATTTTAAGTCTTCTTAATAAAGGAGGCATATAATGTGTGTCAGTTTCAGAATCCTTACTTCCTGTAAAGTGCACAAAGATTGGAGCTTTGTACAGCCCAGCTAAAATGATTCAATCTAACATGTCAAGTGTTAACAGAAATAACAAATCCCTGGGCATGTTGTAACTTCTCTCTTTATGCTCTCTAAATGTCCTTCAGATGAGGCGTGGCTCAGATGAACAAGTTAACTGTAAATACACACTGCCTTGCTTAAAATGTTTATGTGCTACTTCAGGACACATTACCTTCCAATTTAGCTGCTTGTCATAAAACTATTTTAAACACAAAACATACCTTTTATAAGGTAGCCATCCCCTGTAACTTAGAAAGATTGAGCTAGGGCTGAACAGATATGGGTACACTTGTGAAGAGATAACTGACATAGTTCAGTCTAGTAGTCCTATTAAAACCAACAGGTGTAAACAAGTATGAATAAGGCAAAAATGAGCGTTATGTAAAATAAATTATAAGCAGATGATTGGGTTTATGAGTCAGAAAGGTTCCCTCTTGCCCACTCATCAAAATATGTTGCTAAAAAAAGTCTAGACGTGTCTGTGTAAACTCGCATCAGTAAAGTGAATGCCATCCAGTTCTTCCTACTCTGGAGTTGCGTAGTTCTGCATTTGAAATAAACATGGCAAACAACGCATGGGGTAACACTCAAAACGAAGATCATTTAAAGTAATTTATATTCTTAAAGATTACTTTAATGTAAAACATTAACACAGGCAAATGGTACCTGTTACATTTTCGGCAGTGGTGTGAACGTGGTGCCTTGTAAGACTGGCACACTTTACAGTACTGGAGATACACGCAGTCCTGAGATTTTTCCTGTGAGAACAAAACTGTTAGGAAGCAGTATAATAAATCGTACTAGCAGAACATGTCTTAACACTTTCATGCAACACTGGGTGTGGTTGATCTCCACCCTTTTGCGGGAGACGGTTGAGCAAGAAATCAGCACTTTCCGCTGTGATTCCAGTTAACTCGCACTGTTAAGCATAAAGATTGCCAGCTCTGCCCCCCACCCAAAAAAGTACAATTTTCACCTCAAAACGGTAGACTCCGACACTTCCAGTTGCTTGTTACAAGCAAACTGCATTCAGGCCAACCACTACAAAATAACTAGTAGCACTGAGGTCTTAGTAACTTCCTTTTATTGATTTCTTTCTTCTCTCTAGCTTGTCTGAACCCCAGAGTATACCAACGGCTGGCAAATGCAGTTCCCAATCTGTGGTATGGGTACCCCAGGGGTACGCAGACAACCTGACAGTTTTACGCGTTAATAGGTTTATTATAATTACTTTGTATGGCAAAAATTTGCTGGTCGCACTTAAGGTTGAACTGAAAAATTTGCTAGTGGTACTTAAGGTTGTAATCGTTTTAAACTGGTGGTGCACCATCTGTCAGAGTTTGGGAACCGCTGTCTTAAGATATTTTATGATTCCAGGGATCATAAGGTGCTCCAGCCACACTCCTCCAGCATAGCTCCTACAAGCAAGAGGAGGCAGGTATAATTTATTCCCCAACCCATAGATTCCCCTGATGCTCGGACTTGTCTTCTTTTTCTAAGCTTAGCGGTCACTGCAAATTACGAGGCGCAAAGCACGAGTTTAACACCTCCGTCGTCATACCCATTACAAAGATCAACTGTAATACTAGTTCACCGAAGCGAGCCTTTACCGGTTTCCATCCGAAAGGAACATATCCAGGGCCAACGAACATGGCGTTGAAGTAGTTGTAAAGAATCATGACCGTCCAGTTGATGAGCATGATGAAATTCACGCCCCCTCCCGGCGTCTCCAAGGGCCAATACCACAGGACCGCATCGATCATCGCCATCGTGGAGCAGATGGTGATGACACCCAGGGCTATGATGGGGCCCCAGTGACAGAGCCTCTTCAGTTCATGCAGGTTCTCAAACTTCACGAGCGAGCGCCCCACGGCCATCCTGACCGGCGCCTCCCTGCCACGCGCAGCCCCTAGCGCTCGGGGGCCAGCTCCAGTTCCCACATCCCG
>NW_005842046.1:1585242-1586090 GCF_000455745.1 Alligator sinensis
GCCGCCGCCGCCGCCGCCACCCGCCGCCGCCATGTCCTCCGACTTCGAGGGCTACGAGCAGGACTTCGCCGTGCTCACGGCCGAGATCACGGGCCGCATCGGGAAGGTGCCCAAGCTGCTGGGGGGTGAGTGCTGCGGGGGGTCCAGGCCTTGAAGCCCGCGGTCACCCCGTCAGCAGAGCAGAGGCCGTGTCGCAGCGGGGCCCCGGGTGAACACCGCCCCGAAAAAGTATTTGGGAGGGTTTTTCGGTGCCCAAATCCGGGCAGAGCGCAGGACTCCTCCACAGCCGGGGTGTGGCGTGAGCTCCCCGCAGAGGTGGTGCCGTCGCCTACCCTGGAGGTGTTCAAGAGGAGACGGCGGCATTGATGCCTGCACGGTTGGAGGGGTAAAAAGTTGGCTGATGGGGTGGTGGGCGGGTTGTGCTCACCCTGGCGCGATGTGAGCAGTGGGGTCCCCCAGGGCTCGGTCCTCGGGCCCGCACTGTTTAACGTCTTCATTGGCGACTTGGACGAGGGGGTGGAAAGCACGCTGTTTAAGTTTGCTGATGACACTAAGATGTGGGGCGAGGGGGACACACGTGAAGGGAGAGAGAGGCTGCAACTAGATTTAGACAGACTACAAAAGTGGGCAGATGAGAATAGGATGGGGTTCGACGTAGACAAACGCAGGGTGCTGCACCTGGGGAGAAGGAATCCGCAGCATTCATACAGGCTGGGGAGTTCCCTTCTTGAAAGCACAGAGGCGGAAAGGGATCTGGGAGTCATGATTGACTCCAAGATGAACATGAGCCGCCAATGCCAGACCGCAGCCAGCAAGGCCAGCCATATCTTGTCATGCATCCAAAGGTG
>NW_005842046.1:1586726-1602476 GCF_000455745.1 Alligator sinensis
GGGGGGGGGGCTGGACCCGATGATCTGCGAGGTCCCTTCCAGCCCCTAACTATCTATGAATCTACAGGGGGACTTCTTTGAGGTGACTTTGCTGGACTTTTCGAAGGGCTCTTGGTTGGACTTATTGAAGGGTTCGTGGCTGGAGTCTTCTCAGGAGTCTTGTCTGCAGGTTTTTCTGGAGTCTTGTCTGCTTTCTTAAAGAAAGTGTCCAAGGACGTTTGGACAGATGTTCTCCAGGGAGATGGGTGACACAGCAAACTTGTTCGCTGGCACGACATCGGATCAAGCGTCTTGAAGTCGAAACTGGCGTCAGAAAGTTGAAACAGGGTGTCGATGCAAGTGCGAAACGTTGTAGCTTGAAACGTTGTAAATTGAGGACTGCCTGTATACCACTTCTTTGTTGGACGCTGTTGTAACCGATGCTGAAACGCTGAGTCCAGTTCTGGTAGTCAGTTCAAGACAGGTGTTGGTAAATCGGTATGGGGTTGGAGACGGTTAAAGGACTGGAAAGCATACCCTGTGGTGCTAGACTTGGGTTGCTTAACAGGGCTTCCCTGCTGCTGGACTTAAAGAGAAGGGTAAGAAACGACTCAATCGTGTTCTGTTTGTAGGGATGAGAAATATGATGGTAAATGTCTATTTGGCGTTGTGGACAAAGCTATAGCAAGTTCCAAAGACTGAAAGTCAAAGTTAGCCTAATAAATAAGCCTCCAGGGAGAGAGAGAGGGTATTTATTGAAACAGTTTATTAAGGGATGGAGGGGATTCTTCAATACAGACTTTAATGGGTCTTCATGTTCAAAACTTCAAATCCAGATTTGATATTTTTTTAAAGAGAGAAGTTCTCTTTCAGAGAGGAATTAGTTCAGGGATGCCTTATGGCAGTGTTTTTCCACCTGTGGGTCATGGCCCAAAACTGGGTTGCAAGAATATATGAAATATGTTCAATATATTCAGTATAATTCATATATGTGAAAGGATCATGAACAAACTTGAAAAATGGATTCTCCTTTAAAGGAGGAAAACGTAGGAAGCTGTGGCTTTTCCCTTGCAGGATGAGAGAGTCCCAGCCTGCAAGGGGATCCTTGGGGCCTCCCCTGCCCCACACACACACCCTCCCTGCCCCATACACTGCGGGAGTGGGGCCTGGCAGAGGGCCAGGAGCGAGGGGCACTGGGTCAGGACTGGCCACCGATGTTTACAGATGGGTCCTGGTACAAAAAAGGTTGAGAAGTACTGTCTTATTGTGAAAGGGGTCAAACTAAACACCTTTCCTTTTATAGTGAGTGGTCTGGTATTATACATTTTAAAGGTTGTGAAAGTGGGTGGAAACTGAATCTTTTGAAATTAAAATGTCCATGTTCCAGAACTTGAAAACTTCCATTGCTTTAACAGGATACAATTCCTAATTGCTACTGGGTGGTGGATTTTCATAGCACTGCATTAAAAGCTATTCTCTTTTCTTTGCTTGAGGGAGCTTTCAGGAAGTAAAGATGAGGTTGGTAGCGAATGTTGAAATATTGACAATAGTGTAATATTGCTGCAGAACTGAATTCATTACACAGTGATGCTACACAACACAGTTAAGTTCTGTGGCTGATGAGTGATTTTGGGGGATTTGTAATCATCGCAGAAGAATGGACAAGCTTTCCCTGTGTGTCTTCAATGGGGGCTTGATAGCAAGGCCTACATTTTAAATGGGGTTAGAGACGAAGTATGAATCTCCAAAAGGTGCTTTTCTGATTAAGGCATGCTTATGGTTGATGCTTTGGAGATGCTTCCTTTGTTGCTGCTTCTTGCTTCACCGACCCTAACATCTATGAATCTATGAATGGAGAGCTTCAGCCCTCTGGGCTGTAAAATTGACTCCTTTAATCACCTTAAGTTGACATGTGACCATTAAAGCAGACAGAAAATTCTAGATGGCATTGGCACCTTTCACCTGGAAAATGATAAGAATGAGACAATTAATTTAAAGGTATACAATTCCCCTTTTCTCTCACTGGAAATGTTTACAGGATCCCTGTTTCTCCCCCACCTAGGGTTCCAGGTGGTTCTTACGGAGGTGACAGGGATGCCCCAAGTAAGATCCTGATTGAAGGTGGCATGCCCTGCCAGGGTTTTCAGTAGCAGCGATTGCCCTCTCTCCTCCTCTTGAAGTAGCAGAGGAGAGGGTGTATGCCGAAGTGACACTAGTACAGAGGCGGGCAGTTATTTTGGCTGGAGGGCCACTTAATGAGTTTTGATGTCCTCTCAAGGGCCACACTTCTCTCTTTCCCCCTTCTCCCCACCCCCACACCCCCTGGAGCTGCAGCATGCCCTGATCCCAACCCCTCTTGGAACCTGCTGGCTGTCTCTGCAGCTTACGCCAGCACCTGCCTGGCATGTCGAAAGCAGTCCTGGGTGGACGCCAGGGTCAGTTGTGGAAGCAGCTGGAAGCTTTGGGTGGGGTTCGAGGCGTCCCCACCCCACCTGGAGCTGCAGCACGCTCCGATCCCAACCCCTCCTGGTACCTGCTGGCTGTGTTTGCAGCTTCCGCCAGCTTCCGCCGGGCATGTCGGAAGCAGTTCTGGGCCGACACCAGTGTCAGTTGCGGAAGCAGCTGCCAGCTTTGGGTGGGGTTCGGGGCATCCCTACCCCACCTGGAGCTGCAGCACACCCTGATCCTCACTTGGCCTGAAACCTGCTGGCCATAGCCACACCTTATACCAGCACCCACCTGGCACCAGCCTCAGCTGTGGATGCAGCTGGCAGGTTCCAGGTTGGAATCGGGGTGTCCGCCTGGGTCCACAGTTGATGCCTCCGCACCAGCACTGGGTGGAAGCAGTCCCACTTGCCTGCCCAGTGCAGCAGAGAGAGCCCCACCTGTGGCCAGAGTCGGAGCTGCCAGCTGCCTGCAGGCTGGATCCCATGAGTTTGTGGCGAGGGGTCGGGCCTGCCGGCTGCCTGCAGGCTGGATCCCATGAGTTTGTGGCGGCCCGCCTGTGGGCCGGATACAATCATTTGGGAGGCTGGGTTTGGCCCGCAGACTATATTTTGCCCATCCTGGACTTGTATATGACAGATCCCCTGAACGCTTGGTTTGCTTGGTTTTCTCTAGGAGATAGACTTGTACTAAGCTTCATGTTGAACAGAATAGGAAAGCTTGTGGGGAACTTTTTTCAGCTCAAGTATTTGGTGAATGTAGGGGCCTGACACCACGGTTGATTTCATAGGGGTGACACCACAAACAATCATATTGTAGCTCAGCAGGAGCTTGAACAAAGGCTCTGGTATTTCACAAGCAATGAGGAGGAAAACAATAACCCTCATGAAGAAGTTGTTTCTTCTGTTAAGAAAAATATATGGGAAGATCCCAGAAATTCTCCTGAATTGGGAAATAGGTATTTAGGGCTTGACAGTGTTGGCTTTATTTGTTCTGTTTATTCCTTGATGGAAGCTGCCAGTCTTCGGGTTTGAATAACAATAATATGACTATCAGTTTTGATTGTTAGCCGATGTCCCCTTTTAAAAATCAGTGCTTATATCCTTTTCCAGAGCTCTAGCTTTAGGTGATAAGAGTGTTGCATATAAACAACCCCTTTCTTTGCTCTGGATCCCAAGACAGTGTACTGTACTGAAGTGCATAACCTTAGGACTGAAAAGGGCTATACACTTACCCAAACATAACATAAGCAATGCTCATTAAGTACACAGAGCACTGATGGGATTCCCTCATTTTCAGGGCTTGTAATAGCTGCTCCGAAATGGCTAGTAGGTACGGTCCCATGAACAGATTGAAGGATAAAAGGGGTCCTGGAGGGCTGACACTTTTTAAATGGGATAGAATTGGACACACAACAAGAAGGTATTCTGACATGGTGGGAAACCTAAGAGAACTGGCAGGTGACACACAGAGCTTCTTAAATGCCTCGGAGTCAAATGGAAAAATTACAGGCAGTGCTAGGAGTGGTGAATCACTAAGGAGCATGCCAAGAAATAACAAGACTTTGCAGGGAGAAAGTCAGGAAAGCAAAGGTAAAAAATGAGTTGGGAAGGGAAGCCAGTGACAAGGGGAAGGGGTCCTGTAAATGTGTTGGACCGGGGCGGGAGCAGAGAAGACCAAGGAAACTGTGGGTCCACTGCTTAAAAGCCAGGGTGAGCTGTAAACAGAACCCGCAAAGGAGGCAGAGCTGCTTAATGTCTACATTGCTTTGGTCTTCACAGAAAAAATAAGTTGCAACCAGACAGCTAATAAAGATAATGTAGAAAAAGAAGGGAAAAGGCTGAGGATCGTGATAATTAAATAGCATGGCAGAGAGCTTTTGATGAACCTGAATGAATTTAAGTTGGCAGGGTGTGATGAAAATCATCCCAGGATGCTGAAAGGAATGGCTGATGGTATCCCAGAGCCATTGGCAATAATATTTACAAAGTCATGGAAGATGGGTGAGATTCCAGAGGACTGGAAAAGGTCTAGTGTAAAGTCAGCCTTAAAAAAAAAAAAAAAAAAAAATCAGGTGGGAAGGGAGGTGGAGGGGTGAGAGGGACCCAGAGAATTATAGACGGGTCAGGCCGACTTCAATACCTGGGAAATTACTGGAGCAAAAGCAAACATCTAGAAGATAAAAAGCTGATCCCTGGAAGCCAACATAAATTTGTTAGGAATAAATCATGCTAACCCAGCTTGATCTACTTGACAAAATAATTAGCTGGATGGATGAAGGGAATGCAGTGGACGTAGTACACATGGGATTTAGATAGGTATATTCTTGATATAGCTCTGCCTGACATTCTCCGAAGCAAACTGGAAAATTGTGGGCTAGACACAATTACTTTAAGGTTGATACATACTTGACTCAATTATTGGTTTGGTTTATTGAACATGTTTATTAATGTTTTGCATGGTGGAATTTGGAGCTCCTCAATCAAGCTTTTGATAATGCTGTGGCAGGGCGCTTGAGGTGCCGGGCACTTGAAGAGGTCAGGCAGCCTAATTGCGGAGCTAGGTGACCCAGGGGTCCAGCAGGTGAGGTTAGACCTGATCCAGGGAGTTGCCTGATTGTAGGAGGGCTGGGTTTAGACGGGATAAGCCCAGACCCTGAGAGTAGGGCTGGCAGTAACATGTTGGGAGCTGGTGAAGGCACATCACCCAGCAGGAAGGTTGCTGTTCCTGAATGCTAGCAAGGAGAATGACAACTGGAGGTCTGGGTAGAAACTAAGGGGATGAAAGAGCTTCCTGGAGGACCTGGTGTGGGGACCCAGAGCCCTGGGAAGGGGGCTGAGTGCACAGGTGCCTGTTGAGAGGCTGGATGAGCCCAGAGAGAGAGGGACTGAGGTCAAAAGGGCCTAGTAAGAGGCCAGACCAAGCCCTGGGCTGAGAGTCTGTGAGCCTATTGAGGGGCCAGGTGAGCCCTGAGAGAGGGGTCAAGTGTTGGGGAGACCTAACGAAGGGTCTGGGTGAGGCCAGTGAGTGGGACAGAGTAGGGGGGGAGCTATTTAGAGGTCTGGATGAGCCCAGAGAAGGAAGGGGCCGTGTTAGAGAAGACCTGCTTCAAGTAGAGAACTAAAAGGGTCCAGGATGAGGGACCAAAAGGGGTTAGCAGCCCTGGGAGGGAGGCCGAGGTGTCTGGTAGCCCAGGGAGTGGTTGTGTGAGACTGAGGGGTCTGGCAACCCAAGTGGGACTCAGAGGGAGACCGCACAGGGACTGTGCAGAAAGCAGAGTGGGGCTGAGAGAGGCCGAGGGGTCAGAAGGCCGAGATAGGGGCTTCATGAGCAATTGGTAGAATATCTATAAGGATGCCGTCTGTGAGGCATGAGGCATGGTGCAGGGGAGGTATGGAGCCATGCAGTTGGCCCGTAAGGCCAGGACCACAATCCGGCTGGTCACTGTAATAAGACCAGGGCAGCTTCCCACACTGTATAACAACTAACATCGAAGCGTGGAGAGTGAGAGCTGGGCAGACTGCCCATAGAGCAGGGGATCTCAAATTTTGGGGGGGTTACCCTGTGACAGACACAAAACTGGGAAGGGGTGTAAACCCTTTGGAGGATGGGATCAGGCTTCAAAAAGATCTTGATGGGTTGGAGAGCTGGGCCTCAAACAACAGAATGAAGTTCAGCACTGGCGAATGGAAGGTGCTCCAGCTAGGGAAGAATAACCAAATTCACAAATACAGAACGGGAGATACCTGGCTGGGCAGTAGCATTGCTGAGACTGGGTTTGGAGGCTTGCGTGTATTACAGACTCAGTTTGAGGCAGCAGTGTGATGCAACTGGAAAAAAACAGCAAATATCATTATGGGCTGCATCAACAGGAATAGTGTGATAGTACTACCGATCTCGGCACTGGTTACGCCTCAGAGTGCCGTGTCCCATTCTGGGCTCCACATTTTAAGATGGACGTTGAAAAGCTGGAGAGGGTTCAGATGTGGGTAAGCAAAATGCTAAGGGGGGTGGAAGGAAAGTTGTATGAGGAAAGGATGAGAGAGCTAGGTACCTTGAAGAAAAGGAGGTTAAGGACATCATAACAGTTCTCAAATGCTTGAAAGGTTGCCATCAAGAAGAGGGAGAATAACAGCTGAGCAGATTAGATAAGATTTCAAGAAAAACTTCTTTACTCAGAGCAGAGAGACATTGGGATAAGCTGCCCGGGGAAACTACAATTTCTTTTATGGCAGGCTTTCAAGAGGAGGCTATGCAAGCGTTTGATAGAAACAGTTCAGGAGTAGCATGCCTGCGTTCATACAGGGCGTTGGACCAGTGAATCTTTGAGGTCCTTTACGACTGTCTGATTTTGTGAATCTCTGGCTTTTAGAATCCCCCAAAATGAGACGAGGTATTCAGCGGCAGGTCTGCTAATACCACAGTCCTGGCCATGCCATAAGCAATGCTAGTGAAGGTTAGGCCTGCTTCCCTTTCGTGCTTTCTGGCACAATTAAAGCAAGTGCAATTAAGTTACAAAGTAGGCCGATGCAGTTCCTGTTACTATGCAGTTCACCAAAACATGGGTAAGTTAGTGTTTGTGGTGTGGCTGAAGGATGTCCTATTCTTAAGCAGTTTAAATAGTTTACTAGTAGGCAGAAACCTGGAGTCTGTTACCATGTAAGCCAGTGGTTCCCAACCTTTTTAGACTGCGGACCAGCAAACCACAGGCTGGAAGTGACCGCGGACCAGCAAGCTGTGGACTAGCATGCTGCAGATCGGAAGTGACCAGCGTACTGCGGACCAGCAGCCGACACTTCTTTATTTTTGGTATAAAATGGCATGCTGCTGGTCTGGCAGCCGACCCTCCTGCGGACCAGCAGGCAGCCCTTTGCGGCCCGGTACCAGGAACCTCTGGTGTAAGCAATGGGGAACACAATGGGTGCGCTAGGCACTTACATGAGTTATGCACGTCTCTGGTACGTATATAAGTGGAGTACACCGTTCTTGCTTATTCTGTGGCATGCCACAGGCTCCTGGCACATGTTACATTTAAGATGTAATTAACCAATTAATTGCATCTTAAGTTGTTGCCTGGTCACACGTTAATGCAATTAATGACATGATAAAACAAGGAATAAACCATGAAGTTATTACAGAAAAAATGTATAACAGCTTTTTGGTGGGTTCCTATCATGCCGTCAAGCGTACCCTGCTACTTGCTGGTGCAGGGGGATCATGATCCTGGGCTTCCCCTGCACTGGCAATAAAGTGTGATTGAATCTGGTGCTGGATCTCACAATCGCACCTCTTGCCATGCGTATTTGGCATTTCAGGAAGCACAATTGTGGGGATCTCTCATCAGGTACCATCGCACCTTCTCTCGCGCGTCTGCTAGGGGCCACGTACTATGAGAGAAGCAGAGTCATTCAGCCTCTGCTTCTGGGGGTATGTGGCTAATAAAAGCAGGAAATACTTGCTTTCTTCATATGTTGTTGGATGAATTATGTTTCAGGACTTGCAAAATCCAAGTACAGACTGGTAGCTATGGAGAGTAGTAATCATTCATCTTTGGCAGGATTCAGCTGTGTGTGTTGCTTTTTTAAATCAAAGCTGTTGAGCTTGTGCAGGAAATCTCCTGTGTGTGAATCAGTGCTGCGTTGTTTTCCTGACCTTACAGTCAGGCAGCTCTGTTTTTATCTGTGTTTTATGGAGCTAGATGCAATATAAAAACCTCAAAGGGCAAAATACGATGGGAGTAAAATGTTGTACAAGCTAATTTGTCTTGTTAACAACTCTGACCAACTTTTGGAAATAGTTTTTTAATATGCTTTTTTAAAAAATGTTTTCCCCAGATTTAAAATTATAATTTTAAAATGACTGTTTCCTATTCTGCCAATTTTTAAACCACTGAAATTATATCAGCAGGTCACTCTGTTCCTCTGCTTGTTGCCTGATGCTATAAAATTGCAACTTCTGCTTCAAATTAAGATAATCTTGGGGGAAATAACTACTGTGTACTCTCCTAAATTAGTGATAAAGGTTTAAGGGTCTTAGCAAACTAACTATAAAACTTTTCAGTGGTCAGGATTTTTATTTGATAATGGTATTTTTCAAATTCTGCAGTAAGCTATTTGATGAAAGCCACCTGCTAACAGTTACAACTGTGGCTGTAATGTAGTGCTCATGGATTTTTGTCTCATTGTTAACTTGTCTTGACTTCCATAATTTATTAATTAGGGGCATCCTCAGTCAGTCTGACTTCTTTTGCCATCATTTGCTGTTTTTATATATATATATATATATAGGCATGTGATGACAGTTTTGACTGTTTGTGAGCTACCGATGTGTTTCTTTGACACACTTCTGCTGTCCTACCACCATCTTTGTCTCAATCTAAAAAAAAAAAATCTCAACTGCTTTCTCCGTGCTAACTGAGCCCCACAGTTCTGGCCAGTGAACCCAATCCTATCGGCTCTCGTGCTGGTGGGCCCTCTGTAATCTGTGGTCCTAAGTACCTTTAGATGAAGGCAACTAAAATGCCACATCTAAATACCTTTTCCTGGTGTATTCTTTATGGGGGGGTTGCCTACAATGCAGCTGAATCAGTGCACGTGCTTTATCTTTATTTGTCTGTCCATTCCATAGCTCACTAACTTTATTTTTACGTTGTACAGTCATAAAGCCAGAACTTCAAACATAATACGTGAAGTCGCACATCATGTTGCTGTGCAGTGGCTGATCCTCTCGCAGAATAATGGATTTATTAGTACTGTACTGCCAGTAAGAGGAATCCCTTCCTTAGCTCCTGCAGCACAAGTTCTTAATCCTTTTCTTGAAGGACCTGGGCTCTAGTGCTGGCTCAGGGATGTATATGTACACGAAAGAGAGCTCTGTAGCTTGTAGCGCATATGGTCATGCACTTATTTTTCCAAGAGTTTAGGTTATGTCCAGCGACTTTTCTCATTTGACATAAACATGTGCCTTTCCATGTCTCTACACACATTCTGGTGAAGCGAAAGATGGCATTGATAACAATTGTAAATGTTTGCCTCTCACCACCTCTGCTCACGAGATGGAACCGTCTGCATAACTTGCCATCTCAGATTTTTAAGGAATAGATATTGTGGGTGTCGTAGCTTGTGCTAATTTTCATACAAAACCAGTTCCTTATCTGAAATTCAGAACTAACAAATATGCATTTAGTTTGAAAATGGTGTAAATGACTTCTCTTTCTTTAGAGGCAAGTGCAAAATTAGTTATCTTCGTTACTCTGTTTTAGATGAGAAGAAGCAGCTGATTGCAAATGTGGAGAAACAGCTGGAAGAAGCAAGAGAGCTGGTATGTCACAGAATTTCCCCTGTATTTTATGCCAATTCCTCTAGAAGAGATAAATGAAAGTACCATTAATGAACAATTTAACATATGTTCAGTAATGCCCTGCAAACAGCCATGCAGATCTTGTAGATTATGAAACACAAGCAGGAAATATTTATCAAACTTTCTAATCATAAGACCAGTAGACTGCAACAGGCTTTGAGGTGTATTTTTATCTTTCTTTCTGCAGAAACCTAAAAACAATCCTTGCACAATTTTAGTACCATTTCTGTGGAAGATCTTCACAAGCTGTAATTAAATTAAGTTACTGAATACCCTTGTGGAATATAAGTATTCTCTTCCATGTAAAAGATGTGGAAACTAAGGCATATAATTGTAAAATGAGTTGCCTGCAGTCACACACAGGCTGGGTGGTAGCATTAGATGCTGATCCTGGAAGAACGTTGTTCAGAGCAAAGAGATCCCACTGTTCAACCAGAAGTTTTACCTTTTTATTACTTTCTTATTTTCAACAGCCATATTTCTTATGATGACAGATCATTTAAGAGTAAGAATGAAATGCACAAATACTACAGTATGAAGTAAAAAAGGCAGCATCTATCCAGATGTATTCAGAATATGCACAGGATTTCAGATCTATGCATTCAAGCAAGTAGCCTGTCATATTTTCCCTTCAGGAAATTATGCAAGGTGGGGAACTTTCTACTTCATTACGGTGGATTTAGAAAATACCTTTTGGAATTGCATTCTGAGATTCGTGGATGGAAGGTGCCAGAGGGCAATTTTTTCTTCTTGTAGTTGCTAAATTGAGATCGAAGTGTGGAATGGGAGCTCAGCCTTCAAGCCCTGAAACTTTCTTCTGTAGCATGATGAGATAACTTTCATTTGTGGACTTTGTCTGGGAGGTACAGGGCATTTCAACAGATGTACGTGTCTTTTATTGCACATGCATTATGCTGGCAACCTCCAGCTTTGGCTGATTACGTGCAATTTTGCAGTGTCATTCTGTAATGTGGTTCTCGCTGATCTCCGTGGAAGGCCAGTGCTTTCATTGAGTCGCAGAATTTGGTCCTTTATGCTAAAAATTCTTGAGCTAGTGCAAAGTCAGAGCAGCTCCTTGCTGATCGAGCAAGTTCCCTCCTTTCTCATTTTCTCCAGTATGCTCGCTTAAACTTCTCTGTTGAATCCTATTATTCTGTGGAAGAACCTTTCTGAATGATTAAATATAAGCACGTGTGTTTTTACAAATTCTGAGAGCATCAGCTTTTTCTAGTTCCTGTTGGTTCAAGGAACCATGGTTTAAGGAGCCATAGAATAGTTCAATAGGAATTGAACCTGTGGCCGAGGGGAGAACGAGAGGCAAAGTATAGTTCCCGCTGAAGTTGGATGTTCCCATGCGGTGAACATCGCAGTGGATTCTGACTCCCAAGCTTAGCAAAATGTTGCCAGGAGAGCTACACCACTGCAGTGGAGTCAAGCTGTTGCTGCTGCCGTGCAGCCAACATAAGATAAGTGTCAAACACTCCCATGCCTTCTGCTTGTATCGGCTGGTTGCGAATAAGGGCACCAAACTGGGAGCCAGGAAACTTGGGTTCTTTGTCCCAGGCTTTCTGTGTGACCATCTTCAAGCTTCCTAATCTCTCCTGGCATCCTCATTTGGAAATAGGGAGATTATTATTCCCCTGCCTCACAAGGGTGTTCTGAAGATAAATTAATGATTGGAAGATGCTTTGATACTCTGAGCAGTGTGAGGATGTAGACTGACATTCTTTCTTCCCTTCACTGCTGCCACTTGACAAAGAAGACATTCAGTGATGCAGGGAAACATTACGGGTTTCTTGGTGAGAAATATGTCAAATACTGGCTTTGTGTTCAAAGTAATTCTCTATTATTGGGAGGGTTGGAATGAGCAGGAATTGGCTTAATGGCTCATTATTTTTCTTCTTATGTCATAATAAATACAAATTTGGATGACCTTTCTGAAGATTAAAAAGAGAGTCCTGCTTGAACATTTTCACCCTAATGATGATGATCTTCATTTCATGTATTTCCATTTTCTTTTATGCTTTTGGGTTTTAGATCTCGTTGCTAACGCTACTAGACAGGTGCTTAACACAATTATTGGTTTTAAGCAATTATCTAACATGTTAGTGATTAATGTCAAGGCTTAGGTTTAAAAATTAATTTGAATAAAAACCACTACTAACAGAACTGACTAAAAGGGTCTCCTTTTAAACTAAGGGCAGTAATAAGAAACAAAAGAAACCCTTGTTCTAAATCACTATCATTTTTAGTTTTGATGCACAGATTTGCTCAGTTGTAGTCTAGGTTTGAGGCACCGTCACACTTCCCCATTTAATTCACTTCATCTTGTTTCTTCTATGGTAGTAGGTTTGATTGGCAGCACACAGATGAGTTAGTTATTCAGTCAATTGACATTAGGCATCATAAATTGGTTTTTGGATATATAACATCTTTCAGCCTTCTAGATGGTCCTATGAAGAATTAGACCTCAAGAAAAATGTTCTGATCCAAGCATCTCCTCTGTAGTAATATCCAAATGCTATTTGGGTGGTGTACGTGCTTTCAGAGAGAGAAAAGTTGTCAGATTTTTGACAAGTAAGTGTCTTAATATCTAAGCGCAAGTTGCCTTTCTGCAGCGCAAACGCAGAACGTGTGTAGGAGTCCTGTGTATTTTGGTCCTGGAGGAAAAAAAAGTGGGACACACGATAGGGGATGTCACAAAGGGCACGTCTTTGACTCTGCCAAAGTAAAGTCTCTAAGTGTTTGTTGAATGGATGGGTTTGAGAATTTGGTTATAGACACATCCTTTTTAAAATATGTAGCATTTTCACAATGGGTCTTTAGAAACTTTAAATATTGCAGTTCACAGACATTATATAGAATGATGGAAATGGTTGATTTTTTTCTCTTCATAAATGGGTGGTTTTGTTTTTGGGTTTTTTTGTATGTCGGTGCAGATACAAGGGAGACCTCTGAATCTCTTCTGGAACCTTTTAGTAATGGACAAGACATTTCACCTTTTTGCATAGGGAACCTTTTGTTTCTCTCCTAACAAATGGATTGTGTTGGCTACATGTTTCTGTGTTACAGAATAAATGTCAGAAAGGAATGATCTGCTGATCATGACAATTTGAAATGAAAAGGATAGTGAGGGACCTGAGCAGGAATTCATGCATTAATGAGTACCAAATATTTGATGTGGATCGTCACAGAGGATGCTAAATGGGTTTCTTTTGAAATGACTGTCTGGAAGAACTTGAGCATTACCCATCTTCTCTTACAAGAACTTGGGAGGATGTTAGTGGGATACCAATTGGATTTGCCTGTTTTTATTATTCCACCAATAATCCTAAAAACCTTTGTTGAACTATACTGCAGGGGTTCCAACATCCTTTTTAGTCCATACTCCAACATGGGGAAAACCACTTGTAAGAAGAGGAAGCAATTCAGGATTCTTGATTGTATTAATTTTTATCTAGGCAGTTGCAAATAACCAAAAAAGAGTAGATCGTCCTGCACCCAACATTGTTCATGCATTTTTTGACATTGTTTGACACTCAGGTGTTGTTACCTCTGAAACATTCATGGCTGTTTGAATGGGTGCCACCTCCTGCAAACTGCAGTCACAAGAGGGCAACAGGATCACATACTTGATCTGATCTGCACTTCCATCCGGGGGAAGGATGCGTGTTATATAGGAGACGGGCACACACATACCAGAATGCATTATTACATATCGTATGCTGCTATTTGTTATATGTTTGATTATTATAAGTTATCTTATTAGATTCTAATATTAAAATCATGATGAAAATTCAGGGGGAGAATGTTTTGATACTAGATATACTGATGTTTGTGCTTTTTTTTTTTTTTTAACCTATAAACTTGGTAACTGTGTCCTCCATGGGTCATTTAATTCCTTCCCCAGAAATTCTTATATTTATTCCTGTGCCTTTTCAGTGTATGCTAAATTCTTTCTTAAGAGAGAGAAACAAGGGTATATTGGCCCATTTTACTAATTGTGCCCTTTATTGTTCTTTTATAGACTTTTTTTTTTTAATCTAAAAATATAATCATAGCTTATAGGTTAAAATTTGTGGCAGAAATGGAGAGACTTGTTTTCTATTGTATTGCCATATTTTCTCACATATAACACAACCTAGGGTATAATTTACACCTTTGTTTTGAGAGAAGGAAGAGGGGGAAAAAAAAAATTCTTTGTAGTAAGTTGCTGAGGAGGAGAGGTAGGGAGCCAAGCCTGGTCATTGTTCTGCTCTACATGAGCTGTATGCAGACTTTACTTTCACATTTGTTCATAACCAGCAGAACCTGCTTTTGCCCTATTTATTGCATATGCTGCACACTCCAGTTTTGAGCTGATGATTTGGGTGGAATAGTGTGTGTTTTATGTAAGGGAATGTGGTATCTTATTTCTCAGCCTTGTTCTTAGAGGATGGACTAAGTTGAAAAAGGCTTAAACTAAAGAGCTATTTTCAAATCGTCTAAATCAGGAGTGCTTAGACTTCTGGCCTTGCAGCCTAGATGAGTAACATGGGGCCAGTCCTCAGGCTATGTTGGGCACTGCTCGCGCAGCTGCAGTTAGCGCCCACATGCCAGGTTCAGGCCCCACACCACCCTGCGTGCCCGATACAGCATGCAGGGCTGTGCTATCCAGCCTGCAGGGCTCCCAATGGGCCCAAAAATTTGGTATCGGGGGAGTGGTGACACTTCTTCCCTGCTGCCAAATTTTATGGACATATGAGGAGCCCTGAGGGTCAGATCATATGACACCAGGTACCAGATTTGGCCCACAAGCCAGGGGGTACCCCTGCTCTAACCTTGTGGTCTGCTCTTGTATTCGGACATAGCAGACCACACTACTGTCACCCTGCGAATGGTTGGAAACCACAGTCTGGGACTGTTAAACTGAAAGTGTACTTCCTAGTGTAATATAATCTCATAGATTTCATAGACATTAGGGCTAGAAGGGACCTCGGAAGATCATCGAGTCCAGCCCCCTGCCCAAAGGGCAGGAAGTCAGCTGGGGTCATAGGATCCCAGCAAGATAAGCAGCCAGTTTCATCTTGAAGGTGTTCAATGAAGGCGCTTGAACCACCTCCGGTGGCAGGCTGTTCCAGACCTTGGGGGCTCGGACAGTAAAGAAATTCTTCCTTATGTCCAGCCTGAAACGATCTTGAAGTAGTTTGTGACCATTTGACCATTTGACCTCTATTTTTTTTTAATTTGGTTTCCATTGCATTAGAATAGAAAACTGTAACAGGGCAAGTTACTTTGCTGACCCCACAATTTCCTTTCCACAATTTACAAAAAAAGAAACGAAAAGAAAAGGTTCCCATCTTGCTCTGCTCACCTGTGACACAGAAATATGACTTTATAACTATTGCTATTTCTAATCATAAGCGGGGCAAAAGGTAATTGGCTATAGAAAAGAATCCGCTTCCTCAGCTGTAGTACCTCTGCTGCTCTGTTTTGCTTGGTAATCATAAATTTACCAGCCTGGGCATAAAAATATGCTTGTCTGCCCTCAGGATAGCAAGGATGATAACTGTCTGGATGGAATGGAGCTTAGACTCGAAGTGCTTGTACTGTGCATATCTAAACGCACGGTCGGTATTTTCCCCTTCATCTAACTTAGAATATTTGGCATTGACCACTGCTGGAGTGAAGGTACAGGACTGCATTGACCAGTGATTTGATCCTGCATGATAAATCCTACATTCCTCTGAAAAGCTGTTTAATTTTTTACTTAAAAAATGAACAGTTAGAATTCTCTCATGTTCTGAAACTGCAGGCAGTAAGGGAAGGTATGGCTCTGTACTTGTAAGAGATCAATAGCTTTCCATATTTATGGAGATCAAATGGATTGAAAATAAATTGGTGCAGTACAAGCCCTTTAAACTAAGCCAACTTTGTTTTGGAAAGCATTTTGAAAAGGAACAAAAAGCTATTGTGTCAAACAGCGTC
>NW_005842046.1:1602507-1623444 GCF_000455745.1 Alligator sinensis
CTGTTAAGTAATGTCATCTATAATCTGAATAGGTCACGATCGGGGTCCCCCAGGCAGTGTTAGGCCCGATCCTTTTGCCCGCAGGAGCCCAATTATTTATCCAAATACGTTCCACGAGTGTTCTAAGTCCACTGAGTAAATCAGGATATTGAGTGCCTTTACTGTGGTCTGAGGCTGAAATATCAAAGTGTAAATAAGCTTATGTATAAATGAAAAACTGCATCTCATAGAAACCTGCGACTAATAGCTTGGGATCCTAACTGAAAGGCATTTCTATTCCCATGCAATACTTTTACAGTGGAGATCAGTAGGAAGCAAGTAAATATTGTCTAGGGTGCCTGCAGCAACCATTGCAAAAAGTTCTTTTTATCTTATAAAAGTAAACTTGAGAAGTAGTTTTAAATTCAGGTAAGGATTCTTCATGGCAAAACAAGATGCTTAAACTGAGAGCCTTCTCCTAAGGAGTCTACGTGGCTAGACTGAACTAGCACCTAGTTCAGCTGTGATTTCTGAGCCTGCAGCCACCTGCCGTTTTTAAGAAGTGATGAGCAGTCCTTGGTTTCCAATGAAATTCTGCACCTCTGAAATTCAGTGAGATGCTTTAGCATACATTTTTGGAACCCAGCTTTAGACGCAGCAAGCTCTGTCTGCTAAATGTAGCAAAGCATGTAAATATTATTGAATATAACAGCCAATGGCAGTTCTAAAAAATAATTCTAGTTCGTATTTGTAGCATGCAATGCCTTTTTTTAAATCCAAGGGTCCCCAAAGTGTCTTAAAAACATGTTAGTTTTGCAACGTCTCTCTCCTAACTCATCTCCCTACTCTGGCACTATAGCATAAAGAAGTGGGGGAAGTGGGCAGACAGAAGTTTTGTTATTTTTTTTATTGGTGTTTGTGGATATCTTAAATTTCACCTTAGCAAAATTCAGTTAAAGACCTCAAATAAACATTCACTTTTTTTTCCCGTTTTCAATTGCTAGCTCGAACAGATGGAGCTTGAAGTCCGAGAGATCCCGCCTCAAAGCCGAGGAATGTATAGCAGCAGAATGAGGAGCTACAAGCAAGAAATGGGAAAACTTGAAGCAGATTTTGTGAGTTCATTTATCTTAAGATGTAAGATAGCATTTAGGAGGAAAAACTTACCAGAACATGACCATGTTTTAAAGGGGAAATAGCTATATTCTCCTTCCATTACTCCTGTGTGGGGGGAATGGATGGATTTCAGGAGGGGAAGAGAGACATGATATTCTTAATTAGTGTAATATGCCACTTCTGTATGTATTTAATTGCATTTGTGGACAAGTGGAAAACTCTTTTAGGCAAGACAACTTCCCACTTAAAGAAGTGCATTGCTAATTCCTGGTTTGGAAGGGTGTTGTTCCAATAAAACCCTGCAGCTCCCTGGCGTCTCCCACTGAATCTGAATCCATCTTGTATTGTCAGACGCTTCCCGGGTCATGAACACTGTCAGCCTCCAAAAAATGCACCCTCTCTTACCGCACAGCATTGAGATTAACTTTGTAGGTCTACCAGTGTAAACGTACCGTGTGGAGGTCGCTTAAATTTTATAAAATTTTGAATTTTGTAAAAATGAGGTGGATTATGTGAAGTGCATTATGATCAGAAACAAACTGCGCTTTTCATATGAAATGCATCTCTTGTACACTGTCACGTGCTATCTGTGACTGCTTTTCCACTGTATTTGGATCCTCCCTGGCTATTTTACAAAACGGCTTTCTGCCACTCGGGGCCAGAGTTCGTAAGGTTCTCTTGCGTGGGTACTTCTTACAGCCTCAAGCCACTCTTTCTCTTGTTCCCTGTTTCAGAGTAACAGATTTGCACACAGATACAATTGCTTCTTCTAAAAGGGCTCACTGATTGCTCTGAGCATCCTGGCTGTTTCCCTTCTGTGTAAGTAATGCATGTGATGTTATGAGATAAGCTCCATTGCGTTTTTCTGGTTATGAACACCAGCATCCAAGAAACTTTTTGTCAGGGGGTGAGCATCATAGACCTTCTTGGGTAGATGCCTAAAATTCTCTGTTTCTCAATGGAAACTTCTTGTCCTTCTTCCTAAGAAGCCAAGATAAGGCAAATCGTGACCTCATCTTTGCAGGTAGCAGGAATATTAGAACTGGGTGAGAGCGGCAGAGGGGCTAGTGAAAATAGACTTCAGTCTTTTTTTATAGAAGAAGCAAATGCCTTGTGGGAAGAAAAGGAATGAGGAGTCTTGGGAATATGAGCGAAATGTCATGGGATGGGGAAAGCATATAGAGAAGCAAACAATGTAGGGAGAAGGGGAAAATAGATTAAAATGATGGAAGAAAGCAAGCAGGATATTCAAGAGGAGGAGCAAGGGAAGGAAGTGGAGGGAAGCTTGTAGAAAGGGAATGAAAAAAGAAGCAGATGTATCTGGGAATCTTTGAGACAACAGCTGAATGCTTCAGTAGTGGTGCAGTGCCATGCTATTATAGCTAAGTTCACAAGCATTCGTATTCAGACTCCAGTTTTCAGATGCTTATGATTATGTGGCTTGCTCTGTATACCCACATGTAAACTTTTTGGAGAGCATATATAATAATGGTTCAGCTGTAAATTCAAGAGGGGAAATAATGCAAGTATTTGGGCTTTGTGGTTGGTTTTTTTTGTTTTGTTTTAGTTTTTGAAGGGCAGGGGTTGAGCTACTCTGATAGCTGGAGGTAGAAAGCTACATATTGATACTGAATGGAACCACCTCTTCTGCCTTGTAGTGAAATTATCTTGACTGGTGTAATTTTATATGTTATAAGCAATTATCTTATAGCTTAAATGAGTGCTCCAGATAATCCTCTGGAGATTTAAGTGCTTCTTAAAGTGTGTTCATTTTTACTGGTGGGCATAAATATCTAAGAAAATCATTAGCAGTTCTGGGGCAGGATCAGTTTACAGACTTTTTTTTTTTGGAAAGTTTTGCTGTTTTCTCTGAAAGAAGCATGAGATTTTGGATTTAAACTTCATTCTCTATAAATGCAGTTGAAAATTCCCCCTTATCCTGTTGTATCTTTGGTTACCGATACATTCCTGTAAGAAAGAGGGTACGGTTACGAGCAGCTACCCATAGTCTTCTCCTAATTTCTTAGATTATGGGTAGAAGCTAGTTCTTCACTTTAGGAATACATTTAAGAGAACTGTATTTCTTTTTAAACCTATAGGACTTTAAACCAAGACGCATCTTTCCTGATGAGTTCTGTTTCATCTTTTCAAGTGCAACACTTGTAACTGAAGATAAGATGGCCTTTCTTGGTTGCTTGCTTACCTGTAGAACGGTGTGAATGCAGATTTGAAAAGGAAGTCGTTTTTAAACTGCATAGCCAAAAGCATTTCTATTAGCACATATCTAAACCTTTAAAACAAGGGCCTGCAAATTCAATCTTATATACATTGTAATGAAAATAACTGTTCTGCCAGGGTCCTTGTGTGCCTTACAGAGTCTTGAAGATAAATCCAAGCAGTTGTTGGAACCAACATTGCAGCAACCGTTCTAAAACTCAAGAGGACGACATGCCCGTTCTGGAGACTGTTAGTACCCTGTATTTGTAGAGATGAGGGCACTCGGCTTGAGTGGCGAGTCAACTTGTTCCAGGGTTGTTTTGGCCAAAATGTCAAGAAGTGAAGCTAAGCTGGAACTATGGATTTAACTTGATTTTCAATATTACATGGAACAGAAATAGTCACGTTTGCCAAGTCAGAAGTATATTTCGCTATGTGACTTTTTAACTTACTAACATTGTGTCCTGAAAAAAAAAAAAGCTTTTAAATAATGGTCTTTTCAGATCTTGATTTTTCTTTTTTCAGTAATCGACTTTCAGGCTAAATGTCAGCATGTGTTCAGTGTCATCTTAGGTTGATCTTTGTATTTTTTCCTTTCACATCCCCAGCAATAAAGATATTGTGATTAGACTAATCCTCCAGGTACTCCTAGGTATCTAGGTATGTTTGGAATTTAGAATATGCCCCTAATGATGCTTGTGCTGCTGTCTTGCACAGATATAAAGTGTGGCCCTGTATGTAGTGCAGGAAGAAGTAGTCTCTAGCTCATTCCCTTTGGTCTGTGTTGACCCTACAGGGCTAATAATGTTGAGGAGCTGTAATGTAAGTTATCACGAAAACACAGACCAGACAAGTCAGGATAACACAGGTTGCTGAGGGAGGAGGTATGGCTTTTAATAATCAAATCTCACAGCCTAAGAAATCCAGCCACTGACTATTGTCTTCTGATACCCTCTTGTTGTGTAGCACCTTACTTGGAAGGGTCCTGTTCATTTTCAAGGAAGTTTTTTACACGTTGAATAAAGTGCTGTTCATCATGAGTATAGATATGAGATGCTGTCGCATAAAAGTAAGTATAGATAAAAATGAGTATAGGTATAAGATGCTGTCCCATAAAAATACTGCAGAGTTTACAC
This sequence comes from Alligator sinensis, assembly GCF_000455745.1. Lineage (NCBI taxonomy): Eukaryota > Metazoa > Chordata > Crocodylia > Alligatoridae > Alligator > Alligator sinensis. Next base: position 1,606,956 of record NW_005842046.1, read on the forward strand.
AATGTAGTAAAGGTTAATATATTAGCAATATGATTGGAAGGCAGGGAAGGGCGGCACCTTAAAAACTAACACTGTAAAGACTAACTGAATGAGTTGGTCTGCGAGGTGCCACCTTGCCCTGCCTTCTTCCTGATTTCGGGCTAACATACCTAACTACTTCTCTCCTAATATGATTTGGAGTAAAATGTCACGTTTTCCATACTAAATGTTAAAGCCTACAGTGGTAACTTAGATACATTTTTAGTTTTTAATGTTTTCTCTTCAAACAAAGTCCATCCTAGTGTCTGGATGAGCATGTGGGTCTGCTGCATCCAGAATGCTGTAAGAACAAACACTTTATGTAAACTGAGGAGTGGTGTATATTTGAACGTATTTTCAGTTCGAGTACCGTGGTGATGGCACCATCTTGTGTCCAAATATGGAGTTGCATACCGATTTTTTTTTTTTCTTGCTTTCCTGAAAATCTTTCTTGACTAATGTTGTCAGATGATTTATTAAAAAGGGGCACGCCTGATTTGAAATGCAGTCAGATGCAAGCAGTTGAAGCTACTGTACCTGATTTCCAGGCCTTCTGCCAGTGTCTGTTCCCTTATAAATGCATGTGTGTTTTTATTTCTCTTCCTCATTGCTGTGAGAGACTCATCTGAAGAGTGGACAGTGACTGGCTTTGCTGTCGATCACATGGAGTAAACTGTCAATGGAAAAAAAAGATGGTTTTCTGTATTTTTTTCAGTGATTGTGATTTTCAGTGTTACTACTTTGAAAATAAAGTGAAATGTTCTTAATTAAACACTTTTCTCCAGAAATGTTTGATCTCCCTTTTCATCAGCAATGACTTAAAAACTGGATAGCAGAGGTTGACAGATTTGCTATCTCAAGTTGGCCTTGGATATTCAGCGTGGGTTTATAAGTAAGGACATGAATATGTAACATATTTACACCTTTTGTAACTGGCATATGTACGGGGAGGGTGTAAATGTACAACATACAGCCATGTAATAGTGTAACTTCCTTGAATATGGTGTAACACACACCTTACTTGCACAGGAATTGCAGGTAAAGTTATACCTGTGCGTTGTTACACTTGCACGTGTATGTATGTCTGCAACTTAGGCCATAGTTGCCATCTGCACCAGGCAAATGGGTCTATTACTGCTCCTTGCTACCTACTGGCAAGATACTGTAATAGCAGCCTACTGCATAGATCAGGGGTGGGCAAAATGCGGTCCGTGGGCTGAATGCAGCCCACTAGGCTATTCTATCCGACCCGTGGGGCCCCTAAAAAAAATTTAGAAAATTAATATCTGCCCCTGGCTACCCATCATGCTGCCCTCAATGGCTTGCCAAAACTCAGTAAGCAGCCATCCGCCCAAAATAATTGCCCACCGCGGCATAGATGCTGCCTCAGCACCGCTGCTTGATAATTTGTTCTGGATTCTGGTGTAATTTACAGTATTTAAGTTATAACAGTAGGAATGGATTGTATGTCCTTGCCCTAAACCTATTCTGAGTTGTTAGTGGCCAAAGTTGTAGCTACCTATGAATAGCTGATGCATCATTTTCATTTTATTTTATTTTTTCTAGTGTTGAGGTGCATCAGTCATGGATCACAGGTCTATTGTGCTAGACATAACCACACAAGAAATACAGTCCCTGATCCAAAAGCACTTACAATCCTAAATATAAAACAAGAGACCACAGATGGATGCAGACTGATATGAAGAGTATAAGGATAAAATGAGAACGTATTGATTGTTATGGTAGGCAGCAACCCCATTTTTACTAGAAAAATATCTGTATCACAAGTCTGAATACTATATCACCAGCATTAAAAACAGTTGTGGTATATGGAGCTGTCTAAACATAAGCCAAACACACAAAAAAGTTCCATGCTTTCCCTGGTTTACTTTTCTTCCCATAAATTAGGATTGAAACAGCACTGTTTGCTCTCCTATTTCTTGTGTTATGTACTTTTCTTTTCCCTATATAGGAAGGCCCTTAGCTTTTCAATTCAACACCTTCCGCCGGCCAACTCTGAGAAGGCTGTGTGTGTGTAACTTGATAGAGTACATAGCTTTCACTAGAGGGTTTTACAGTATTGGCTGCATGTACAACGGGAAGCATTGTTCAACTTGTTGGAAAACATTCTCGATTCAGTGGCAGAGTTGAGTTTATCATCCAAACGGTCCTGGGACTCTTCATGCAACAAATGTTGCATGTCTTTGTTGCTCAGTCCACTTCCTATTGAGCACCAAATGTGTTGCGTGTTGCCAGATATGGCTCCTAGGTGGGTTGTATTTTTGTCTAGAATAGCAAAAAGGTAGTGGACAGTGATTCACGTACAGATCTCTTCTCTGGAGGAATAGCAAATGAACAGTTGTAAATGTCAGCGGTCCCAAAACCATGCCTTTGTCTTGCAGAAATTAAAAACAAGCCCTGCTCCCATGGTTTATACTAGTTGGTGAAGAGAGTACTTCTTTTGATAATAAAAGTAATTTTTCTTGCTTATGCTTATGAAATCATTTTTACTGAATATTTTTAATATGTGAATATTCTATTAAAAATTACTATTCAATTATTTTGGCCCATGTGTTTCAGTGGCTTGTATGGATCAAACCATTGTAATATTTTGAAATGCATGTACAGCTGGCTATATCTCCCCAGCCCTCCCTGTGTCACTTGTTCTGACTTTGATTCGAGTTCCTTGGTGTTGGGACTTCTGTACATGACTGTGCAGTGCCCAAGAATGAGGGCCCTGACCCACATCTGGGACTTCAGGAGCTATTATGGAGGTACGAAATAAGAAAACTAGTCCACGAAACAGGCTTTAAATAGTCCTTTAAAGTTCCCAGAGCCAAATGGTGAAGTAGGTCATTTTAAATTTCTTATGAAACCACAAGGAAAAAAAAATCTTATGGTTGTTTCCAGCATAGGAATTTTCTTAATATGGCTCCTCTCAAGTAGCTTTGTAAATATGTAAGGAGATAATACTAGGACCAGGACACTTGAGGAGGGTTATTAGCTACAATTAGCTTTGTCATATTGTTATAGGCACCCTCTGGATCCAGAAAGTGCAGTGCAGTCACAGGTGGGCCAGTTGATTCTGCGTTACGGAAGGCTGGTTTCCTGTAACCACTCCAGCCTCTGCTTCTAGCCTATCCTGACTGGTAGCTGGAGGGCATTGGGTGTAATAAAAGGACCTTTTACCTTTGGATTAAGGTATTGACAGATGCATGTAGGATGACCATCCCCTTTCAAATTTCTGGTTCAGTATTAATTCATCGGTATAGCTGCAACAGCATGGTACCGTGTTTTTGATTTGTTTGCAAAGTAGTTAGACCCAGCGCTGGACACAAGCATGCGTGGATGCCTGGGGCCTGGACAGAAATTAATTTTTATTATTAGTATTATTATCTGATACTAAAAGTTTGCCTGGGGCTGCTAAGAGTCTGGCTACATTGCTGATTAGACCAGGGATTCTCAACCAGGGTGCCATGAGATCTTAAGTGAGGCACCCTGTGGTTCTGTGTAAGGAGGTGCATGGTGGGGAGAGGAGAGCATTCACCTGGCTCCTGCCCCAGCCACTCCAGCAGTGTCTGTGGTTGCTTTTCTGGGGACCACTGCTGCTGCCCCCTCCTTTTCTACCCTGCCAGTGCTCCCAGCACCATGCTGTGCTCTGAGCAGGTGGGCAGACACACAGATGGAGCTGCACTTTTCAGTCTGGCTCATCCTCCAGTCCTCCCATACTCCTGTGGCTGGACGGAGGGGTCACAGGGGTGGTTGTAAGCATGTGAGACCCTGCAGGACAGCCTTAGTAATGGGGTCTGCCTTTGCCCTTGAAGTGCACAGAGTAAGGGTGGGGAGCAGGCAAACAGTGGAAAGAGCAGGGCACGACAGGCTGAAATCCTGCCCCTGCTACCCATAAGTGGTACCAGCTAAGTTAGTGGTTTTCAATTTTTTTTCAAGCCTCAAGCCCCTGCTTGCATAACTTTTCTGAATTTAGATTCTAGCTCAGTAGTTGTTTGGTGGGGGGTTCAACTGGGGAGCTGTGAAATTCCAGAAAGATACGGAGGGGTGCCTTGAGGCTAAGGAGGTTGAGAAACGTTGAGCCAGACATTTTCTTTTTCTCATATTGGCACCTGGTGCTAGACAGATGTGTGCGGCATGCAGTTCTGGACCTGATCGTGCTACTAAAAACACCTGAGCAGACAGGTCCCATCTACAATAAAAAAAATAAAATAAAACTGACCCATTGCAGGCAAAGTTTGAAATTTCTGAAATTGGTTAAAGGTGTCTGCGGGAGCAATAAAACTGTCTTCACCACAGGTTATGGGAAAATTGGTTTTATTGTTAGGGTAGGCAGGATCAAGCTGATTTCAGAAATTTCAAACTGTCTCACTTTTGAAGGTGGCTTTGTCCATTTTATGCTAGTAATTAAACCATTTTCAGCCCAGTTCAGAGGCGCATATTGCAAAGGTCGGTCATGGGTTAGTTTCCTCATATTAAGAGCTTTAATGGCTAACATTTCATGTCACCTATCTTCTTCAGTCATTGTCAAACACTTTCTTCTCTGGCCAGAAGAGAAGTTTATTTAATCACTTTAAAGATGGGGATGACACCGAACTGGTGACAGCCAGAGCTCTACCCTCTTACTTACTGGCTAAAAAAGGTCAAGTGGATTTATTACTGTGTGCTCTCGTAGAGGGGACCCTCCACTTCTGCATCATCTCTGCTTATGTACAAAGTTAAAGATATCTTTTCTCTAGCTCTGGATGCCCCAAAATGGCCCATGCAAAAGGGGCAGAAGCCGTCTCTATATAACCACCTCTGTAGAAATCTGGCTCCTGCAGGAGCCCAGTTGAGAGCTGGACTCAGAAGCTCTTTCAAGTGCATGCATGACCCCATCTGAACCCCATTTGTGCTCTTATGCCTGCAGGGACACGTGTGCAGGCAGGTTTGTGAGCATCATGGGCCTTTTCTGTGCCAGTGGCCTCCTTTGGTGGGTCCTTGCTGTGGAAGGAGATTCTAGGCGTTGATTCAGGTTTGATCTCTGTTAATGATATCATCAAGTTAGCAACAAAAAGGAGAGACAGAAGATGTCTTGGGTAGTTATTCAGGCCTGGAAACTAATCCCGACTGGGGGACTGAGCTGTAATGTGAACCCAGCTCTGAATGTAAGATGTCTCAAGTCTGGAAAATTATACTTGTCCCAGCTGTGTCTCAAGAAAACTTTTTGCCATTCTGCGTGTGTACAGTGGCTGGTGGGGAACTATTTCTCTAAAACTTACCAATGATGAAATACTTTCCTTGGAGGGAGGTGTGAAAGATGAGTTAATATGCTTTATTTTATAAGTAGGCTAAGGAGTTATGATCATCTTAATTGAGATTCCTTAGCAGCTGGCTAAGTGTAGCATGTTGTATTTGTTGGCATAAAGGCCTTTAGGTATTGTTTACAATGATTTCTTCTGTATTTGGCCAGTGAGCTACATCTAAGGAGAACTGTGGCTGTTGTTGGACGGATGAATTTATTTCTCTGAACTGACCTCGCCTTAATTATTCATTGGGCCAACTATATAGTTGGGAGAGCTGTTGAGTGACATTCTTCAGGTCTAATGAGTTTAATGAACACCTGTCTCTAGAAGCAGTCAGAGCAACCTCAGCATGAGCAAGTTGGCCTGTTCTGAAGTCAAGTTAGTGGCCTGTAGGTGCATGGTATAGTATCCCATACCAAACCCCTGAAGCAGTCAGTGTAACTATTTTCCCTCCTTTCCCACAAAAATCCTTTTTGTGCTTAAAATTGTTCTAAATTCTCCTCTTTAGTGTCACTTATTCCATTTAGTAGAAAGTCAGCATGATTGTAATTTGGACTCTAGTACAGGAATAGCGTTTTCTGTCACTTTGTCAATCTGCTTTCTTACCCAATAATGTATAAAAATGTCTGGAGGTTGACACTGAGCAGGCTTGCCTTCTCACCAGCCACCTTTGTTTCTCCGTTCTGGGCATAACGGTATTTCACACGCAATATTTCCTTGCTTAGTATAGCTTCAAGTCTTTTGAGTCCCATTTTGTTTGGGTGCTGTTTCTTCATATACAGAGAATTTCTAATTCACTTTAACCAGCATCAAAGACAGCTGCATGTAAAGAGTGGGGTTCTTATAAAGGAATATGACTGAAAATGACATCACGTAGGCTCGGTGATTTTCTTCTCTCTTGCTGGATCCGTATCATAGTCAAATAATACTGTACTACCTGCCAGGGTAAAAAGGAATCGAGCCATCATCTTTCTGCACCAATACCATCAGTAAAAAAAAAAAAATAAAAAAAAAAATCCTTCAATTGGAACTAAGCTATTTGCATTGATGATGCATGAAGCAGAACAGAATATACTTTACTCTCCAATGCTTTCACAGGCTCCCTAGTTTTTGTAAAAATAAAAGCTTCATTGTTGGTTTGTTTCTAACATAAGTTACTAGACTTGGAAAACCCCGGAGCAGGCAACCTAGGCAAGAAATCACCCTTTCTCTTTGGTTGCTTTTCAGATGCTGCACTTTCAGATGTCTTAACAAAGTATTTCCCTTTCTTTCCAGCTTTAGTGAGATCTATTCATGTTCGGCTACAGAATAAGGAGAGACTTGAGCTGCTGATAAAAGATATAGAGCAAATAATGTTTTGATACTAGAAGGATTAATTATAGGGGGGTTTTGGTGGGGGGGAGTTGTACTTTGTTTGTTCAGGGATTGACGCTAGATGGCACTGTTTGCAAAGCAAGCAACATTTTTTTTCCCCTTTTTTTTCCTTTTCTTTTCTCTCTCTCTTTTTGCTTTGGTAGTAACTGAAATTACTGTTTCATGAATAAAATATTTCTGGTGGGATTTGCATTTCTATATTGGCTGAAGATACTGTGTTGAATGTTTTATTAACCAGCCCAGTGCAACTGTCAGCCTATTAAAGAGATCCAATGGACCCTGTTTAGCTAAATAAACTAAATAAATCCAATTCGTCAAATTGTGTTCCTGGCTGTTTATTTTCCATTCTTTTGATGTACAGTTTATTTTAAGTTAAAGCCGCATAGGTTTAAAAATTAATGGGAAAATAGAATTTACTGTTTGGAACATGAGAAGACTAATTGCCGTGGTCAAAAATAGCTTTGCTTTTAAGGTGAAGTTGCTCTCTGGCAAACGGTGAACTTTTTATTGGTGACTGATCAGTGGTCCCATGGCAAAAATTGTTTTGGCCACTGAATAGTTAATGGCCTATTTTACTTGTTTGAAGTCTCAAGACTTTAATGAAACAAAATATTAAACATGGACACTACTCTCACAGAACTTCATGGGACTAGGAAAGCTGTTTTAGCATTCATTTTCCCCATTAATTTCAAGGAGATATTTCAATTCATAGATTATCATGCAACAATTTATCTTTATAGATATCTATAGATTTATATATAGATAGATATATCTATAGATATTTACTTTTATATTTTTCTTTTATAGATATATATAGCTATATTCTTTATAAAAGTAAGTAAGTTGCAACCTAAGATTTATAGTGACAGCTTTTTGGATGTTGTGTTTTCTTGTCATCATACAGCGGAGTCCTGCCATCTTTAGGTTTGCTGTGCTTTAATATTTTAGGTCTTTTTTTTTTTTTTGGTGAAGAGTATCGCTATAGATAAGCTGAAGATGAGCTCCAAATCTGTGCTAAATCTATTAGTATGCTGAGAATTATTCTATCAACCCCATTACAATTTATTTTCAAAACACAGCTAGATGTCCAGTTTTGTTAGTATGAGAAGAGAAGGAATAGTGGTGGTTGGAAGCTGCTTCCCTTCTGATGATTTCCAGAAGTCTGCTTTTGAGATGCTTAGCATTAACTTTTTGCATGTTTTCCAAGAATGTGAACTAGCAGAGTACCATGAATACAGGGCTAAATGCCTGCAGTACTTGTGTTTCCAGAAACGGAGCACAGGGTTTTAATACAACAAAAACACACTTCAGTCAAATTGCTTTTTTGGCTTTCTCCTTAAGAAGTCCGTAATATGATGGATTAAAAGCCTCTGCTAGGAACTAAACTGTGTGCGCATCATCTTTGTAGTGGTAGAGTCTGTGGAGGGAAATTGTGTGAAAAGTTAATTCTGCTATCTATCTTGGTTCATTACTGTGCTTGACTATTACCAAAGTTGGTCTTCCTTTTAAGGGCAAATGTTAGATATTTATGGACACGCTTCCAATGCTGAGTGCAGCACCATGCTCTGTACATATGGGATTTCATTTATCATTTAAACTTTAGTTTAAAAAAATGAAAATAGGCTATTTTAATTGCTAAAACATACAAATATCAACATATGTCTTTTGACCGAACAAGCTCATTATATGTACCTTACTGATACGCTATTACATACTGGTGGCACAGAGACAGAAGGAGCTTTCTGTTTTGTTATGTAGCCTAGTAGAATCAGCTGACATGGGTGCTACCCTGAAATATAATCTTGCTTTGCAAAACAAGGCTTGATAAGGACAAGGAAGTCAGACAAATTCCTTTTCTCTTAAAAATTGTGGTTTTTTTGGTAAACCCCCAGAGTCCTTTTCCTCTGACTTCTTCTTTTTTTTCTGCGTGTCATGTTACCATCTAATGCCCTCAGTTATGGATCACAGTCCCACCGTGCAAGCGACTGTACAAATGAATACAAATACAAATGGCAGCCTCCACCTCAAAGATTTGTGGTCTAAGTAGACTTGCTCTTCACTCAGTGTTGCAGAAGAACTGAAGGCTTTTAATGTCTAGCTCAAGATCAATGATAGATATATCAAATACTTACCATCAAACCATACATTTGTGCACATGTGAAACAAGCAGATCAGTTGCTCTCCATTTTGGATTTGATTTTTAGGATAGCAGCGCTGTGAAAATTAGGACTACTTCTAGCGTTTGGCAGCATTTGGAGTGGTCAAGAGATGCTCACTATAAAGATGAGAGGGCAAAATATAAAAGGAAATATAAAAGAGTAATATAAAGGATGAGTTACGGGGTCAGTAGTGAAGTATAAAGCCCTTTCTTTTTTAGGATAACAGTTTCAATCCATGCAGTTTGTAGTGACTGACAGCTATTGCCATCAGATTATTTGGTGCCCAATGTGAAATGAAGCTGACTGCTTCAGTTCACTCCCCAGTGGCAGGAATTTGCATCGCCTGAGTCCCTACATTTTGCAAATTTAGGAACTTCAGAAATGAAGGCTCCGATGAGTAGGACAATACTCTCACGCCAGAGGTGTGGTCCCTTATCGTTAGAGTAGGTGCACAGTCAGACATTCAGGAAAAGACTGTATGCTCTGTATCTGTTTTGTGGGGCCCTGATATAACGGCTACTGAAATCAAGGAAAATACTTTAATAGGACTGATATGAAGTCTAAGATAAATGGAAAACTTGGATATCAAGGGTAGTCTGTGTGGCACCTTTGTGTACTAAATGACGTGTACTATCTTTGTTTTAGGACTAAGTTAAATGTATATACTGATAGTCATCAAATGAAGACTAAGTCGGGAACCAGACTGGAATTTTTATTTATTGATTTATTTTGATCTGAGAGGATTTTTGTTTTATTTTTTTAAAGATTTTAAAAATAAAACTAATTGGCCTACAAACATCAGCAGCTGCTGCTTTAGAAACTGAGAATGTAAATTCTTCAGGGTAAGGCCCTTTTATTTATGCTGTTTGCATGATGTCTATGTTTATACAGGTAAGAAATAAAAAAAAAAGAATGTAAGAGCCCAGAAAAAAGTTGCCAAGTCTGTGGGTTTTGGTTTTTTTGATTAGAGGTAACTTTTTCTTTTTGATAATCTGGGAATTGTACCTAAGTATGTGGTCCTGGTAGGTCAATTCGGGTATCTCTTTGAAGTGCAGGGATATGCAACTAAACTTGCCGACATCCCCCAAAGGAACTTGTTTTCTGTGATTCATCTTCAGTTATTTGGGGAAGAAACTGAAGCATGGATTGTAGCTATAATAGCTTATACAAGCGAACATGCTATTTTTAGAGAGTCTTGATGACTTGTGAGGTTCCCAGTTCTTAATCTGCCTACAAAGGCATCCATAGTCAGGTAGGCTTCTTGGGGCTTTCCTAACACTCCCACTTCTGGCCAGCAAAAAGTTCTCAAGAAACAGCGCTGCCAGCTTGGGCTGGCCAGCTCCAGAACGTAGGACCTACCCAGTCTGAACATCTTCACTAATTTAATCAAATAGTAAATCCAAAATGTTCTTTATAGATCTTCATTTAATTCACCTTGAAAGGGACCAGTTCCAACAGCCCATCCTGCTCTCTTAAATCCTTGCCCCAACTACACAATTTGGTGGGTAATATCTTTTATTGGACCAGCCGTGTTGGGGGGGTGGATAAAGTTAGAAAAGCTTGTGTAGTTGGGTTATTTTGCCAGATATTTGATATCTTTTTCAGTTCCTTCTTGTCAAGTGGAGGATTCTAGCTTCTACTCATTCCCTCCACCATGCCCCTCCTTAGTGTGTATCAGAAATGAAACAAGCCCCATATTTTTCCCAGGAAAAATTATTGCTCTGGAACCAGCGCTTTTCTGTAAACTGGATCCTCTTCTCAAGTACCTATCTCATGGTTTCACATCACAGTTGTCAAGTGAGAGAAACCAAAGTTGTTCTCTTACTGACCAGTTTCAAACCTTAAGATCCAGTTGGGGAATGAGAATGTGCAGGTACAGACATTCCTGGATATTTTAATTCCTCGGGGTGTCTTGTATTGCCAACCCAAAGCATTCAAAAACCTCGAGTCCAGGCCAGTCAAAATCATGAGCCTGGTTTAAAGATCATGATACTTTAAAAAATAATAAACGTCAGATTTATTTTTTTTTCCCCTTCTGATGTTTAACATTTAGGGTTAGTGTTTTCAGGCTTTCGGGCATAACTGGGAGGGATCAACACTTTAAGTTTTTTTATTTTAAACTCCTTCTCCTCCTTGACTCCAGGAGTTGGAGCTTGAAGAGACAAACATACCATCCATATAGAATGAAACTCGTAATACAGTCCTAGTGCCTGAAGTATATTTTGTCTACCCTAAAAACAAGCATATGCCATTTTTCCTTATTTCAGCAGCTGACGATGAGATTAAATAACTCTTTCCGTCTATGGAAAACTGGTGTTTTTTGTAAAAGCTCAGAGGAATTCCTCCATATGGCCGTATTGTGTTGAACATAAATACTTGCATTCCAGTGAAACTCCATATTCTGACATGGGCGTAATTAAGACAATAGCTACTGGGTCAATAGCAAACAACTTTAAGTGCTTGATAGCCTCTTCAGTAAATGTGTGTTATCTTATAAATACAGGTGTTCATAGTTCAGGCATTTCTACAGATGCACAGTGCTGGAGTTGGGAAGGTTTGGCTGAGTGTGTGTGGAGAGGGACGAAGCAGGGATGCTGTTCCTGCAGTAGCATTTCCCACCCCCGCCACCCCTCCCAGTCTCCTGGGAAGTCTTTCCACAGATGCACCCTGAACACACACAATGGGAAAAAAGCAGTATTTCAAAGATTGCATCATTCTGCAGCATCTCGTTTATCCTCGCTATATATGTAAGATAATGCTGATTTTTTTTGCCTTTCTGCCCAGGATGAAACACAGATGACTTTGGCCTCTGTATGTCTCCGTAGTTTTAAGTAGACTGAATTCCTTCCAGGCCCTTTTTTGCAAAGGGCTAAAGCTATGGTATTCACTTCTGCTGCGCTTTGCTGTGGTCTTTGCTAACGAGGTTCTGCTTCTTTGGGATGCTACACTGTCTTGTCCCTGAATTCAGTAATGAAGTAGGTTGTTGTTCTAAACCATTGTTTAAAACAAAGTAATCATTTTGAATTTCTGGATTTTTTCTTACGGTCCATAATTTAAACACCATTTTATATTAATATAGGAATATTTAGGTTACAAGGTTTTTAGTATGCAATTTATTGATTTTTCTGGAACGATCACAACAACTGGATACGTTGCTAAAGAAAATCGGCATTTAAATTTTACTTGAGTGGTACTGATGCTGCTTGCTTTGCCATAATTTATGAATATACAGGTGCTGGTCTAATATTTATAGATGGATTTTGGTGACTTGTAAGTGTGCTTGCATTTTCATTTGTTTTCTGCAGTTACCTGAAAAGGGTGAGAGTGTATCGTGCTTCGAGTTTTTCTCTCTCGCAGTTTTGGACAACGGGGGGAAAAAGTGTGCTTCCACTTTTCCAATCCATCCTAGAGATCCTAAAGATTCATTCTGTGACCTCAAACAAGTAATGGTGGGTGAAACCGTTACACGTCGCTGATATCTGTTTCTGCCCACAGTAGTTCTGTTTTTAAAGCAAAGGTGAGCGGGGAAACTGCTTTAAAGGAGGAAAAAATGCTGGATTAAATCCTCTCAAATGATTATCTCTGCTAACTTAGTGTATTCCAACAAATAATATCCTTTTATTGTGATATACAGGTGTGTATCACGTTTTGGAATGCTTTAAATATTTTGGTATTCAGTACTTTTGGATCAGTTCTTAATAAGTGAGACTGAGGTTGTATTGCTTTAATTACCAAACACTTTTCTTTACAGAGAATGTAATTAAAATGGAGATATGAACTTATTTAACACAAATGTTAGTTTTGATGCTCCACTTGCAGCAGTTGAACATCCTCTTCATCCATTGCTTCTCTTCTGAACTGACTTATGGTACCTGCCTTTAACCTGGTTGATTGTTCGTATTTCTACCAGTTTTGGGCAGCGTTTGAACTAATCAGCTCTGGAGTTGCTCCTAGTTTTCAGGTACGCTTTTATTTTTTTACAAAGCGTGAAAGCAGTCCTGGTGGAAGGTTTTTTGAGTGGCACACGGCTGAGCAACAAGCATAGTTTTGTTGCTTGAAATTGTATCAAGTCTCTACTCCTACATCTCCTTGCAGTGTCTGGATACAAGCAGAGAGTGGGCTATCCTTCTGACATAATAAATGGGGGGCAATGCCTTAGTGTATAGCGGGATGGATGTACAAGGCCTCCTATCACAACGTGGAAGTAAGAAACTTTTTTTTTTCCCCACTGCCTAACTGAAAAACTGTATGCAGACATCACTAGTATGTTCATTTAACATGTTCTAGATAATTTTAAAAGTGAACTCTTGTATGTGTATTTTACTATAGAGAACTACTTCTGTCTCTGCATTAAAAAAAGAAAAAGACCCAAGGGTAATTACAGTTCTTGAAGGATTATAGCATATGTCTATAAACTGCAATGTTGGACAGATCTCTTCGGAAATAGCCACACAAATGGAAACGTGACGCACCTATTGACGGAGAAGAGCTGATAAACCCAATTTGATTCAGAAAGCCAAGAAACATTTTAATAACTTTTTGACATTTTCCTGTAGTCCTTATTTACCTTATCAATAGTTGTGGTGACACATGATTGTCAACTTTTTATATTAAACCAAACTAATAAATTAAACATGTTGTGTTTATACCTGATGAAAGCTGACGTTTTGGAAAGGTGTTAAAATATACTGACAGGTCTTGTTCATAAGCTCCTTTGGTATAAATATGTAGATGACATCTTTAGATATTGTTTGTACATAGGCTGATAGGCAGGAAGCGTTGACAACGTAACAAATGCAAATGTCAACCCCACAATTTAACCTTTCTGTGTAGGAAAAGATGTTAGTTTTAAGTTACATGTATCTTTTAACTTTTATTTTCAAAGTTTTTTTTTTTGTGTGTGAGCCTGTTATCATTGCTGTTTCATGTGCCACAGAAAGTAACACTGCAATAAGAAAGATTTGCACTTAAGAGCTTTTCTCTGTGGTGTTCCTACTTAAATGACTACAGCTGAGTAGGTTTTTTTTTTTTTTCTCATTCCTCTAATTCTTTTTATTTTTCATGTTCTTCTAGTATCTCCTGAATCTTTCGGTAGCACCACCTGATCATACTTGACTCGCTAAGTATACAGCGCTTGTGAGGGTGGCTCAAGGGCAGCTCAACAATAAAAGTGTTTTTTAAAATGCCATGCCTCATATTAGAGCAGTTTTTGTTACAATAGCTACATGGCCTTGGCACCAAACTGGGACAGAGCTGCTTAGCTTACAAAATATTACCATCGTGTGTGACCTCGCTCTCCTCAAGTTGAACCTAGCAGTGCCATAAATCTGTTATATATCAACCTATTTGGTTTTTCCTTTCTTTATTCTGGTCCAGCTGCTATTACTTTCAAATCCTGTAAGAAGGTGAGTGCCCACAGCTCCCAGGGAAACGCACACGCTATGCATCTGAAAGTATCTAAATTATGTCAAGACGGGGATATTGGCACATTAGGGTCAAGCCTACAGATAGCATTGCCATTCACTTGGCTGGCCAATAGGTCATGCTGAAGGGAAGGATTTTTAGGAAACACTTCCTTGTCACTGTCTGCATCATCTCCTCTGCCAAAACAGAGCTGGCATACTTGAATTGTGGAAATATAAGATGCTGGTGTATACATTAGTTCACAGGTCTTGTGAATAGACCATGTTCCTTGACAGACCTGTAGCCTCTGTTATGCTTCATGGGCTCCCAGTCTGCCTTACCCAGAAAATTATTTGGTCCAGACTATTATGATGCTAGTGTTATACCGTGTTTATAGGTGTAAATGTTCCATTAGCTAATGCGTATATAAGTAAGCTGGTAATATATGCTGGGTTGTATGTCCCAGTGAAGATTTGCTGAGATTTCATAGTGCTGTCATTTTAAATTTTGCATTAAAACGGTATCCTCCTTCTCTAAAAGCAGTCACTGGGAATAGTTCCCCTTGATCTGAGTTTTGGCTCCTAATCTCTCATTTCAGTGTTGTAAGGTCAAATGTGTCGGCTGGAAGTAGAAAAGCTGCACTACTTCACTATCTTCCATGTCATCAGAAACTTTCTGTTAGTGCCCTTTTGGTGATTACTATTTCAAGGTGGAAAGAAACTTTTTCTCGCATGTTACAGTTTTCCCTATTGTAAATATATTACCCGATTTTTTGGGGGGTATAACGTAGCTGTCATGGTGGAAGCTCCAGTGGTTAGGAATGCTGAATAGGTTGAATATTGGCACTGAAGAACAGAGACCCCATCTGCAGATCCTTTCCTTTCCTTCCCCATGTAAAATGCACGTCAGTTCCACGTTTGAGGTAAAACGGGAAACTAAAGAAATTTATATGAACAATTGTTGATGGGCTATCTGAATACTCACATAAGTTGTTGGGAGGACTTTCTGTTTTGGATTCTTTTTCTTCTGAAACAAAATAATTAAAAATTGACAGTAGTTTTGTTGCCATGTAAATGCCTGTTGGAGGTTGGTGCAGCATGTCGAAAAGTATTGGCTTGGCAAGCTTGGTGTCGAGACCAATCATCAGCTGGCTAATGTCACTTACTGTATTACATGACCAGCAAGGTTTCCAACAGGAATCACCACAATTCATAGATTCATAGATGTTAGGGTTGGAAGGGACCTCAATAGATCATCGAGTCCGACCCCCTGCATAGGCAGGAAAGAGGGCTGGGTCTAGATGACCCCAGCTAGATGCCTATCTAACCTCCTCTTGAAGACCCCCAGGGTAGGGGAGAGCACCACCTCCCTTGGGAGCCCGTTCCAGACCTTGGCCACTCGAACTGTGAAGAAGCTCCTCCTAATGTCCAGTCTAAATCTGCTCTCTGCTAGCTTGTGGCCATTATGTCTTGTAACCCCTGGGGGCGCCTTGGTGAATAAATACTCACCAATTCCCTTCTGTGCCCCCACAAGCCTTTTGACATGCAATTTCTGATGTTAAATAGACCATCACCCTGTTATGTATGGATGGAAACGTACCATCCAGATCTGTCCAACGTTCTAACGAGTATTTATTAATCGATGGAAAACCCTTTAGTCTATAACGCCTTGTAAGTACCTGAAACTAGGCTTTGTGTTGTAGTAGCCACCTGTCTGAGGCTTGTCAAATTGTTGCACTGACTTTTGGAGGGAGTGGGGAAAATGTAGTTAAGAACACACAATCAAGTAATGTCGTGTTTAGTCTTCTTGGCCCATCACCGGAGTATCTGAGCTGTTTCAGTTTCATAGTTGGTAGGGTTGGAAGGGACCTGAGCCGATCATCAAGTCCGACCCCCTGCCATGGCAGGAAAGGATGTTGGGGTCAAACGACCCTGGCAAGGATGACACTGGCAAGGTGTCTATCTAGCCTCATGATGTGTCTATCTAGTGATGTGTTGAACAACATGGTGAACTACAGTCACCTGGCTCCAACTGTTTCCTAAGGGGGAGAGGGAGGGTGGTAGTGGTAGAAGTACTTTTAGATACCATTTCAGAATTGTTGTCCCGGGGTCTCTTGAGGGAGATCCATGAGATCCACTTATTTTGCATTATATGTTAAATGTGCCCCTGAGTTCACCCATCTATCTAGAGGGATACATCATTTAATTTCCAAAGCATTCTTCAGGGATCGTCATTTACTTC
>NW_005842046.1:1623475-1670975 GCF_000455745.1 Alligator sinensis
TTGAGATTTTACCTCGACTTTAGCATTTTTCATTAATGATATTAATGACTTTACTACATAGAGGAATACTATCCCTTTTTTCTAGTTTGGCTTTTTTTAATTCTGTATTTACTACTCAACAGTGTTGGTTTAAGTCAATGTAAGTACAGCAGATTTTGTGAAAGTTACTCATTGGGGAAATTTAAATGAAATTTTAAAATATCATTAAGAATGCAAACAATAAATTCTTTGATTTGCTGTAGGCGTCTTTAGGTTGGAATGACTAGAAAAGGTTCTGGTTAATTAGAAGTAATTTGTTAGAAACCTGAATCCTCTTTTTTTATTTCCTAGATTAAAACTCAGTTCCCAGCTGGATGCTTATAAGTGCAGGAAATGTGATTGTGAGATGATTAATTGCAAAAAGATGGTTAATTGGAGTTCATATGATATGTCAAATATGGCTAAACCAAAAGGTTGTCTCCGTGTTGAAAGAGATTAGCTGAAATGTAGGTTGTGGAATACTGAGCATGGGGTGTTTGTAGAGATTAATAATTGCAGGTTACTGTGGGTGGACTGTGTAGACATTGACTCCAAAGCGCATCTCCCCCAACATTTTCTTGAGATTTCTGTTTTTAATTACACTGCTTTGGCTTTTGTCTTCTTCCTCCGTTGCTGCTGCTATGTGGATTGGAGGGATCAGGGATGTGCAGTGAGCAACCTGTACTTGCAGCCCTGGGTAGAAGATAAGGACTTTTTCCTCCTTTGCACTGTACAGGGCCCAATTTCCTTCTGTGTAAGTAATGCTTAGGCAACTCCTGTTGACTTGCGAGTGTCTGGTCTTGTCTTATTCTCCTAATATTGTCCCGTCTCTTGCCACCAAATAATGTTTTATTGTTTTTAAATTGCCACATTTCCTTCTATTCTTTTTGGTGTTTTGCTGTCCACCAAACATGCTACAATTAAAAGAATTTAAAATGTGTCACACAATGTGAACTGGGCTAATGACGGTTTGGTTTCATTATCCCTCTCCGATGTTTAGCAGAAAAGCTCCTCTCTTAAATTACTTCTGCTTTGTTTTAAAACCATAGCTTATGTTTGAATAGCCTATTGTTTTATTAGCTACTGTAATGCACTTCAAACCCCATAGTGTGTTTCTGTTACTGTATTTTGGGATCATATAAAACGTTTGTCCTCCCCTCCCAACATAAACTTCATATCCTCATAAAGATTTTTCTAACCCTTGGAAATACTGCTTTACAAATTCAGCTAATGACCCAAATACAGCTTGTTTGTTGTGTATGAGTTGTATTAAAATAACGCACTGTATGTGTATTGTCATTAATGATATGCTCATTTTGATAATGGAGCTGCAGTCTCTTAGTATGTAGTCCTTGGGGAGATGCTGCATTTTTTTAACTAAGTATTGTTCTGGCTCCTTTCCTTGATTGGCCCAGAAATAGCAATCAGCTGGGGAGCAGGATGACATGCCTCTTAGCGATCCCTTTTATCTTTGAGATGAGTATCAACATTGTATGCTTCCTAATGGAAGTGTAATTTAATGAAATCTATTGGGTAAACATACTTCAGATGTTCAAAGGAGGTGACAAAATTTTTGCTGGCAGCCAGGACCTGGCTGGTTTCCAGCTTGCCTTTAGCTGCTATGCATATAGCATTGAGAGAGGCACTTAAAATAGGAACACAAAGTATTGTTTCTATTGTGTGTGTTTTTTTTCCTCCCTATTTATTTCTGTTAATTTTATTTTGTGGTATTTATGCTAGTGCCCTTTGACACACAACCTCTCCTGTTAAATTGGTGTGCAAGTTTAAAGTATAAAAAGCTGGATAACATAGCACTGAACTCGCGGCTGTTGGCCCCAAATGTACTGCATATCAGGGGTGGGGGCGCAAATCTAGATTGCCGTTAGTCAGTAGCCCTGTGAAAGAGAACAAGTTTCTCTGTAGACTGAAATTAAACCTCCCATTTTAAAGATCACGGAAGAGCCCTTTTGTTTTATCGCCAATCATTGCTGATGCAGAACGGTGCTTTATTACGTTTCTGGCAGATGGCTGGGAGTGGAACGAAAGCTCCTCAAGCCTCCACCTCCTGCGCTAGAAACAAGATTGCTAAAAGAGAGGCAGTTGTCCTTCTTAGCACCGTTCCCTCCTCACTGCCGAGAAGGATGTCCTGGTTGTGAGTTGTGGGTTGGGGTCCCCCCATTCATCTTGATAGGAGGACTTCCATATCAGCAATGTTGTCACTTTTAAGTGCATGTTAAACTGGACAGCTGATGGATCTCATTGCTCAGATAATAGATAGCTAATTTAGAGGGGAAGCATTTAAGAGCAAATACACTAATGTTCAGATATCTTTGAATATAACCAACGATATGATTTCATTTGACGTGCGTGTGTGTGTGTAAGATTTAGGGCAGGTTAGTACTTTTTTGAAGGCTTCCAGAGTATTGCAAAGTTGGAAACGAAGAACACACATGTGAAAAGCAATTTATATGGCTAGTCACTTCTATATTCCTCTCGCTATTCTTTAAGAGATTTGTGATTGAATGAGAGCCAATTTTACTCCTGCCTTGGTGGCTTCTCCTGCTAGATCCTGTAACGAGTACTCAGTCCCCTGCTTGTAATATCTTCGTCATACCAGGCTGTGACCTCACAAATAGATCGTTATGGTTTCATGGCAGGAACAAGAGTGAATTGTCTGGGTAGGAGAGAGCCTTGGTTTAGTGATAGAGAAACCTGTTTTAGGTTTGACTCTCTAGTTGAAACATGATTAGGTTTGTAGTCCATTTAGGGTCAGTGCGGGATGAAGAATAAGAGAATAAAACAGAAATAAAATACAGAGGAATAAAATACGGAGTCTGCTCAAAAAAGGGAGCTGAGAGAGTTTGAGAAATTCTCATGCAAGCTGCCAAGCTTGCCTGTGGGTTTATGCATTTTTTAAATTACAGGCTATGGTGATAATTAACAAATTAATCCCTATTTTAACCTCCTTTATCCAAAAATGTCTTCTGCTCTGCAACTTGATGCATACTACAACCAGTCTAGTTGTTCCTGAGACTTGCGCAAAGTCAAGATCTCTCTCTCGGTGCATGTGCGCGTGATATTTATATACAATGTTGTGTTTTACGTGGAATGTATTTATGCTAACCTGGCTTTTGGCAGCTGTTGGATGGTTCCATTATATATATATAGCACAGACCTATTTAATAGAAAAACATGCTTTATTTAATTTTGTACTTGAATCTCCAGGGGAGAAGGCTGAGGAGAGACAGGAAATAGATTAAATTACAGGGAGGGGAAAGGCTTGTGAACTTAAATTTTGTGACCCCCAAAATAATTTAAGAGGTTTGCTAAGCTTTGAACTCAACAGCGTTTGCCCATTCCTAGTTCAAACTAAAATATTTTCCAGAGTAAACAAATACGACAAGAAGAATTTTGAAACATAAGTGTGAATGAAAATGAGCTTTAAATCTGTTTCCTTTGAAATTGTCCTTAACGTGAAGTCCCTCTTTAAGATGAAAGCGTTCAACCCCTTGGCGGACTGGGTAGCTCTATAAATATATAGTGCCACGCCAAGTATAGCGAAAACATCTTGAAGTGATACATTACTCTGGGTATAATTCTCTCCGTCTTTCAGCGTTGTCTGTGTACGTAAATAAAAACACAGATCCTAAAGTTGGCATGGTTCCTTTGAGTAGCCTACTAGGAGATAAGTGTAGTCCACATAGTTTGGTAATACTCTGAAACCAGAATTACAGCCCAAATGTAAAAATGGAAAAGGCTGTTTAAAAAAAGGTGGGGGAGAGAGTATAAGAGTGGTTTTTAAAAGTTAGAGCAGAAGTCTTGGTGTTGGAACTTCTTGTTCAGTTTACTCTTCCATTGCTCATCTGAGTCCACTGGGAAGTGATTTAACCTCTACTGTAGTAGGATGTCAAGGTAGTACTTAATTAACTCCACAGTAACTCTTTTTTCTATATGAGAGGTGCTGTGTTGATGTGGACAGCATTTCCTTTTTTTTTGTTTGTCCATGAATCTACTGAATTCAGGTACTTGAGGAGATGGTGGCTTGCCATTCAGTTTTCTCTTTGTTGGTTCAGGTGTCTCTATGAATCCCACCACTGAGCTGCTACTGAGGTCATCCTGGACTTAATGGTGATTTGTTCTAACGTGTAGGAGTTGCTGTAAGTCTCTCTCTTACGGCCAGTACAACCACCGTTGCTATCTCCAGGGTCCCTTCTCCATGTTACCAAACCGTTGCTTGCTACTCTGCGCTTTTACAATGCTTTCTCTCTACGAGTCCAAAAGATTAAAATGAGACTTTTTTTTTTGATGGGGCCAAAAGGAGAACAATTTCCCCAACTGACTTGATTTTTCAATCATCTTGTTGAAGTCTTTGACCTCTTTGGACATTTCATCTTTAGGGACAGGATTGTGGGGCGTAACCCAAGAACAGAAGTCCTATCGAAATTCCCTGGGAGTTGAACACCTTAATTCCCCTCCCATATAGGAGACTTGCGCTCCTATATCGTTTATGTTCTTTATGCACAGTGACCCTCTTCTTATTTTTTAAGAGGGATCTTATTCTATGTTAATAAGACCTGAGAGGAAAGGTTAAAATATTTGTATATGCGCAAAAATAAACACGGACTTTTTTTAAATCAAATTTTCAAAGCGGTGTCACATAGCAGCGCAGGCAGAAGGGTAAAATAAAATAAAAAAAGAGAGAGAAAAATAAGTCTCTTTTGTAAATTAGCTCTGATTGTACTGTGAGTACGTCATTTTCTTGAATTCTCAGTGTTTTTAGTTGGAGATCAGAACCATGTGTTCTAAACCTAATTAATTACCAGAAATATACAAAATGTGAGGTTCACAGTTGCTTTGTTTAATGAATGTTGAGAGGTTAGGCTGGAGGGGTTGCTGTTTTTTTGGCGTTTATGGGGCCACATTGCCTTTTTACGAAGTTAGATTTATAGTTGCGTTTTGCTAGGCACCCAGAATGACCAGAGGCCCTAGGGGTATGGGTGCCATACCAAAAATATTCATAACCTTGTAAACGTTTAACAAACAACCTCGTCTTAGAAACTTTCCCAGGATCAAGCTCTCAATCTTGGAAGTGTTATTGGAATACATGAGCACTTAGGATATCTTGGGTAGGATGTTCTTTGGCAGATGATGATACTTGTGGGGGGCTTGGCTCAAGAAAAGAATGTTTCCTATTGTGGAAGTTCACAGAAGATGACGAAAACTTGGTTCAAATCCCTTCTCCAGCCGTCGTGCATCTTGTCCACAAAGAGCAAGTTTTTCTTTTCTAAAGCTATGCAAAGTGGCATAATATCAGCAAGACATGCGTGTGATGGAATTGGAACAGATATGTAATAACACTGTGAATACTCTAAGAGCTACTAGAAACTAATTAAAGGTTTCTGATATATAACAATGTTGCAAACCCTAAATGTGACCTCATCAGCGAGGGGAAATTATTGTATATTGGCTTGTAAGATTTTTCTATATGAATGTGTTGATCTAGTTTAGTAGGAAGTGAGAGGAAGGGAACAACTAACAGACACCATGATACTTTTTCATATAAACAGCTTCTGACCAAATACACGTGGGGCAAAACAAGACTACATATTTTCAGGGTCCAGACTGAAGTGATGCAGCTGTTCTGACAGGGTGGGAACTAGTGATTAAAAAGAGCAAGTAGTTAAAAAAAGTGCTTCTAAGAAGTTGAAGGGAGGTGAGGGCAATGCAGGGTGAAACTACAGAGGGTTTCTGAGCAAGTTGGACCTCTCCCTGCATCCAGCTGTAGGGAGAAACAGGCGGTTTTATTGTTCTAAGGATCCCTTATCTGTGCAAAACCTCCCTTCCAACAAATGTTTTGTGTGATGAATATTTTTGGTCTCAAATTAGCCCTGGCATTATGGCCTCAAAAAGAGGACAGTGGTCGGACCAGCAGAGGTAATTGCTATTTAGTATCAAGGTCCCGTCTGAGAGTGGGCAAACTGGGATTTCACCTTGTCCCAGCTAACGGCTACTGGTCTGAGGTTGGGGGGTTATTTAACAAGACCAGGAAGGGTGAGAAATGCAGTTTGCCACTTACTGGGGCCAGGCATTTACTTCGATATGGTAACCCTGTCTCTTGTTAAAGCATCCTTCCCCTTTTTGTCTGTTGCCTCCTATGTCTTGGCATGTATTGGATGTGGAGAAGCATCCAGAACATCTGGGCTCTGTGTATCAATCATTTGTTGAAAAGGTACTTCAAGTTTCTGTATAGTACTCTGCATCTGGTTGATGATTTTTTTGTTATTTAATATTTTTTTTAAGTGGTTTGTTATTTACTTGAGTCTGAATGAGAAAAACCAAAGGGCACTTTCATTAGCACTGGTATCTTTATAGGCGTTTTTCTCATATCGTGTATGACTCGGGGTGGGAGTTAACTGGAATGTGCACACATGCAGTTTCCGGGTAGGAGTGTCTCTTCTCTATCAGCTCGTTTTTCTTTTAATTTTTGGTTCTAAAATTCTGATGTAGAGCTTCGCCAAACACAGTAAGAAGTGCAGTTAATCATGCATCTGCTAGGTGTCAGCAAAGGTTCTCTTTAAGATAAATTAAAAACTGTATGTGTTCATACAGCAGATCTTGGGGCTCTGTAACTTTTAAGTATGTCTGCAGGATGGGAAAAGCTCTCCTGGGGTGTGTGCACGGAAACAGATCCTATGTTGCATCCAGAAGTTTCAGCTGTTCATACATTCCATTTTGTTAATTCACTATGTGTATTTCTCCAATGCACAGACATTTAGATTTCCCTTTTACCTGGTAAAATGAATTAAGAAGCTTTCTATTGATAGTTTGAAATGCATTTTTTGGTATGAAGGGCCTGTATATGCCTTCAGCCTTGGAGTTACGCTGATGGGCTTGACCTTTGGTTGGTTTTGTCTTCTCTTCGGGTACCGTAACACATAGTGCAATCCCTGCTCGGGACAGTATTGACATGACCTGAAGGTAGATCAGAATCGTGGAAAGAAAGACTGGTTCTGTTGGCCCCAAGGACTCCTGCAAGATGCTTGAAGAAGCAGTGGCCGGTTGTCCAGTCTACACTGAGAGCCACACGGTGACATGCTGTAACCAATCTGTGGGTTGTGGGGATGAGTACCATTATCTCCAACTGTAGGTACACCTAGTAAATTGCTAACATTTTTAAGGTTTTAAAGCGGAAGTGTTCAAGAGTTGACAGACTCTCCATCTAATACTGTGCAATCACCATCCAGGATTTTACACAAATGAATTTCAGCCTTGTTCATGCATCTCCTCTGTTTATTTTCCTTGAATATTGTAAAGAATAAATTCTGCTCGCAGAAAAAGAATAGCTTGAATCAAAATAACTAAGCTTCTATTATGTAAGAAATAAATAACATACTTATGGAAGAATAATACTAATATCGAGCTGCTAATTTTGCACTGTGTTGTTTAGTCCATGACTCTTCCAGTTGGGGAACAGGTTATCATGTGATCTAGTTTATGTAACTAATTAATAGCACACATTTTGAATATTCACAACAAACAATTAGTAAACTGTCTGGGATCCAGAAAATACTTGTTGAAGGAATACCTTAGGGAATTTTGCAATCTGTTTGTAGATGGTTTGAACAGAAAAACAAAATTTTAAAAACGGTTTCCCTACTTTAATTCTAGCATTGCTCCTTAATTTAAAAAAAAACAAAACTGCCCAGAAAACAAGGATATTACTAGGAATTGTGACAACACTGGTTACTATCTCACTCCTTCAGAATAACGCTCATTTAATGGACAACAAAATTATGTGTAGTGTCAGTTGCTTTAAATCAAAGCCTTAAGTAGAAATATGGATGAATAGTAAATTTAAAAATTAAATAATACTGTGGGGGTACCTAGGTATGCTGCACACACAACCTGGTATTTTCCCTCTAGCTCTATGTAGGTTAGGAGGACTATTGGGTATTATTCCAAAATTATTGTGGATTAGTCATGCTCAAACACATCTCTCATCATTGGTGGTTACTTTTATGCTGGTAGATGCTGTTTAATGGCATTTTAGTAGTGGTTTATTACCCTGCCAAGATGGCCACATGCTTTGCCAAGAAGAACAGGCAAGTTGTGTGCAGGTATAGTGCAGTAGAGACAGAAGATGCAACCTGTCATCGCTTTCGCCTGAGGCACACGATGAGATTACAGCTTCATATAAACCTGCGATAACAAGCAGTGGGTCTAGAGCATAGGAAAGGCCATATTCTGGGAACCATGTGAGGAGCTTGCCCCATCCCTTCATCATCAGGACACATGGGTGAGATGAGATATACTAGTTTAGACGTATGTTGCTACTGCCGTCTGGTAGCTGGATATCCCAATGTGCTTCGTGCCATGACCATTGGCCATGTCATTTTTGCCATGGACAAGTCAACTGTTGTTGCTTTGGCACTGGAGATTTGAAAGACAATATCTGTAGTGATTTACCCCTGGATAGTGAAAATTGCTAATGTCTCTGAAATAGCATATGGGTTATGAGTACATGGGTTTCTTGAACTATATTATTACCATCAATGTCACACATGCCCATAATATGCACCTCCAAAGGTTCACGAGAACTTGCCACCTGGAAAGAATGCTACTAGACTTATTTTGTGGGCCTCAGGCAACAATAGAAAGAGGTTTGTGAACACCCGCCTCAGATTTGCCAACGGGGTACATGACGCCAGGGACCTCCAAAGATTTGCTGATTTCAAGTTGAGACAAATGGTGATGCTATTCCTTCTCAGTAATACAGATATCAATGAGGTTTCTATAGCCCTTTTTTGTTGTTTTGTTTTTGTGGGGGTTTGGGGGGATTTTTTGGAGACCCTTCTTATCCTCTACTGTGCTGGCACAATTGGAAACCAGCTTACAGAAGAAGGGTCACTTAGGCACTAAGGAATTGTAGAATGATCACTGAAATAGCATTTGGGCGTTTAAAAGCTCTGGTCTAGAATCATCACTCAGCACATGGGAATTCCCCTGTGATTATAGTCTTCATCTTGGGGGATGCTATCAGGAAAAAGGCAGGGAGTTTTTCCTAGGAATCAATCAATGCTAGCACTTGGGTGACAGGCAAGGAACAGGTGGCCAGATAATGCAGCTGTGGTAACTAGGTCCAAATCCAAGAGAACAAGGAATGTGCTTACACCATCGCTTTTTAGCGTGAATGATAAGAAAGACTTCAAATGTTGTACAGTATTGGCTGGGGATGTTACTGCAATGGATAATGTGACCGTAACGTTGGAACAGTAAATCAATATCTCCACGCAGTTTAGTATGTTACACAACTTTTACAAAGTGGTAATCATCTAAATATCTTAAAGTTTGTTTGTCTTTGAATTCATGTTTCATTTGCAGATTTCATAGCAAGATGAATCAGCAACACAAATTAAGAGGAAATAATCATTGTAACAGTGTAAACAATTGGAGGAAAATAAAACTCCCAGAAGAAGGAGATCCTTTCCATCCCAAAACAGAAATGAATGGCACATGAAATAATACAAACTTGTTCTCTTTTCTTCTTTGCTATGTTTCTTCACACACTACAAGTACAATTGGTCATCTAGCCACATTCACAATATGGATGCTACCTTTTATGTGCTGCTCATTTGCCCAACCTAGACTTATCCGTTGTCGGAGGTCCCTTGAAGTTGAGGATGACATCTGTCAGGCTTGATGGGTCCTCAGGTGACTGAGGAGCCCGATTCTGGATGCACACATTCTTTAGCAATGGGGGCATATTGTTGTATGGGGGCTGGGATTCGCAGCCCCAGGTTGGTCTCCTTCTCCTTTCTCTGCCGCTGCTGTTCTGCCTTGGTATTGAATTGTTGGGCCTTGAAGTGGCACGTGTCTTGGTGGACCAGGTGGCGCCATGCCGAATGGTCAGCAGCTTGCTCCTACCAGTCAATACTTCCATGCTTGATCATGTCTTTATACTGTTTCCTTTGGCCGCCCTTTGAACGTTGGCCAATGGAGAGCTGGGAGAGGAGAAGCTGGTGAGGGAGGTGGTTCTCGGACATCCAGACACAGTGGCCTGTCCATCAGAGTTGATTTCTCGAGGCCAAGGCTTCAATGCTGGTGGACACAGCTTCATGGAGGATACTCACACTGGTCCAGCAGTCCTCCCATTTGATCCCCAGAATTCAACATCAAGTCAATCATTTTGTTATTTGCTGGTTGTCATGTCCCACTTCCCCCTGCCCCGGCCCTTCTCTCGTGGCATGGTCAAGGGCAGTATAGTCCACTACCAGCTGCTTCTGCCTGTTAAGCTCTAGAAGTCAATCTAGAAAACTCCCTGTGTATGTCATGAGGCAGATTCTCTGGTGTGTCCTTCCCCCTAACCCCCCCATTTTTTTTTTTCACCTTTTTCCTGACAGTAGCAGCATGGTACTATGCTCATTCACAACTGAAGTTGATGTCTCTAAAAAGCAAAGTGGCGGAAAGGAGGTCAATTCTCTTGAATTACAAGGAATAATTTCACTGGTGTGATGTCACCTGTGATCACAGCCTTGCCTGCTTGCACCCACATATAACTCCCTCCATTGCCTCCCTTTTAAATTGTGTGTTTTCTTTGCTTGGATTCTATCTTGGATTGTCTCGGAAGTGGTTTTCTACTGTGGCTGCTCTGCCCCTTTTCCCCCTTCTTGCTCTTGCACCTAAAATTCATCCAAAGTGGAAGCAAGCCTCAGAAGTACTGAGCACTAGGTCAAAGGCATTGCAATCTGGACATAGCTACGTTAGCTGTTTCAGGTTGTGCTGGTCCTTGTCTGCACTGGAAGCAGCTCTGCCTGTTCTCCTAGAAAAGCCATGTAGAAGGAGCAGTTCCAAGCTTGAAGTAATCTGCAGGCCTAAATATACTATCCCAGTTGGGGAGGTTTCAAATATACACTTAAAAACAAAATGACTGCTCATTGGACATGGATTCTAGGTATAAATTATGTGAGTAAACTTAAGTGACTTCCATAAAGGAAATGTATACACACTTTTTATAAGAACGCTATTTGGTGCTTTCGTCACTTCTGCTTCTTGGTATAGTCTTCATAGTTTCATAGTTTCATAGTTTCAGGGTCGGAAGGGACCTAATAGATCTTCTAGCCCGATCCCCCGCCAGGGCGGGAGAACAACCCAAAAAAAACCCAAAAAAAACCAAACAAACAAACAAAACCACTCACCCTAAAAACAAAAACGAGACTCAAATGAGTCCAGCCAGGTAAGTATCCAGCCTCTTCTTAAAGATCCCCAGGGTAGGGGCCAGCACCACCTCCCTTGGAAGTTGGTTCCAGCTCCTAGCCGCCCTGACTGTGAAGTAGTTTTTTCGGATGTCCAATCTGTACCTCCTCTCCATCAACTTGTGCCCATTACTCCTTGTTATGCCAGCGGGGGCTAGGGGAAACAGCGTCTCCCCCAAACCCTTCTGGTTCCCCCTAGTGAGTTTATAGACGGTCACCAGGTCCCCCCTCAGCCTTCTCTTGTGGAGGCTGAATAGGTTCAAGTCCCGCAGTCTCTCACTGTAGGGTCTGCCCTGTTGTCCCCGGATCATGCGGGTGGCCCTCCTCTGGACCCTCTCCATGTTGTCCACATCCCTCCTGAAATGGGGCGCACAGAACTGGACACAATACTCCAGCTGCGGCCTGACCAGCGTCGCATAGAGGGGGAGGATCACCTCCCTGGCTCTACTCGAGATGCACCTGTGGATGCACGACAAGGTCCGGTTAGCCCTGCCAACCATGACCTCGCATTGTCGGCCCATGTTCATCTTGGAGTCAATAATGACACCAAGATCCCTTTCCGCCTCCGTGCTCTCAAGTAGGGAGCTCCCCATCGTATAAGTGTGCTGCTGGTTCCTACTACCCAAGTGCAGCACCCTGCACTTGTCCGTATTGAAACACATCCTGTTCCTGTTTGCCCACCCCTGTAACCTATCCAGATCCTTCTGCAATCTCTCTCTCCCTGCTAGCGTGCTCACCTCCCCCCAAATTTTGGTGTCATCAGCGAATTTAAACAGGTTGCTCTCCACCCCAACATCAAGATCGCTGATGAAGACATTGAACAGCGCAGGGCCCAGGACCGAGCCCTGAGGGACTCCACTACCCACCTCCCCCCAAGTCGAATATGATCCATCCACCACCACCCTCTGAGTGCGACCCTTCAGCCAATCTGCAATCCATCTGACCGTGTAGGCATCTATGCCACAGTCGCCTAGTTTACTAATTAGGATGGGGTGAGAGACGGTGTCAAAGGCCTTGCTGAAGTCCAGAAAGACTACATCCACCGCGACACCTGCATCCATGGCCTTTGTGACCTGATCATAAAAGGCAATCAGGTTGGTCTGACATGATCTCCCCCTAATAAATCCATGCTGATTGCCCCTGAGCATCATCTCGGATGCCGGCCCATCACAAATGTGCTCCTTGATGATCTTCTCAAAGAGCTTCCCCAGGATTGAGGTAAGACTGACGGGCCTATAATTGCCCGGGTCCTCCCTTTTCCCTTTTTTGAAGATGGGGACCACATTAGCTACCTTCCAATCGTCTGGCACCTGGCCCAAGCACCACGATCGCTCGTAGAGCCGTGCCAGGGGCCCTGCAATAACCCCAGCCAGCTCCCTCAGCACCCTGGGGTGGAGAGCATCCGGACCCGCTGACTTGAACGCGTCCAGCCCCTCCAGAAGCTCTCTAACCCGGTCCTCCCCAACCTGAGGTCTGAAGGCGATCCCCTCGCGTCCGGCTTCTATCACAGCAGGGAAGTCCCGGTCCCTGCACAAGAAAACGGAGGTGAAGAATTGGTTAAAGAGGTCCGCTTTATCCTCTGACGCAACCACCAGATTGCCCCGCATATCCTGCAGGGGCCCCACATTACCCGGCGCCTTCTTCATCCTCCCAATATATTTGAAAAAGGACTTTTTGTTATCCTTAATCCTGGACGCTAATCCGAGCTCTATCTCCGCCTTGGCCTTCCTAACAGCCCGCCTGCAGGCCCGAGCAGAGGAGGTATACTCCTCTTTGGAGATTACACCCCCCTTCCACCGGGCGTACGCCACCCTTTTGGCAAGCAGGCATTCCCGGACACCCTTGGTGAGCCAGGGGGGCTTTTGGACACTCCTGCCCGCCTTGCTTCTTGTCGGGATGGACACCCCTTGGGCCCCGAGTATCGTTTCCTTAAGGAACGACCACTCCTCTTGGACGCTGAGTTCCTCTGCCCTCAAGGACCCCAGTTCCTCTCCCACTAATCTCCTCATCTCACTGAAGTTGGCCCTCCTGAAGTCTAGGGCCACCACCTTGCTGCGGGCCCTTGACACTCTACGCTGGATGGTGAATTCCAGCACGCGATGATCACTATTGCCCAGGTGGTCAAGAACCTGGAGGCCTCTTACCAGGTCGTCGCCTGCGGCCAGGACCAGGTCCAGCAGAGCATCTCCTCTGGTGGGACTGTGCACCTCCTGAATCAAGTGGAGGTCCTGCAACTCGGCCAAGAACCTCCTGGAGCGGTCCGTCCCGGCTGACTGCTCCTCCCAGCAGATGTCCGGGTAATTAAAATCGCCCATGACAACTACATCCCTTGCTTTTAGTGTCTCCGCAAGCTGGCCTGAAAATTCCCTGTCCAGCTCCTCCTCCTGATTGGGGGGTCTGTAATAGACCCCCACCGTCAAATCCCTCTCGCCTTGCCCCCCCTGGATCTTGACCCAGAGCACTTCAGCTCGCCCTTCCCCTGACCCCATACTGCTGGCAGAGGATGTGTAGTGCTCCTTGACATAAAGTCCCACCCCCCCCCCTGATACCCACAGGCATGCCAGAATAAGGAACATGGCTTTAAGTGAAGAGGTAATGTACAGGAAGAAAAAGTAACTATAGTATACTACATACAAGTAACTTTTTATATGTGGTTACATGTAGTTACCTGAAAGTCTGACCAAACTTATAGAAGTGATGCCACCAAATTTAATATTCACTTGTGCAAATACCTACAATGCAAATATCCAAATGACAAAACCAGCATGCACATGCTGATTAGGTTCTCAGACCCCTCCCCCGGCGAGTCTAGTTTAAAGCTCGCCGTACGAGATCAGCCAACCTGGAAGAGAAGATACGCTTGCCATTAGGGGAGAGATGAAGCCCATCCCGCCCCAGCAATCCCCCCTCCCGAAAGCATGGGTCGTTGTCAAGGAACCCAAGGCCTGCCCGGCGGCACCAGCTGCGTAAGCGCTGGTTGACCTCACCAATGCAGGTCCCATGCCTCTGTCCCCGCCCCCTCACCGGAAGGTCTTGCTCTTCTCAAGTATGTAGAAGACTGAAATTTCAGATGTTGGTTCATAACAGACTAATGCGCCCCATCATCTATTTCTTTTCAACCATGTTAGTGTAATAGTGTTGGAGATATGGCAGTTAATTTCTTCTGCTCACTTTTTGATTTCCCTGAATAAAACATACTGTTACACATATATAGATAACTTCATATATTGTACATTGTTTCATTTATTTACACAGATTCTGCTGCATCTTTTATGCACAGCATGTGGGATTAAAAATATATGTATATTCTACCTCCAGCATCATTCCTCTTCACTGTACTGCCTGCTTTTTGAAATGCAGTGTGTTTGCTTTGGTTTAAATATTTGCTCCCAATTCAATTTTCGTTTGCCACTTGAGTTTTCATTCAGTATATATTATGCTTGAATCAATCATTGGTATTGGTGGTGGTATGGTAGGGTTTGTTTGTTTTTTGCTACTGGTGCTCAGAATTTAGTGATCTCTCATGAAAAATAAAGCGTTGCATTTCAAATATTTTCCGCTTAATCTTGTCCATGCAGCCGCTGCTGCGCACACATTTCTGAAAACCTTTGTGGGGGGTGGGGAAGTATTTTGTACATACGAATCCCTTATGTGAGAGATGCACAAGATTTTTTGTAAGCTAATGATGCTAGGTGGTTAAAGTTGTTGTGTTTTTTTGTTTGCATAGTTTTATGAGTATCTAGTATAACAGGGACTGGATCAGAATAGACTTGAGTCTAAGAGATGCTGATCATACACAACTCTCGTTGAAGTCTGTACTTGGCCAAAAAAAAAAAGGCTGTTTTTCATCTTGTCCAGATAAACTAATTAAGGTAAATAGACAGGGACATGTCAAACAGGCCTGCTGCTTCTGTCAAAGCAAAAGTTTTCCACATTTATTCTCGCACAAACTAGGGTTATAGGCCCTTGACATTTGGCTGTGTTACTCCTTCAGAACGTGAGAGGCTAATTCCTGAAACTGAACTAAAGTCTAAGCAAAACACATGTAGTTAAGGATTTGTGACGCACATTGTATAAGGAGATTAGTATTAGAAGAAAACAAAATAACAGTATTTGGAAACTAGGAATCAAATCAAGGTCTCGCTACCCACACAAGACAACTGGCTGTCCCCACATAACACAGAAAAAACTGGAGAATACTTGGGGGTTATGACCAGGGATCCAGGTTTTCTGTTTCCCACGGAAAAAATGCTGATTATCTTTTTTTAGTTGGGGAAGAACACAGATTTTTCATTTTAACAGAGAAACATGCAGATTTTGCAGTTTTGCAAAGAGCTCTCTGCAGGGTGGCAGAGGTCCAGCCTGCAAGAGGCTGGGGCGAGTGGTCAAACAGAGGGCACCATGTGCATGCATAGGCAAATGACCTCAAGCAGCTCCCGCCAGAAATGTGGGTTTATTGGAAAATTTTCTGGACAGTTTTGCAATGCCCTAAATAGAGCATAGTCTGATTTAGCATGTTTATTTGACTTGTATTCAGTAAAAACAAAACTAAACAAGTACCCCCCCCGTTTAATTTTATGCTCCAAGAGCCACAAATATTTGAACTGAAATATTTGATTAGGGCAAAAACAATAAATACAGCACACTTAATGTGGTTTAAATGTTATAGTCAAATTCACAGCTTTATGTGGAAAGAAATTATTTTTATTGAAATGCTTGTAAAAATGTAAAGACAATACAAAACAGCATGTACTTCCCTTATATTGTTTAAATTTAAGGAAAAAAACAAAGGCACTGCAAACTGTTGACACACTCATTTTAGCACACCCAAAGAACTGTGCATGATATGCCGAGGTTGTCCACTCCTCTACTTGAACAGAATTTAACTCTCTTCCACCGAGGTCATTGTGGCACCTCCAGTTTCACTGTCACTTGCACGACGGATTAGTTCCATTTCGGAACCAGACTGAGGCAAATCTGATTCAGATCCACATTCTCTTCCGCTAAAGGCGGAGATGTGGGCCGGAAAATTTTCCGCAGAAAAATCAAGCGCTGGAAAATTTTCTGCCCCACGTCTCTGGCTCCTGCAAGTAAGGCTGGCAGGGAGGAGCGGGGATTGAGACCCTCATAGGGAGGGAAGGGGTTGGCAGGGCTGGGGCTGGGGATGCTGCCCAGCTGGGTGCCGCGTGGGGCATGGGACCCGGGTTCAGAATGTGCAGCCACAGGGTCCTGGTGGGGAGTGGGGCAGGTCCACGGGCAGCTCATCTGGTGGGTGGGCAGGGGGGACTCGCTTCCTGCCACTGAGCGCACTTCTGGGGTGGGAGGCAGAGAGGACCCATGCCTCCCAGATCTGTGCATGGGGTGGGGTGGTTGGTGTGGGCTGCCCACTGTGGGCTCGAGCTCGTCACCTGCTGCCTTCCTCAACAGCTCAGTGGGTGGGACCTGGCATGGCAGGACAGAGCAGGGCTGGGTGGGGATGTTGCTTGCTACTGTGAACCCCACATCACCTTGGTGTGGTGTCCCCTGCCTGCCTCACAACAGCAGAGACTGTGACATGGGGTTGTGCCCCTATATATATATATATATATATATATAATATGTATCAATTGAACACAATATTTTATTGAGAGATATATATAATATAGTGCCGTTTCATTTTAAACGGGGATTTTTGGGTTTTAATTGGATAATTTGCAATTTTTTAGCAGAAAAAACAAGGATACATGTTTATGACTAACCTGGGGATGTGTGTGGGGGGAGAGGTGTTATGCAGTGGTACTTGGTAGGAGTACCTTTTCCATGCTGTGATGGACTTTTCTAATATAACTAGAATTTTCTGGGACTTTAAGAGCAGTATAACTTCAATTTCCACTGTATTGCTCCAGTCTTTAATTTACTGAGGTCATTGGTGATGCTCTGAAAGTATACCCATTCCCTGACATGCCTTATGCAAAGAGTTGGAAGAAACTTGGAGCCCTCTATAACAAATTTTTCATCCGCAATGTAACTGATGGATTCAGTTATTTGAACTTTTGGATAAAAGAAGTTTTGGAGAATGGAGATCGAAGAGGCCAATTGGAATGTATCGAGTGGAGCGGCTGTGGGTCTCCAGTCCCAGAGCACGGAAGTAAAAACGCCTGCGCCATCCAAAATGTGCTGCAAAGACAACGCTGTTTGTTTGCCTTTAAAGGGGGAATACTGTTTGGCTCAGGATTTCTATCATTTGAGCTGATTGAAGACAGTGCCAGATGCCTTTGCAGAGCAGCCAGTTTTAAAGGAGACTGCCTTGTTGAAGCACAACCCCTTGAACGTCGGCCAATCTGGAAATCTGGTCATTTTCATTCAAGGCTACAGTATCTGTAAAACCCTGGGAGATGTAATCAAACCTGCACTAAATGAAGTTTGGTACATTGAGGTCATATTCTGAGTAAATAACTTGTCTGAAAAAATACCTTGAATAATAGCATCCACTAAATTGGGTTAAAATTGTAGTAAGATACTTCCCCTTCTTTGTATACATAAAGTTTGGTGGAGAGAAGGATTTAGTGAGAAGCTTATATTGCCTATTTCCAGGAAAGTTTTGTATGATGCATCTCAAATACTTTTGGGCTGGTGAATTCTTTTTTCCTACTACGCAACCATGAGATTATATATTCTTACTGTTCTTATTATGGGTTGGAAGTTTTTTTTGGTTTTGTTTTTTACTTTGTTCTTTTTAATAGATTGGGATATGGTAGGGACCAATATTTTACTTTATACTAAAGAATATAGCGCTGTGAGCGCAACAACACAGCAAATACAGATGCATTTTTATTACTTCCATTGACCTAACTGAGCAGTGAAGAAAACAGATGTAATGTTATAGTTCAAAATTACTTTACTAGCATAAAAGTTGTTTTTCTCCTTTTAAAAACATTTCTGTTTTGTATCTAGTATATTTAAAGTTCTTGATATGTTAGAGGTAAGTAAAATTTCTGTGCATTTTTAACAGTCTTTCTTGAAGTTCTCAAGACAAAAGCAATATTTTATTTTTATATAGAAAGCGGCATACCTTGTGACTACAGCTTTAAAGGAAGAATATACATAGTACATAGGCAGGAACGAGCCAATTCAAATTACCGTGTTTTGAGAGCTGAGTGCGTACTTTTCTTGCCTACGTTCTCTGCATGCGTTTTTATTTTACTTTTTGAGGTTTATCTTATTCTTAAGAGTAAAATTTCACTGGAGGGATCTTTCAAACATATGAGCTTTAAACACTTTATTTTTCATTTACATTTCTATAACTTTATGTAGAGCGAACACGGGTACACCCAGTAATTAACAAACAAGGACTTGTCTTTCCTCTCCAGCCCATATTTGCTCACTACTTGATTTTTGCAGTGAAACCTTATGTTGAAATGTTGATCTAATGCAAGAGATTGTGACAGTATGCAGTTCAAATTGTGGCTTCACTGATCCGTCAGAAGAAGAATTTAAGCTCTGAGTGGTTAAGCTTTCATTCAAGTAAAAAAGCCCTGAAATAAAAGGAAAGCTGTGAAACTTATTTAGACAAATTTCATTCTAATTAGCTCCAAGATGAAAGTTTCCTTTTTTTTTTTTTAAATACTGTAATCCATGAAGGAGGAACATTTCCTACTTCAAATACTAAGGTCTGTATAGCACACCATCTAGTCACAGAAGTAAAGTGTTTTCACAGTTTCTTAATGAATGGTATGATCCGGAATGGGATTGCTAGAAAAATAATTATGGAGTGATCAGAAGATTTCTTTGAAAAATTTGTGCTAGACCCAAGTGGTTTGTGGAAGAAGAGAAAATCGGTTTTGCTCCTGGGGTGAGCTAACAAAACGTCTCGTATTTTCACCCCAAAACATGCATAACCTGACCTCAGCAGCGCATTCGGCCTCTACAAGATCACTGCCTAGAAATAGGGTCTCGGAGTAGTTAGAAACACACCACATTGCTGCACCGTTTGCCCGACTGCAGAAGTTTGGATCTGAACTGTAACGAGTCCCTGCTCATCTCCTGCTTTAGCGCTACGAGTTGTTTAATATTTCATTCATTTTTGATGATATCTTTTTATGTGCTTTTACAAACTTAGTTGTAACATTTTTAGTCGCAGGTTTATATCTGTACTCAGCTTGTTCTGGTTTCAGAGCGCAGAGCTACTATAAAGAATTAATTCCAAGAACACTTTTTCACCCATTGTATAGTGCTCATACTCAGGATCTATGATATGCAGTAATTCTTATTCATTTGGAATATAGTAATTTGTTCCTGTCAGCACAGGGGCTGGTTTGTTGTTTTAAATTGCTGACTCTTGTTTTTGTTGGCACGCTCTCCAATACAAATTGAACGGCTGACAAAAATCTATTTGTATGACAGTTCAATCTAGATAGGTACTCTCTGTTGCCTAACAGTACAATTTGGGGTCCCCAAGATAAAAGCTGACTGAACGCCAAGATTGTAGCGAAGCTTGTTCTTGCAGATAAGAGGTAATCCATATTCCTCAGGTCTGCAAATCAAACAAACAAAGGAGAAATATGTATGCACACCATTCTGTTTGAGATGGTGGTCTAGTAGCTTCTTCATAATAACAGTTGGGAATGTCTAACCTCCGAGAGCAATGGGAAAGCTGACATGAGAGATGTCTTTCTGAAATGCAAAAGAAATGTGAGATGTCTTACAAAAAAATATGGACTGCTTTCTGTCCTACCTCCTTCCTCACATCATTGTAGCTTTACCCAAGTAAATAAATTCACTCTGCTTTCTCACTGCTCTGTCAGCTCCTCTTTTTCTGGGGCAGTGCCTATTATGGAACCTAAATGTGTTTATTCAGGTTGCGATACGATAGGGAATCCATCTACTAATTGGGCGTGCTGACTGGCTGGAAGGTATACTTGGACAGCAAATTAGCAAACATTATTTCGCTGAGCGTTTTGTAAAATTCTTCCGGAGATGACATCCTTAAAGGCAAATATATTGATTCATCCCTTTTAGTCCATTTACTTAGAAGTTTTGTTTCCTGATAAACCCTAATCCCTGCTTGTTTCTCTCCTGAGTAGACTTTACTGACTTATCTTCTGTGTTTAGTCAGACCCTATAAAATTTAGGTAGCAAATGAAAAACAAAGGCTTATTTGTATGCCTTCGTCTCCTAAAAGTATGTTAGGACCTTGTTTCCTGGTTATTTTAAGCATCTTCTGGAACTCTTAACCCATAGATTGGCTGCATGTTAATGCCTCTTAAGTGGCTTAAAGCACACGTTATTCAGCTTAAAGTTATGCCACTCCAGGGCAGGATCATCTCTAATACACCTAATTTTGCTCCTTTTCCATTGAGGTGTGGCCACTCCAGTCAGCTAGTCTGCCCAAGTTAAAGTCCTCCAGCGTCCCACAATGCAGTGGCCCCTCCTGAATCAGGGCACACTCCAGGGCGCAACAGGGCTGGCCACAATTCCTCTTCCAGGCTGTGCCCACTGGGCAAAGCCAGCACCACAGCCCTGAAGTTCACTCACTCTGCTCAGGCCCAGTGGTCCGGGAACATGCATGGCGGGGAGGGGGACAGGTACAAGGATGGGACTTCCTGCCCCCACTGGACTTGGGAGGCAGCTGTGAATGGCGCAGTCTCCTCTCCTGCTCTGTGCAGCCCCACTCTGGGTGGGCAGTGCCAATGCCTGCGCTCCATGCCTAGAGCCACCCAGCTGCAGTTGGAGGTTCGGGGGCTTCAGGTGCCAGCCAGGTGCAGGGAGCTAGTGACCAAGCTCTGCACAGCCTGGTGGAGCATGGAGTCGGTGGGAACTGGCCTCAGGCTGCTGCACCCCTGACTAGCTCACTGCACCCTTGGAGCAGTGAGCTAGTCTTGCCCTAGCTCCTACTCCTACACCTACTCACCAAGCCTCTAGTGTCAAGTAACAGCAGGTGAAGGACAGCCAGAGATTATTTTTTCTCCTTAAAGTGCAATTGCTCCACTAAGCCAAACAACACGGCACCAATTAACATTTATTCGGCTTATAGCATATGGTGCAACAAGGCCCTTGTGTGATCTCGAGTAGATCAATTGAAGACGTTGTTGTCTTTTAGGTGTTGGCACTTCAATAAAAGGACACATCCAGCACTTTGGTATCCCTCTTACTTTTTATTGAGCTTGCCCCACCTCTGTCATGCAGTGCTCTTTAAATAAAATGTTTCTGGCTTAAATTCTGAAGTTCTGTACATTTCCAGAAGTGGCTTGATAGTTTTTCCAGCAACCTCCTGCCTTCATAGGAATTGTCAACTCTCTTTAGTCTTGAAATACTTGTTTTTTATATTCCTTTCTTAAATAAACTAATAAAGTACCTACTTGCTTTCAGCAATCTTATAAGCGGAGGCTCAGAAGTTCCCAATCTTTTCTATTTGTAGCAGATAATATTTATTTGTTGCACACTGCTTTGTTGCTCTAGAGCAGGGGCGGGCAATTATTTTGGGCGGAGGGCTGCTGACTGAGTTTTGCTGAGCCATCAAGGGCCGCATGACAGGCAGTCAAGGGCAGATAAATATGAATTTTCTAAATTTTTTAGGTGTCCCACGGGCCAGATGAAATGGTCTGGCAGGCTGCATCCAGGCCACATTTTGCCCACCCCTGATCTAGAGGATACTGAAGTGTATGCATGTGCAAAGCAGTCAATTGGAGGCACATGACAGCTGTTTGACTAAATGGCATTGGCGGTCCTTTCGCAGTTCAAAAGAGCAGGGTAAATATATTATATGGCTCTACCATAGACTTTTGTTTTTATCTAAGCATTTGCAGTATTTGCCACAAGGTAAGTCATTGCGAGGGGAGTTGGCCTATATGAATGTGAATTAGAAGTTATGTTTCATTAAATAGTCCTGACTCCTTTTTGATTAGATAGTCCCGCGAAGCCCACAGTATGATTGTTTGATTTAAAGCAGTGTGTTACTGAGAGTTGTGTTGCAGAAGTGATGTTACAGTGTTCTGGAAAACACTTCATAAATTCATTGTTCTTGTTTTTTGTTATCGTTATCTGCCCCTTTTCTGGGAGTTTCATTTCAGTTTTGTCCAATTGAGAACTGGGTTTATTATCTCTCTGAATTTTTGTCTTCATCTTGGAGCCCAAGAATCATTCTGTTTGTACATGGTGCTCGTTCAATAGCTACTTAAAAGAGAGAGAGATTTTTAAAGTAGATATTGAACAAGATCTATCTATTTGTCTATCTATCTGGTGCAAGTCCTAACCAACTATTGAGGTACATGCTTTTTCCTCAGAATTATAATGGATTCACTTGGCAAATAGACCCGCCCCCGCCCCCCCAAAAAACTAGTTTGATGTGATGAGCACCCAGCATTTGGTTGTGAAGGCCTAGAAACCAACAAAACAGACCCTTGAATTTAGTTATCTCTGGTTACTGGGAAATGCGCCATTGCAATTATCGTTCTTCTTTTGAGAACTTCCTTTGCATTGAAGAGCTATGTATTTTGGCCCTCTTTAAAACAGAGTGTATGCTAAAAATAGGGTGGAAAATGAAAAGCGTTGGTGTATCTAGTCATTATTGTTTTCTGTTTGTCAAAAGTCATTAGAGATACCAAAGGTTTTGTACAAATGTGATGGCTCTCTGTTTTGCAGTGTTGGAAGGCCTGTGATTTGTTGAAGAGAATTAAGGTAAAGAGTTTTTTGGATACAGAATTGCAGTTAATTTATAGTAGGGTTTTCTTAATGTGTCATAATCTCCATGGATGGCACACTGGTGTGAATATATGGACAGAGAAGAAATAAACTGAGGCAGAGTATAAAGGGGGAAGACTTTTTAGTGATTCTCAGCTAAGGTGCTGCAGCACCCTGGCGTGCTTTTCAAGGGTGCAAAAACTGGATTTCCTGAGGGGTGCCTTGAGTCTAAGACAAATGAGAACCACTGCTTCAGTTGGATAAATTATAGGTAGTGGATTAGTTATTGACTTTCATCTGATACAGCATAAAGCAAGAACTGTTAATCACCAGTTTGCGGGTGGAAAAAAGCTAGAAAATGCCAAGTCTGAGCATTGACTAGTATTTTATCAAGTTAGCTATTGATTTAACTCAGCACGCACGTACTGGTTCTGTCCCAGTAGTGAATGCTAGCTGTCTGGTAGGATGCAGTGAAGGTGGGAATTTACCCTTCCATCAACATGCTGTGTATGTCAAAACCTAATTGTGACCATTAAACTACTAAAATTATTAAGCACAAGCATTTTTTCTGCTTTTCAGATAAAGCAGTATGGTTTGTGCATGAGAGAAGCATAGGAACCACTGTTAAAATAATGTTAATGCTATGTCTTAACAAAATCAGGCAAAGTAGAGATTAGGAATCAATAGCAATGTTAACTAGGTTGTCATTTCCACACCATTTTCCCCTTTTTATTAATACACTGTTTTACTTAATTTATGTCCTGTTTCATGTGCTGCAATATATATATATATATATATATATATATATATATATACACACACACACACAAAATAAAATATACAGATTGCACATCATGACAGATATATTGCAACATTAATGTGAGATTACCCTGTTTTTTCCATGTAATTATTCTTCCTATTAAGCATGACTTTATTATATATTCAGTGGTGAAGTTAGAAATTATTTTCCACTGAGTACAGTGGAACATTTTCTTTTTTTATCATGCATTGATTATAAAACAACATTCATACAGTTTAATTGAAAATGTCTTTCCAACCCAGCTTTTTAGTAGAAGGAATAAAACATCATTTACATGGCAAAAAAAAGGTGAAGGGCACTTAAAAGTTGCCAAAAGAATTGTTTTTATATTTAGTGGCTGGAAGGCCCTGTTTTTAATGGCTTTATTATTTTAAATTAAGTCCTGCCGTGGTGGCACAATTTTTACAGATGCTTGTTCAGTTGCTCTGGGGGAAAATGCTGTAGTATGTCAGCCATAACCAAATGTGGAGATCAGTGGGCATTCCCTATGGTTCCCTTGGTAATGTGAGAAGTAATTTAAAGATATGTCTAACATAAAGATATGTTTCCTAGATGACAGAAAAATATTCATTTTATTAATAGAGTTAAGATCCTCGGTAAAGTCATGGCAGAGCAAAAAGTGAAGGATCAAGGCCTAAATATCTTATAGAGACATCGACTTTTATGGAATTCTCTCACAATTATTTTAAAATGGAAAAAAATCAATAATTATAAATGTCATGTATAGCAACCACTTCAGATGCCTTATACATAGACTCCCATTACAATTGCCTGTCTCTTCTATATGAGAATATAGACAGAGAACGATAAGAATACTAAACAACAGATGAAAATGGAAAATATATAATTGTATGGGTGTATATTGTATACCTATGGGTGTACATTGTATAAACATATCATTATATAATGGGGTGATACAGGCCTATTAGTGCCATAGGATCGTCGGCCTAGGTTCAAGTTACTATAAGCCTCTCTTAACAAGAGATACCAGTTGGGACACATCAGCTGATTACTTGGGAAAAATAAAAAGTGAACAGGAGTGGGAGTAAGGTCATAGGTTAATAACAAGGGATACAGCAAGGGATACCAAGTAGATCAGACTGCTTCACTGCCCCTCAAATGAGTCGAGAGAGCCTATGGATGCTGCCCAGTGAGACTGCCCAGAAACATGAGCAGAGGAATGTGAGGAAGGCGGCCTTATGCTTGCCCAGGTTCCCTGCATCAAGTCCTGCCTGGCATAGTTCAAGAGGCCTCCGATATGAATTGCATTAGCTAGGATCATCTTCTGGTGCACCCAGGGCACCTCTGTTGCCAGCACCACCAGCTTGGGTTTTTTTCAGCAGGGACTTGAGGAGGAGGTCAGCACATTGGGTGACCATGTCAGGGGGCCAGCCTCCAAACCCTGAGGAGGTCCTGGTAGAAATCCAGCAGCTCCTCCAGGTCCTACTTGGGGAGACCTTTCAGGTAGAAGAACTGCCTGTTGTATCCAAACCCTCAAAGGCAGTGGAGGAAGGCATAGCCAATCAGGCACAACGTTGCCTACCTACCAGCACTGTACGTGAACCTCTGCAGGAACTGAAGGCAAAAGGTATGGGCTGGGCTGCGGAGGCAGACCAGGCTTTGCCTGCCCTCTCACAAGAGAAAGCTCAGGACTCTTACAGAAACCCTGTGCCATCCCAGCCAGAAGAACCCCAGCGTCTGTCTCTGGAGACTGGCCAGGAGCTCCAGGGGCATGACCAGGGTGTCAAAACTTTGCCAGAGCATGGACAGGACCAACTGATTGATGACCAGTGCCCTCATGAAGGTAGAGACACTGCAGAAGGCCTGCCTGTGCCTGCAACTACTCAGACACCCTGACCTGTAGCTGGTGCCAGTTCTTTAATGTGGAGGGGTCACTGTGAGACAAACAGACCCCCAGACAGAGCAGTGAGCCTGCACTCCACTGGATGTTTTGGAGCGCAGGTGGGAGCGAGCCCACTTGCCACCCGTCACCCATTGTCAGACCAGAGCTTTTGACCCAGTTGACCTAAACAAAGGAAGCCACTGAGTAGGGGGACTAGCAGGCCTCCACCTATGCAAGGTTGCCCGGGTCCTGGATGGCAAGGAGCACATCGTTGTTGTACACTGACAGGACCACCCTTATGTCCAGCTCTTCAAGCACCAGCCCCTCCACCCACTTGTGTAGGAGGCAGAGGAATGGCTGGAGGACTATGGCATAGAGCT
The DNA here is from genome assembly GCF_000455745.1 of Alligator sinensis. Taxonomy (NCBI): domain Eukaryota; kingdom Metazoa; phylum Chordata; order Crocodylia; family Alligatoridae; genus Alligator; species Alligator sinensis. The sequence goes on from NW_005842046.1 coordinate 1,649,447, forward strand.
GGCTGACAGCAGACAACCTTGATGCACTCCCTGCCTGAACAGCATGGACTCTGGCAATGTCCAGTTGAGCTTGACCATGCACTCTGCAAAGTCATACAGCACCTGGAAAAACTGCACAAAATGGGGGCTGAAGCAGATGCTCTGCCTGTGAGGTACCCGTGAGCCACCCTGTTATAGTTTCCATAGTTTCATAGTAGTTAGGGCTCAGAAGGGACCTGAACAGATCATCTAGTCTGACCCCCCGCCACTAGCTGGAGCACACGCTGGGATCACACAACCCCAGACAAGTGTTCATCCAACCTCTTTTTGAATTTACCCAAGGTAGGAGCGAGGACCACTTCCCTAGGAAGTTGGTTCCAGATCCTAGCTACCCTGACAGTTAAATAGTGCCTCCTAATCTCTAACCTGAACCTATTCTCTAGAAGCTTCTGGCCATTGTTCCTCATCACCCCAGGTGCTGCTGGGGGGAATAGGACCCTTCCTATTTGCTGCTGATCTCCCCTAAAGTGTTTGTAGGCAGCCACCAAATCCCCCCTCAGCCTCCGCTTGCTGAGGCTGAACTGGTTCAGGTCCCTCAGCCTCTCCTCATAGGGCCTGCCCTGTTGCCCTCCAACCGAGCGTGTGGCCCTCCTCTGAACCCTCTCAAGGCAGGCCACATCCTTCTTAAAGTGCGGTGCCCAGAACTGGACGCAGTACTCCAATTGTGACCGGACCAGTGTCGCGTAGAGGGGGAGTATCACCTCTCTGGACCGGCTTGAGATGCATCTTTGGATGCACGACAAGGTGCGATTGGCTTTGCTGGCTGCGGTCTGGCATTGGCGCCTCATGTTCAACTTGGAGTCAATAATGACTCCAAGATCCCTTTCCGCCTCTGCGCTCAGAAGGGGGGAGCTCCGCAGCCTGTATGTATGCTGTGGATTCCTTCTCTCCAGGTGCAGCACCCTGCATTTATCTACATTGAAGCCCATCCTATTACCATCCGCCCACTTCTGTAGTCTGTCTAAATCTAATTGCAGCCTCTCTCTCCCTTTGAGCATGCCTACCTCTCCCCACATCTTGGTGTCATCGGCAAATGGCTTTTTCGTGGTCACAGGACAGGAAAGCAAATGACAGACCATCCCTGCAAGTAAGCTTGAGGAGGTCTCGCTCCAGGTACTGGTTGTCAAAGATGGACTGCCCTGGAACCATGCATGTCTGGTCAGGGTGAATCACATCCTCCTGCATGGACCTCAGGCATAGCGAGAGAGTTTTTGCTATGACCTTATAGTCCATACAGAGGAGCAAGACTAGAAACTGGTTTCTCAGGATGCAGAAGTCCCCCTTCTTGGACAGCAGAGTCAGGATGGCCCTCCTGCATGACAGGGGGAGCTCTCTGTACCTTTTGGACTCAGCCCAGACGGTGGTGAGGTCAAAGCTGAGGACATCCCAGAAGGCAGAACTCCATGGTCAGCCCATCGATGCCTGGCACTTTGCTGGGCATCAGGTGGAGGCCATGTGAGAGCTAGACCAGGATGAGAGGACCCAGTTGCCCACACTGACCATGGCAGTCCCTCCCACAGGACCTGGCAGGCATTCATTGGTTGGATTTGGTGAGAAGAGCTCTGCATAGAAAGTCCTCACCCTTTGTCCCAGTTCACTGGGATCCATGAAGGGCTCTGTGCTCCACCAAAAGGAAGCAACGTATTTGCCTTCTCTCCCCCCACCCCGCCAACTTTTCCAGGGCATAGAATAAGTGCGAACCATGGTCCGTTTCCTGGAGATGCTGAATGTACAAATTGACAAATGTGCTGTGGACATGGTGGTTGTCCGAGCTTAGAGCTCTTTCCATCTCTCCCAGCACTCTCCACAGAGGGACAGGTTGTCCAGTTCAGTGGCCAAGCACCTCTCCAGCTCCAGCACTTCCCGCTTGAGCTGCTGTCTTTAGTTGCTTCCCACCATCAGGTGTGCCCCCAGGTACAGTGGCAATAATACTGCCCAGGGTGCACCTTCCCTATGTCCTACCATCTCCAAGCTGAGGGAAAGGCCTGCTGCTGCCCATGCTAGGCCAACCAAAACTCCCAGAAAGAAGCCACAAAGCCCGCATCCTCCAACAGGCTGTTGCTGAAGTGCTAGTAGGCTGGCTCCAGATGCTCGGGCTGGAGCATGACCTAAGCACGTACTACTAGACAATGGTTGCTGAAGGGGGTTGGTCTAGTGCTAGAGGCTTGGACTCAGGTAATATTTCGCATGGACATGTAGATTCAGTCCAACTGGGAGTGGCGTGCTTGCTGCTCTTCCGCCCTGACAAAGGTGAAGGTGGTGGTGTCGTCAGGGGGGTGGGCATGCCAGACATCCATCAGGGAATGGTCAGTGACTGAAGACCCCCCTGAGGATGTTGGTAGTGGCCTAGGCTCCACTCCCTGCCAAGCAGTGCTGTGTCTCAAGGATGACATTAAAGTCCCTGCCATGGACCAGGCACTCAAGAGGGCCTAGTGTCCTGTGGTAGGCAGCCACCTGCCAATAGAAGCAAGCCATCTCCATTTCACACACAGGGGCATAGATGTTCACCAGGTTAAGGATGAGTCCCTGCGTTCAAACCTGGAGATGAAGCAGATAGCCTGACACCACCTCAGCAGTGAGAAGGACCTCCAGCTACAGGCTCGGGAAGAAAAGGGTCACCATCCCATAGGATGTTTCCATGAGGTGGCTGAAATAGAGCCTGTCTCCCCTCTCCAGCTGCCCCTTGGCTTTGGTGACTGGAGTTGCACAGGTCTCCTGCAGGAAAAGCACAGGGTACTCCCCTTCCTAGAAAAAGGACAGTACCTCACACTTATGGAGACACCCCCTGCAGTTGTGTATGTTGGGGTAACCACACTGAGGGACCTCATTGGTGGGGGGTATTGTTAGGGTTGGCGGGGCTTTTATGGAGGCAATTCCAGCTGCAGGGCACATCAGCAATCTGCCACTCTCCCGTAGGTGTAGAGGGCATCGTGGAATCTCGGGGGCTGCAGAGAGTTTTTGGCGATGCTTTGCTTATGTCCTTTGCCTTCTCACACTAGAGTCCTCACTGAGTTGAGGACTTGGTGGAACCCCTCCGTCCTCCCCCCAGTGTCCAGGATGAGCTGCACCTTCCCAGAGTGCAAAGCATACTCCAGGAATTGGAGCAGCTCCTCCCAGGGTACCACCAAGGATGAGAGTTTGAGCTCTCGTGCCCACTGTTAAGTAGCCAGGAAAAAGGGAAAAAAAGGAAAAAAGAATATGTTGGGCAAGGGCTAACATACCAATAACTCCTTCCTGGCATCTTACTGTCATAGGAAATACCCAAATTATCCACTAGGTTTTGGCTGAATGCATAGAAGTCCTTCTGTTTGCCTTGAGTCTTTCTCATCATATTCTTCAGGGTATACTGTGGAGTTCAGCAGTTGATTAACCTTAGATGGTCCTTGCTTTTGTCTTAACATTTCTCCAGAATGGCGTGAACAAGAGTTTGAGGGCAGATTTACCTGTCAACTTTTCGGGTTTGGTGAGGCAAGATAAAGATAACCCGGTTCTCAGGAGAGAACTGCTTGGAAGAAGTCATGTTCCTTTAATGTAGCTCAAACTTAGTTCATTAACTTCTTTCTCAGCACACTGACAAGTTTTTGATTTAAACACAAGGAAAGTGGAAGATATGCTACCTCAGGCAGATGAGTTACATGACCTCTTAAGTGGGGACTTCTAATATAGTTATTAAGTGAGGCAAAGGAAGACAAATAGTCTCTCTCTCTCTCTCTCTCTCTCTCTCTTCCTAAGGCTGCTTCTTTCCCCTTTCAGCCTTGCTCAGAAGAGGTCTGTTCCTTTCACCCAAAGTTGTTGGATGAAATGATTTCAGTAAATAATGGAAAACCAATTGACTGAGAACTTAAGTTGTTTTAAGGCAACCAACAAATGTGTATGTATTATATATAAATCTATGTAAAGGCTTTGGCTGCATGTGCAAAGGCATCTTGTCGCTAAGTCTTCAGTGAAGTGCAACAGTTTATAGAAGAGTTTCCCAAGGGAAGGAGTGGAAGACATGCTGTATGGAGTACTGAAAACGGAGTGAAATACTAAAGTAGTGTAACGCAAGAAAAAAATAGTTTGGCAGAAGAAGCAACTAGCTGGGATTGTCTTATTCATATCAGTTATTTTGTAAAATTGTAATTTGAAATAGCTTAGTTGTGGACACACACGTGCTTGCACCCACATACGCATGGCTCATGGTGGACAGAACACTGAAGAAAGTTGATTGGTTATAAACATCTCTTCTTCAGCAGTCCTTTGCAGTCGAGGATGATCATCTTCCACAGTTGTCTTATCTGTGTGTCCGAAGATGGTTGATGAGGCCTATCCAAGATTGACAGGCTCTACTGCAGTTCAGACGTGTTTCCATGTGGGATGGGTCGCACTGGATTCTTGATTTGATCCGTGACACGCTGTTTCCTCTGCTTCCACTTTTCCATCTCCTGTTGTTGTCATGAGGTGTCAAAGTACTGAAATCCCCGTAGCAGACTGTTCCACCATTTGGGGTGCTCCTGAGTTAAGTTGACATCGATGTAGCATTTTTTTTAAGTTGGCCTTGAGGACTTCCCTGAAGCGCTTTCTCTGCCCTCCTCTTGAGCATTCACTGCCCATGGCAGGGGGTCGGGCTTAATGCTCAGGTCTTTTCCGACCCTATCAACGATGAAACTATGAGCATTCACCTTGGCTGAGCTGGGAGAATAAAACTTGCTTTGGGAGTCTGGAGTTAGACATGTGGATGACATGGCTGGCCCAGTGAAGTTGATGTTGGATGATCATCACCTCAATACTCGTGGTGTTTGCTTGCAGGAGGATGCTAATGCTGGTGCATCTGTCTTCCCACTGGATTCAGAGGATCTTTTGCAGGCAACATGGATGGTCCTTCTCCAGCAACTTTAGATGTCTTCTGTATGTTGTCCATGCCTCGGCTCTGTACAGCAAGGTGGGGATCACAACTGTTTGATGAACCAAAAGCTTGGTTTTGGATCTGATGTCACGATCTTCAAACACCCATTTCCTCAGGCATCCAAAGGCTGCACTTGCACCCTTGAGGCGATGTTGGATCTCTTTGTCCATGTCAGCCTTCTGCAAGAGATGGCTTCCAAGGTACGGGAAATACTCACCGTTCTCCAGAGTCTTGCTCTGGATCTGGATTACTGGAGCTGGGGGAACTATTCATTAGGAGCTTGTTGGTAGAAGACCTTAGTCTTCTGAATGTTAAGCATCAGTCTCATTTTCTTGTATGTCTTGGTCAAGATGTTGATTACCTGAAGGTCTGCTTCCGAGCGAGCGCACACTACAGCATCACTGGCGTACTGGAGCTCAATGGTTCAGATCGGAGCGGTCTTGTTTTTTGGTTCAGAGTTGGCTGAGATTAAACAGTTTACCACTCATTTGATAGTTTAGCTCCACTCCAGCTGGAAGCTTGCTGGTGATCAGATGTAGCATCGTGGCAAGGAATATGAAGAGTGTTGGAGCGATGACAGAGCCTTGCTTAATTCTTCTTTTTATAAAGAACTGGTGAGTTAGGAAATAGTGTCTTATGGCCTGGGAAGGGCTGGTATTAGTGCTAGTAATGCTCCTTGGTGTATTGAGAAGGCATAGAAAAAACATGGATGATTTTTGTGGTAAAACATTGAAATTTGCAGAGGAAACTACATTGGAAGGTTTTTGTGTTTTAAAAAAAAAAAAGAGAGAAACCATACCAAGAGAACTAGAGATACTAGAAATAATGGCAGAATAGTTGTTTGTATTTGACTGGGTGAAAGAGGGAGGAAGGGAATTGTATTTAAAAAAAAGTGCAAATGAATAAGTCTGGGGGCATAATAATTAGAAACCATTTTCAATGGAAGAAAAAAACCCCAGAAAGCAATTATACTGGAATGTGTTTTGTGGTAATAATAGACAACAGTTTAGATAGGAGTTTGTAGTGTAAAAGGTTACCTTGACTAAAAAGTGACCAAGATTTGGGAGTGAGTGGTGAAAACTTTAAAAATATCTAACAGGTACAAAAACAGGCAGACGCACGTTATTTAGTATTGTAATTGGGTACATGTATAATTCAAAGCCATTCTGTCTTGACTTTTGTGTTTACATTTGCTAACATAACATTACATTACTTTTTGCATTTACTGTCCATTTGGAGGAAAGTTGCAATTAATGACTTTTTGAGGTATCTTTCTGTAAGGGGTACTTTTGGTTCCAGGCCTTTGTTTTCAGAAAGTTTTTCGGTCGTCGACGTTCCCCCCACCCCCCCCGGCTATTCACATTAGGAAGCAGAGAGAGTACAGCTAAATGTTAGACATTTTTGTGAATACAAATGTCCCTTTGCATTAGAAATCTGTCTATGTTGCTCGTCATGTGCACACAGAAACAATGAGTTACAATTCTCTCACAGGTCACCTGTTTTCTTTCCTAACTACGGTACACACAATCTAGTAGGATGTTTTTACATCAGCCATCTTGGTGACACACATGGTCCACTGGTCATGAGTTTGAGATGGAAGTTGTTTTGTTGGCAGTAGTTGCATTTTTCACCAACAACCTAATACAACGCGAGTATCCTCCTGGGGGTTAAGTCGACCTTCCTCCTTGCCTTCACCCCATAATGAAACTAAAATTGTCTTTGATGATGATTATTGAAAAGAAGATTTGTAGGCTTGTGACTTCTGCCTACAGTGTGCAATATCTCTGCATTAATTTCACCTTAGCACTGATGGTTTGATTTGTTGAGAGGCATTTATGTTTGTACAATGACAAGGTACACTTTATAGGCTATAAATTTTGACTTCTGTAGTTTGCCTGCAGTAGTCTGGGGGAGGGGATTTGGAGCTGTTCAGGCATTGATTTCTTTCCCCCAGATAAACAGTTTTCTTGAATTGATTCTTTCATCCACATTGACAGTTTTTAGGGGTGCTTCTCTCAAAGCAATTTATTTGTTGCGTAAAAAATAAAATCATTAAAGTTTTACCTCTCCTTTGCAAACAATTGAAAGTCAGTCTTGTATTGCGTTTTAATTTAGCAATGTCTAATCTGTTCCTTGTCATCTTAGACAAAACTGGTGACAAGTTAGCTCTCTAGAATTAATAGAAACCACTTTTGCACTGATATCCAAAGTAGTTACTTTTCTTAAGTTACAGTTAACATACACATGAATAAATTCAATTCCTCCCCTTAATTGGCCTAGATTTGGGGGAGGTTAGGAAGATCTGTTTGCTATCCTGAAATTGAGCACATTTTCTTGTAAGATTTTTCACGTGATTTTATTTCAGTTTAATTACCCAGTTTACAAAAAAATCCACACAAAGCATTCTTTAAATACATCTGAGCTGAAAACTGTTGTGGCTCAGACAAAGGGAATAGCGGCACTGAAGTAGACTATTTGTCTGAAATGTATATAGCTTTGGAGGTTCATAGACTAGCTTGATTAGTAATTGGGAGAAAAACTGTTCCTTAGTTTAGTTACCAACAAATGCAGTACTTTGTATCAATTATTTGGCCGACTGCTGAAAGTACATTGGAATGAGAGGCACTGGCTAATCTTTGCCCTTACTAACATGAATACTGCAGAATGCAGATGAGTAATTAAAGTATAGAATGTGGAAAATTAGGCCAAAATTGAATGGAAATGAATAAGCATGCATTCTGTTGTACAGATGTTGGAAACAGATTATTTTGGACCCCACTCACTATCTGCATCTTATTTGGTTACTATGTAAAATCAGTCATATGCCATGTAGATTGTTTCTCTTCTCATTGCTTTTTCCTTCTTTATGTTGTGATGTAGCTGTATAGGTAGTAATTTAGCAAAAATATCCTGTCTGCCAGGTGTGGGAACTAGCTGATTGTATTGTAATACCAAATCATTACTTAATTCATATGCAACATAACCTAGCACATGGAAAGCATTATAAATCTATTTACAGTGTGGCTGGTCTGATGATAACATTGTATTAAATTCCCAGGTGAGGCAATTTAAGCAATTGCTTTGCCATGTGTAGGCCATGGAAATTAACTTCTCGTATGCTTTAGTAATAGACTAACTTCATTGTTATTCTCAGATTAGTCATATAGCTGGATTCTTACAGTCTGGTTACATGTACCTTACTTCACATATAAAATCATACAGGGAGGGAGTGGTTCTGCAGATTACAGTTCTTAATTAGTTTAAATTGAGTTAATTCATTTCAGTTCTAATTTAGCTGTGACTACCCACGAACACATTCAGTTCTGTTGGGAAATGTTAAGACTTGGGTCAAGCAGACAGATTGTTTAAAGCCAAATTGCCAGACAGAACTGAGCAAGTGTATCTGTTTGAACAGGGCTTTAAGAAAATCACCCAATCAGTATGCAAAAATCCTGCTCGTAAACCAAGGGAGATCTGCCTGGAATCAAAAATTCTTCCTTGGCATAAGGTCTCGATATTGTAGTACATTTAAAGCAGCTGCTGAAACTTTCTCTGTCCTTATGTTCTTGTGGAAAGTAGCTTAACCTTTTTGCCAATTTGTTTGCTTGTGTACATAGTCCTATGCACGATTTTGAGTGTAAACGTGTATGGGGAGATACTCAGGAGTGTTAAACACTCTTGTGCGCACAGACCTTGCACGTAGACATATACTGCGAAATACAAGAAAAACTTCTGCCGTATTTGACAAACCTTTGCAGAGGAAAACTACACAGAAGCTCTTAAACCCATATTGAGCTGCCCAGAAAATGCATTGGATTACAAACTCTGTAACGCTTCTGTCTTTCTAGAAACATACATATAAAGTACCAGTAGACAGTGGTAACTGACAACTAAGACTAAAAATGTTGACAATTTCTTGATTTGCCTGGTTAGCTTATGTATAGAAGTCATTAACTATTTATAAAATGCATTATGAATTGGATTCCTTCAAACTGTAGCAGTGTGTGTGACATTTCCAGCTCAAACTATCATGCTTGCATTTGGCTAAAGTACATATTTATATCCAGATAATAGTTATGAAGTAGAATAAATCGTAAAACACATTTATAATTGTCACATTCAGAAGAGCTGTTTTGTTATCATTAATTTTGATTAGCCACATGTAAAAAAGTCTTAGCAATATTACTTCAATTATTATTTTTTATTCAAGAAGTGAATGTATTGATATATTGGACAAATCCTAATAGGACAAATGAATGCTTTAGTTCAAAGGCCTTTCCTTTTATATTATTGATTCATTTGGTGGTATAACTATGATCAAAAGTAGTATCAAATTATTTATTGATTATGGCAGAGAGTTACACCTAATTGTAGACAAAGGGTTATTTCTTTCAATGCAACTGCTGATTTTTCAAATCACGACAGACCATTGCAATAATAGTAGGTGATCCAAACATAGTTATTAACTACACTAGTAAAGATGAGAAGGGCATTTATACTGTCTTTTAAAAATTAGAATTATTGCTAAAAGTGCATTTTTGTCGTAAAGAATACTTTTTTCCACTTAGAGTTCCTTAAAACTTCAGTCATTCAGATGAATAAGTAACCAAGGACCATCTGAATCTCTCCTTTATAATTAGCCAAGTTGCATATGGGGTGGAAAGCTCCATGAAGTGTTGTTTACCATTTCAATATAATAATGACATGTATGGTTAACATTACCAGAATCTGTGAAGCTAAGCTATTATGTGAAATACAGTTAAACTGCTGGACCTCAGATGTGGAGATTGGATCTTAACCAAAAAAGATTAGATATTAATCGACCCATATTTGTAATTTCCTTCCTTGTTTGATGTATATCAAATAAAAAATAGGAAAATAATATAATTGAGCAATCTATGCCAATTTGTTGGCTTTTGGGTGAAAAAAGAGAAAAACAAAACCCATCTCCATATGATATTCTTGCACACTGTGGAGTGTTTTAGTCCCCCATAGTGATGAAATGAATAATTTAAACAGGCAGCTCTGATACCACTGCCTGTTTAAAGGTTCTCATTTCCTTTAATGCTGTAGACTACTTTTGCTTGGTTAGTATGAAACTGCTGCGGCTGAGATCTCCAAATGGGGAAAAAGAGATTTGGCACAATTCAGTTCTTGTAGTAGGTCCATGGTATGCTTTATTCTTGCTATGTACAGCTGTAGCGATAGTATATCATCTGGTGCTGAACACTAGCAGTTGCATCACAAATTGGTAAGCATTACAATGATGATGAGCATGGAAGGGCAAGCTTAAATCACAGGGGATAAACAGCAAAGCTGTCTTGCAGGTGAGCTGGGTGGTGCCATGGCTTAAACCATTGCTAGTTTTCCTTCCCAGTGGCGACGCTTCCACACCTTTGTTTGGTCACAGGTGCAGTGAATTTCCATGGGCTCAGTATAATTGCTAGTGGATGGTCATCTACATCCCAAAGTGAGGCACATTTTTGACGCAGTTGACAGACTGATCAGGAAAGGGTTTGGGCTAAGTGATCACTACAGGTCAAAACTGGAGTGCTTTGTTAAAGCGGGCAGGGAGTTCCACTCTAGAAGCATTTGTACACGTGTTTGTGCCGCAGCACCAGGCGCTTTTAAAAGCACCCAGCGCTGCAGCGCATGCATTTGTATGAACGGGGAAATACGCATCAGCGCTGAGAAAATGGCAGCGGCGCGCTTTTGAACTAAAACGCGTCAAAGATGTGTTAGATCAAAAGTGCACCGCTGCCATTTTCTGTGCACTGACGCGCATTTCGCCACTTACACAACAGCATGTGACACAACACGGCGCGTGTCAGCTCACGTGCAGAGCAGACTCGATGGAGTCTGCTCTGATGTGCCAGTCCCGGCGTGTCACAGCACGAAAATAGATGTGTATAAATGCCCCCTGATTCTAGCTGCTCTTGTTTCTTCCACTCATGAACCTTGACACTAGTCATATTCAGATTCATTTCATAAAGAAAATAAGCAACTGTAAAACAAAGGTGAAAATCCTTTTTCTCTCACTAATGGAAACAAAAAAGTTAAGCAGGAACAAAGAAAAGCAATTTTATCAGTCGTTGGGGGGAAAAAAAAAAGAAAAAAGTTGAAGACTTTCCTTTAACTTGCTCCACAAAATTCGCCGCTCCAGCTTGATGCTTCAGAGACCCTGAAACAGGCATCTGATCAGTTGTTTGCAGTTGCTTGTAACGTTCTCCAGAATGCTAATTTAGAGTCAATAAGGTTGAATATTGAATGAACTATTCTGGAATTTGAAAACTGTACAAGTGATAACACATCCTCTCACAACAATCCTTCATAAGGCTTTCTGATACAGTAACATCTCTGTTATCTGGTACTTCACCAACCGGAATACCTCATTAACTGGAATTTTGGCGCCACGCCACTTTGCCTCCTGCTGCGCCGCTGAAAGCGGCGGGACGCACATGGCCGTGCTGCACCGTGCCGCTTTGCCTCCTGTTGCGCGGGGGGCGGGAGGGGAAGCTCACGCCGGCCCCCCACCCCTCCTCTCGCCGCTCCACGTCCAGCCAGAAACCCTGTGCCTTAGGTAACCGGCACTTTTAGCTTACTGGCCCCCCTCATTCCCTACTTGTGCTGGATAACAAGGATTTTCCTGTATTTCTAAATTCTGCTGTATTTATAGAAAAGCAAAGTAAACTCATCTTTCCCCTATATCATAGTTTCCTTTCTCGTCTTCATTTTCTTCTGGGCCTTTCCCTGTAGGCCTTTACAACCCTGGCAGCAAAAGAAAGACTTGCTCATTTTGTCCGTGTCGTTTTCAACCCATGTTGTCAAATGTACACTGGTAAAAAGTCATTTATTTTGAGATGAGAAAATCCAGTCCTCCTTCCCTGTTTAGTGACATCATTACTGTTATTTCAAGAGTTCCCATTCTAGATATATATATAAAAAAAAAGATGTCTTCAGATAAGAGCTTTTCTTCCTATGTTCATACATTTGCAATGGTTCTGCTACAGTCACTTTAATATTTTTTTTACATTTTCTAGTCATCCGGAGAGCACGTACATATTAATATCCCTTTGCTTGTCTAGGCTAGGCTTGTTGACAAAACTTCAGAATGTGACTCTTCAAAATCCCACCAAGTGTGTTGAGGTTTCCCCATTAATATTTATAGAAATCTGCAGCTGAAGAACTTTTCAATAACTTTACTTGTAGATTTTATCAAATAGGTATCCATTAGGGGGCTCTCGAGGTTTAAGATGATCAGCCGTGATACCAATGGCTTCGGAGCTTTACTTCCTAACCCTTTTTTCTTTTTGTTTTACAGAAAAGGTCACGGATCGCCTACAGTGACGAGGTGCGGAATGAGCTCCTAGGGGATGATGGGAATTCCTCAGAGAACCAGGTAGGATGCTAATCAAGAAGCCCTAGTGGGTGGCTGGAGGGTGAAGGAGGTCACTGGCACACTGGGCTTCTCAAGCTGCTCCTTAACAGCATTAGCAACAACTCATGTGGAAGTGATACTGTTTAATGCAAAGCTGGGGTCTTAATCAACTTCAAAATGTTTCTCGGAGATCTTACATTTAACCCTTTACCTTGTGATCACTGTCTGCTATCTTAAAAAAAATCTTTTCTTCTCTTTTCTTTATTATTTAGTACTTAAGGAATAACTTGAAACGCACTGTTTGCCGACAAAGCCAAGGTCTTCACCTCAAACACATGTAAAAGGAATTTAAAAAGTACATAATGCAGCTTTGATAATAATGCAGTATAATTAAATCAACACTGGCAGGCAAAACAAATGAAAGTGAGCTCTCAGATTGAGACAGTACCCCACTCGGTTTCCTTGCGTGCCCTCCTTTCATAACCAGGTTTTTTTCCCCTTGTCCAAAATATACAACTTGCATTGATAAAAGTAGTTTTAACACACACACACACACACACACACACACGTACGTTTAATAGTATATGTCCCTTTTTTATGGAGGGAGACTTAATAGCTCTAAGCCTTTCTTGAGTTTTTTATCATGGCTGTGCGACACAGGACATGGCATTAAAGATTTGTGTTAACCATTGAAAATTCTAAAGGAAACACTATATACAAGGGAGGTTTATCCCACCTGTTAATATTTTATCCGGCGTTGAAAACTTGTTTTACAGGCCCTGTCGGAAAACACAATTCTCTTTTTAAAACCAATTCCCCTTTCTTAATCCACACCACAATTAAAGTTGTGGCCTTTGTCAGTTAGAAGTTCAAGTTTTCTTGAATGGAATACTCTTTTCTGAGATGATGCAACTCAAATACCTTTGATTTTATAAGCGAAGCTTTGCAATTGATTTTTTTTGACAGTGGCCAGATTCTGACATTTTTTTTTCTATTCTTACTTCAAAATGAGTTGGCCCTGAGTACAGGCTAGTGACAACTAAGTAAAGACCTTGTGATTTATCCTTAAATGTGCAGAGTACGGAGTTAGAAAAAAACCCCCGCGTGCTATGTCTGCTATTTGAAGAAATATGTTAAACAGCCACATTTTAATTAACATAACTGTGATACATATTTTAATAACATCATACATTATATACAAGACAATATGATTCTACACTGTTAATATGGAATTGCATACTTTTATAGTCTGTAACAGCGTTAGATCTCTATTCAAAGTGGTAGACATACAAGTTTAGTTCTTATATTTATTTATTATAGCAGGGGATTTTCCTGGGCTTGAACAAACTGAAAACTCCCTCTAATTTCCCTCTAATGCTAGTATGATGAAGATGATCATTTTGTTTTAGAAAAATAGCTTTCACAATTTGGCTATCGTCAACAAGGGTTCAACCATATAAAAAGATCTTAAGATATAAAACCAAAATTGTATCTTTAACAGCACTACTATTTTCATATTTCAAGAGAAATTTGAGTGAGATCAGACATAAAAGGGCAATTGTGATAAGAAGTTTTACTTATAACAGAATATGTAATGTGGGAGAACAAGATAAATTTTTTTCCCTGCTTTTTAAGGAATAGCTGAATAACTGATTCTTATATGAACCTTCTGCGAGTTGTGATCTCTTTTCTTAACTCTTGAGGGGTAGAGGATGGCCTTACCTCAAAGAATTGTATAATATTTTAAATTTAAAATTATTTATCAACAATTTTTTTACTTATAAAAGACCACTTTATATCTAGGGCAAAGTACAAAGGGACAAGTGATTTTACTGATGCTCCTCAGAAATCAGACTCTTCTAGCCACTGATGTCTTGACAGTGGTACCCTGTACTATTGGAAAGGTTAAGTTCTGTTTTCTTTTTGAGAAACTTCATGAAGTTCACTATGAATGAGAGAGCATCTTATTTCTTCTTTTAAATATGGAAAGACCAATATTCTTACAGAATTCCTTTGTATTACTTGGACTTATCCAATCATCTTCCTTTCTGTCATTTTTTTCATATGAAAATGAACATCTTTATCTGAGGAGCTCAGTAGACTTTTAATTACAGGAGTATAGATATAGGGCCATGTCTGTGGGTGGTTATCCTCCATACAAACTTCAGTATAAAACTGTTTGTACCAGCAGGTGCAGTTTTTTCAAATCAATAAATGTAGGTACTTATACATAAATAAGTAGCCTGTCATGTAAGTGTACTTAATCTATAAATGACTATCTTTTTGGTACAAATAAATACCGTATTGGACAAGCAAAGCTTTATAAAACTGTAGTACATCATAGTAAGAGAGGGGTCCTTCTAACATTTGCTTTTGCATTGTTTAATGGGAGTGTGCGCGCCTGGAATGACTAGCCTTAAATTTAGTTTTGCAGAGTTTTGACTGCTCAAACAATTATGTGTTGGCTTTAGGTTAAATAGGTGAAATGAAGAGCTGTTTTTCTTTCTCCAAACTTAGTTGTTTCTTCCTTGATGAATAAATCAATGAAAAACAGGTGCCAGCTAAGAATTGCTGCTCTAGCGAAGTAGAAATATTGGTAAATCCATCACTGGCGATGATAAGAATCTGGGCAGACTTAAGAGTTAGCCAGGTGAGACAGAGATAAACTTACAGGCTTGCACAATTTCTTAGATGGGCCACAGTCAGTCATATTAAATCTTTTATAACTTTTTTATAATGGAATATAATTATATATGATGGCACATTAAGTTGGCTTATAAGTAAGGTGAGGGTTAAGTGCAGACCCAGGTGTGTAGATGGTTTGGTGTTTGCTCAACTGTTAACTCTTTGTGTTTATCTTCCTGCAAATGGATCTTTTAACACAAGTGAATTGAGAGGTAAAGCAGTACATAGACTGTCTCCTACAGTTTTTTCCCCCCACAAAAAGCTCTGATTGGCAACAACTAATATTGTGAGTAACTTGCTAGTGGGGGGTATATTGCTCTTTTTTCCCCTAAGAAATGATCTCTGTTTGTATGGTTGACAAAAGTCCAAAAGAAGAAACAGTATGATTTAATGCTTACGCTGAGATATAACTAATTTATAATAGGTGTGCTATGTAAGAGTTACTGGAATTGTCAAAGTATGTATAAATTCCAGCAATCAAAATTTCTTTTAAAATACATGTCTTTGTTTAGCACGGTCGATATTAGTGCATTACTCTGAATGTATGCTGTATTTAATAAGTAATTGCTTGCTTTGTATACATTAATTTCCTCTTAATTCAAATCCATTGAACATAATCAGATAGAGCACACTCTGACTTACAGAAGAGGGAGACAAAAAACCTTCTCTGTATGTTTGGGTTATCTCTTTTTCCAGGAGCGTTGTCTTAAACACTACTATGTTCCTTTCAAGTCTTATTTGTCATTCTGACCAGCAGCATTTATCAAGTCCCTTGAAAGGCTTGAGCTTTTCAGTGTAGAGATACAGTACTCAAAGTTCTGGATTTACTTTAGTAGTTTTACAGTTGTTTTATGTGACGATTTCTAGTTTTAAAAAAGCACATAGAGGGTTAAATCAGAAACCCTTTGGTACCAAAAATAGTGTGCAGGTAATTATAGTATTACAGATCCTCTTGTTTGAAATGTAATACTGTTGCCTCAGGTTCCCAAACTCAAGACATTAAAGTTTTTTTACAAAATCCTGATTAGAAGGCTATGCACTATATATATATATATATATATAACACACATACATACACACACACACACACATACATACATATTAAATATATACACATATTATATATATATATATAAAAAAAATGTATGTGTGTGTATGTATGTGTATATAAATAATCATAATATCATATACTGCACGTGGAATTTCGTGGTGAACAAATATTTTGTGGCTAAATAATTTTTTACTACAAAGTTTTGATAATATTAGATTTGGGCTTGCTGTGCATAAAGTGTGTCAAACTTCAGCTACGGACCAGGGGGTAAAGTTGGTCAATTTAATTCCCCGAGATCTAAAGAAGGTCGGTATCATTTCATATAGCCCTGGCAGAGCAGATCATTACCAGACACAAATCTGTTGGTTACATGCCGAGGGTTTATAGCAAAATAAATAGACTGTCATCATAAGTTCAGAAAATTGTGTGTTCGACCCACGATAATGTGCAAAGGGTGTTTAATAGAGTTCAGCATTTATTCGTTATCTGTATGCGGACAGAGACGGCAGTAGCGTTATCAGCTTTAAAAAAAAAAAAATTCGGTAGTTTCCGAGGTCATGTGACACGCCTCACAGACACGCACGCACACACACACACACACACACACACACACTCTGCGGCGCAGTTTTGATTTTAGTCACAGCAGAAGGCTTAGCCACAAGAGATTCCACTGGTTCAAACCAGTGTAAACCAGATTTTTTTTAGCCTACAAAGGAACAGATTACCTCTTGTATCGAATTCCGTATTGAACAAAAAAAATCTTTGTTTCAGAAATATGCTGATTATCATAGCCTAAAATGGTGGCTGCACGCATTTGAATGTTGTTTACTGCCAAGTGGTACTCGTAATAAAATATATAACAAAATGGAGAAAAAAAAATAGACTTTCATCAAGTGCATTGCTAAATGGATAAAAAATACATCTTTTGTTAATCTGAATGAATATCTTTTGGCCAACGTTAAAAAAAAAAAAAAAAAAAAATCTCCCATTACCTAGCTTAGCTGCAAATCCTATGCAGAGCTTAAATTCAGCCATGCAGCACAAACAAGATAGAACATTTTTGTTTGGGACCTATTGAAAAAACAAATGTGCAGCATTTTAAAACTCTCATTGATTATAGCAGGGTGGCATGCCCCAAATGGTTTCTGTTGCAGGAGAGTAGTTTTAAACTTTGGCCCTTTAAGTATCATAGTCAACTGAAGAAGGTGACCTCAGAAAGAAAAGATAGCTATGTGATCAACTCCCAGATCGTCTTTTTTCTAAAGAGACTTACTGTTTGCCTTTTCAGGGGAAAAAGGGGGGGTGAAGATCGAGAGAGAGAGAGTGAGAGTCCGATTTATGATAGGCCAAGTACTTGAATTTAAGAACTGGTTTGGTGGGTAAAGAGCGTGGTTTTCTTTATACCAAATTCTTAGAAGATTCCTTTAACTAACATACTATAGTAACTGTTTCATTTTAAGATACTGCCATAGTTACCATCCTACTAATATCGAGTTCAAATTCTATCGCCTTGTCTTTTGGTGCGAGGATAGGGTATAATACCTTTTAGGTCTCAAATTGACCCTAAGAGACATAAAAGTACTAATAGAAATTCTGTTATTTTGTCTCTTGCTGGACAATCTTCATAGTGGTAAACATCTCATCCTGTACACGTTGAAAAATACCTTTGTGCAATAGTAGAGTTTGCAGTTTTATAAACAAAGACAATTATGTAGATGTTTTGTAGATGTAGATACATTTGTTGAGAGTAATTGTATTTTTTTTTTGTCCCAGTAACTAATGTACTTCTCTAAATGCAGAGCATGTTGCAACATACATGTTCAAACCAGCTATTTTAATGTTTCACAAATAATCCTGCGAGTACAATGTAATTAATGGTGTAAAGAAGGGTAAACTGCAGTAAAATGAACAGTTTTACAATCTTATTTTTTGTAAAAGTTTACAACATTTAGTGCTACAGAATTGCAGTGGAAACGAACAGTAGACTTTTTTTTTAAGAAGTCATGTTTTATACTGGTCCATATTCTTACTGTGAGTGATTTAAAAATACTGCACCTTGATTTAGCATTTGTGATTTAGCACAAAACCACAAATTGCTTCTTTTTTTTTTTTTTTTTTTTTTTTTTAAACTAAAAAGGAGCTGCTATATCAGGTTCAATAATAAATAGATAACACACTTGCAATATAAGCAAGACAGGCTGTAGAGATATTGTAACCTATTAATAAGTCAAATCTGTTAGTAAAATAATAAATCAGTTGTCAGAACTAAAATATACAGGAAACGTCCTGAAAACTTGTATATACAAAACCACTTCAGCCGTACAATCTTAGAAGAGAGGAATAGTAAACTTGTTTTTTTTCTTTATAATATAGACTTCTATGAAGTCATTCCCCTTTATTTCATGATGGTGTCTTAGATGTGGTTTAAAAGAGAATTTCACACTATTCTCTTTGTTTAATGTGACAGTGTGAGAAAGTGATCTTTATTCGTTCAAAAAACTCTGCATGTAGTCTATGTTTAGGTTCTTTTAATGTGTTTGTCTGTGATTTTTAAATGCTAAACATGTAAACAGATAAATTGTCAATGTTAATTCTGTATCCTGTCACACAACTGATCTTTCTTTCCTGCCATTTCTTTCCTTTTTATCTTTTTTGTGCGTTCATGTTGCAGTTGATAAAATTACGTGAAGAGGTGAGTACTTTCTTGCTTTTTGTTGTCTAGCTTTCCTTTTAAAGCTGAGTTTCCAAATCTGAAGGAGATCTTTCTGTTCACTGTTGCAGGGAAATCTACCCAAAGGAGAAATATTGATTATATTGCTTAAAAATATTCACTGTTGTGGGTCTTTCTTTTTTTTTTTCCCCCAAATAATTGCATACTTACATGGGAATCCCTAGACCAAACCATAGAAATTAAAAATTTCTGACAGCAGAGAAAAAAGTAAAGGCATTAAAAAAGGAGAAGAAAAGAAGAAAAAAACCAAACCCTGTATTATTTGATCTCTGCTAGAGTGCTCTGATCAAATCGGGTACAATAATAATTTTGTGTGCATCACAACATTTTCCATCGTTTGAGTACATTTGTACAGTAGTATTGCAAGTGAAAGGATTGCTTTAGTGAAAACCTCTGCTGAAACACTAAAATATATAGCACTTCAATGTGTATGGAATTTAAGGTAGGGCTATTGAAATACCTATTGTATTATGCTGGGTATTGGATACCCACTGAAAATATTGTACAGGTAGACATACACACATAGCAGTATTTATTATGCATTTGTGTGTATGCTGTAGATCTGTAGGTGCAACGCTAGAGATCAGTATTCCAAAGCAACTTTCGTTTCACTTAGGAAATGACTCATAAATATTTAGAAGCAGATGTCTAAGTTCTTCCGGCCAGTTATGCAGAATTAGTAGTATATTTTCTAAAAGCGCTGTCCACTTTTGTCTGTTGATTGTTCTAAAAAAGCACACGTTGAAACTGCTTTTATTATTTCACTCTCGATCCTGAGCACACATCAGAGTCACTAGCAGGCTAGATTTCTGAAGGGTTCGTTAACATGTTTTGAGTATGAAAATAAATACATTTAGAAGTGTTACTATTTGAATAGGGTATGTAACTCGAGTCTCTCTTTTTGCCATTTGGGTGAACCACGTGATAATAACGATGCACTGACAAATCGATAATGAATATTAAACTCTGGAAAAGGGTATTTGTAAGTGCTAAGCTTGATGATGAGAGGTGTGGGAACTAACCAAATTAATGGCTCTAAGGGGGAGTTCTTGATGTAATAATAACTTGATTTTTTTTTAGAATCTTAAAGTAATTTCTCTGATCATCTAGATCCCTTTTCCCCCAGCCCAGAATAGATCTAACATGAAATGGTTTGGTAATAAGCAGTAAAACACAGCTTTTAAAAAACCCCAGTTAAACCTATGATACCAAATGCACCTCCAGTCATTACCTAGATCCCCTCCTTTAATATTCTCTTCCTAGCCCCCTGTATTTAAACAGTCATCTATTGTTGTAAAGATTTGTGTAAGATGATTTCTGCCATGTGAAGACTAGGCATTACTTGCAGCCAAGGGTAATGGTTCTTCAGTCTCATACATGCCTAACCCTTTAATGACAACACGTATGCATGCATATATGTACATTTATAGAGGGTAGCGGGATTTCATCTTTTGCTAGTAAAATATGATTTATGGATAATTCGCAAGATAAATGTAAAATTTAATACAGATTATATTGAACAAAGCTTTATTTAACTAGTTTACTTTTTACATTGCTACATACCAGCAAGTAAGGTCATTGGGCATTTAAGAAAGCAGTAATTTCAGTAACCTACTGGACTCTCTCTGTAAAATCCTCTTTTATAAATCCTTTTGTAGATAGCCGTGTAACAAAAGGGTGTTCTGTCATGGCATACGCTAATACTTTCCTCCTCCTCTTATTCTTAAGTTGCTTTTTTTCTCATCTCACTGCAATCTGTAGGAACCAGCAAAATATATATATCCAGTAAAAGAATTGAAATTCTGGGTAGATCAAAACTGGACTGGTAGAAAGAGAAATAATTTAAAACATATCCTGACTGTCAGTGTTTTGGATATTTGTGAACCCTACATCCCATTCAGTAGAGCAGGATTGTGATGATGTTTTTTATATTGACTGCAAAATGCACATTACAGTTTAAATGAAGGCTAGGACGGTGACTCAGGCATAATTCTAAACCAGTCGCACAGTAAAACATCAAGGCATCCCCAATTACAGTTCTCCTAAGGAGGTATGAATTGATCTTAAAAGAAATTGTGATTTGCCATACTGTTTGTTAATAAAACGTACGCTTCCCTTCATTGCGAGGCTCTATTCGAACGTGCGTGCAGTACACAGGGCTCTATGGAGGCTGTGTTGCTCTGTCTTTTTAGTTTCAGAGATCTCAGTTTGAATCCAGCCCACATGGAATGACTATATCTCTAGTGATAGCATGCCACTCTGCAAAACTTCCTCATATAACTCCAGACAGAAGCTCTTTCTGAAGCTACCAGACGCACTGCATCACCTCACTACCCATCTTACAAAGGGTAGGGGATAGTGTGGGAGAATGAGTTTGGGGAGGGGTGGGAAGGAGTTGAAAGCATTAACTGCTACTGTAGTTCATTGGCTTTCATGACCAAAGGACAGCATTCATCCAAAACCAAACACAGAACGTAAATAACGCCATCACTTATAACAAAAATTAGATTTTATTATAGAATGGCTTAGGTGGAAAGGTTCCCAAATCAGAGGTAAGCAGCAGCTTTGAGTTAATGTTACCATTGAGTTCACAGGGCTGTAGCGTTCTAATGGCTCGCAGCACAACGAAGCTGTGCCCGTGTGTATTGCACTGCTTTGTGGGGTAATTTTGGTTTATATATACACACACACATGCAAAAATGTGAACGTTTTTTCTTTGAATAAATCATGCAAAATTATATCAATATTACAATGCGAAAT
>NW_005842046.1:1673475-1695347 GCF_000455745.1 Alligator sinensis
TTCTACATTTGTCTTAATATGCAGTTACATGTTGTCAGTTTACCCACCCGCAATGATTGCTAGCACATACTGCAGACTCCAGTTGTTTTCATCTTTTACTTTTATTCATATATGTAAAAATTATCATTTTAATAAATCTATAAGCTATTAACCAGAGACGATAAACAACGTGGGCGCCAACTTTCTTGAAATCGATTCACGCTTTGTATACCAGGAAGGTAGTAAACAATTATATCTTGAATTTGTAAAAAAAATTATTAAAATTAAGGCAAGACCCACACATAATTCAATATTTTAGTGTTAACTGTAATTCTTCAACTAGTACTTCCAAAATTTCTTCAAGTTGTACCAGTCCTTGATTTTTTTTGAAAACACAGCATTAATTAAGCCTCCATAGTCTAATCTTCTTAACTGGCTTCTGTAAAGTTACAGAAAGTTTCATATTATTTTAGTAAGTAGCAATTCTTCTGTAGCAAGTCCTGTTAATCCATATATCCTGATATCGTATAGCATCCTATATGTCTTATTTAAAATGTAAATTAAAATTTAATCCTTGTAAGGTTGAACATAAGTATCTTAACTCAATTATTTTATATTAATGTGTCCATATTTTAATTATTGTGGACTTCATGACACATCCCTTGAAAATTAATGAGGAAAAATTTGTGATATTCCTTTTTGGTGGAAAGGGGTGCAATTAAGATTTTTGTTCCTGCAGATGGCAGAATAGCAGAAATGGACGCTGTACCAGTAAATGGAGCATTGATGTCAATTTTCAAAATGTTGTCCTACCAATAGCCATAACTTTTGATTTAAAAGGACTGTCTTAATCAGGCAGAAATCCAACTCTGTATTGCTTTTGTCATGCTTGACTTTTTCCCAAGGAGAGGCTATGTAAAAAAATTCTGCCTATGTAGTTTAGAATAGTTATATTTGCATCTCCCACTCTTTGGCTTCTTTTTGTCACTGATGGCTCACCTGTTAAAACCAAATGTGTGCGCTGATTATTTATATACATAGAAATATGTTGTGGGGTACAGCCACAAATGGTGCTTACTATCATAATTTCATTGACTTCTGTAGAGGTTCACTAAGTTTCAACAACTGAGTTATCTGTCCCTGTGGGCTACCAGCTGTGATGGAAGGTGGTTTTTTTCTGAACAGTGTAGATGTTTTTATTTGGAAATGTTAGCATCCTTGGGAAGGAGGTTTCTGTAAAAGACTTCCCTAGGAACAGATGAATAATTTTTAGGTCTGAATGTAGGCCATGAAGATTTTGGAAACCAGTAAAATTGTACTTGATCAGTGCCATATAAGGGTAACGTTCATTAATCGTGAGTTACAATACGCTCACTGGGTGTTCTGGTGTGACACAAATGGAAAACTTCCGGTATTGAATTCTGCTTAATTACTCAGTTGGTTTCTCAAGCCTACATCTGCCATGATAATGAAATACTTTGGAATATGCAAATAGGAAAGGTAAGAACCATTGGGTATCTCTTGCATTAATACTTGTTATAACAATTATTATTTTAAATCTGCATAGCCTTTTGTAATGAATCAGGTGACTTTCACCACAGGCATACAAACCAGTCCACATCTATTTTAGAACTTTTTATAAAGCAATGTTTAAGATCTTAATCTGCAGTTTATAACATGAACAAGAAATATATTAAACCCTTTGTGATTACGTAGGCACTAATCTGACTTTATACAACCTATTTTATACAGGTCCTTATTACTACACGCATGAATTAGAAGTTTTTAGTTGTTTGCTTCGCTCGGTTGGTCAGCAGATAGGGCATTCTCATTCTTGGGTGCACAAACCAAGATCTGCTCAAATCAGATTTCTTTCTTTCTGTAGTAAAACACCCAGTTTCAACAACACCTAAACAACATATACTGCCATATCTAAGACCCAGTTTGAAGTTATCTGTCAAGCCTTTGAATGTTGTTGGTTATGTTTTGTGGAAACTGTGGTACTTGCATTTGATGGTGAAGACCTACATTTATCCATGTACAAGGCATCTAGGTAAAGTGTCAGGAATACCATAACCATCTAGGTAAAGTGTCAGGAATACCATAACCAATTAAAGGAAGTGATGCTGAAAGATGTGTGGATCCCCTGCACTGGGAAGACTTTCTCCCTTTCTTTTCATTATGGATACATTCTGGACTTCACAGGTGTTGGGCACCTGTGGACAACATGGTCCTTGAATTTTAAGTCATGGCACCTGTAAATGCCTCTTAGCAACTTAAACACATGGAGTTATCTAACTATATACAGGTAGCAAAAGCAATTACTTCTTGTAGCCATCGAGACTGTCCTTAATGAGTCTGCACTGAATAATGGCCAACAGCCTCATAAATGAATAAACGCTGTTCACTTCCATATGAAGGGTGATTTGTTGTTTTATTTTTTTATTTGGCTAATAGGAAGAAATATTGCTCATGGTTTTAGCTGTGGGTTTGTTGAGTTTTTTGGGGGGGGGGTTTCATTCTTACTTGCCATCAAGGTAAAACGGCAGACAAGCAGCTTGAGCTCAAGCTAGTAAATGTTTCCTGACATTTTTAAAGCTAAGCAATGGTAACATATTAAGCATGTAAAATAGACTATGTTAACTCGTTATTCATTGAGTTATCTCACAGTGATAAAGAGCTACTGCACTTCAGCTGTTATGTTCCTTGTCAGTGTGGTCACTCTTTAATAATGAACACCATATAATGTCTTCCTTGCAGAGATCTGAGCTCATCATAAACACTTGGTGTTTATGCCTCAAAATCCTGCAACAATTGTAAGCCCGATATACCTGTTTTAAACATAGGGAAACTGAGGTACACACAGTTCAGTGACTTTCTTGGTCTCAAACTTGTTTTCTGCTGGGATTAGAAACCAGCATTCCTACTTCCAGATCATAAACTCTGACTACAACATCCTGCTTCCTCAAAAATACATTGAGATCATAGTCACTGGCCATATATTTGAATATAAGCCGCTCTCCTGGGATTGATGGGAGGCTTCTTGCCAATTTGGAACTGAACATATTTTATAACTCCTTGCACTTAAATAATGCCTGCATTCAAATTTAATTCCAGACCTTCCTTATCTTCCCTATAGACTAGTTATAATTTGGGACTGTATCCTTTTGTCCATGCAGATTTATATAAAATTGCTTGAGACAGGAGAGCATCTCTGAATGTAGAACAGTTCAAAATGCCTTGTTCAGTTCATCTTCAAAAATATAATTTAAATTAATGTAATTTGTATTGTGTTATGTCAGTGAGAAAAAAACAAATCAAAACTTCTTGTGTGAGACCATAGTTTAGAGTGGTACAGCTTTCAGCAAGTTCTATTTGCAAAATGATTTCTGTACAATATACTGATGATATTTAGTCTATACCATGTTTCATGAATATTTAGAGAGGAAATACTCCTAAATGCTCTCCAGATTCCCATGATGAAATCGTATTAAACATACCTTTGGGGGTGGTGGGGTTTTTTAAATTCCTGAACCTTGGATGTGTCCACAAAATTCAGAAATGATCAGTTTTACCTATATCATTGTACATCTAGGTTCTGAATGCTGATTACTTGAATACATCTCTGAATGCAAGAGGAAAGGATTTTTTAAATCTTTTATTGGACTAACTACATGTTCAGGATAGCTGTAGACAAGCTGTGTCTCTGCATCTTTAGTCCTTGGAGCAACTTGAAATTTATATTTTAAATAGAAGAGATTTAGTAAAGAATATTTTTCCTTGCAGGGCATCTTAAAACTTTGACTGTTTAAACTTTGGACTATTTCCATATTCCCCTACTTAAAAACAAGCTCTCCATATGAAAATAAATTAAAGTAAAATCACATATCTATTCAGAAACATTTTTTCTCAATCTCAAATCTTAAATGTCAGAAGTTTGTCATAACATTTAATGCTGGCAGATCCCAACAACAAATGAGGCTGCTTTAGCTAGTAAATGTTCTGCACTTTTATGAGTCTGGAGAGTATGACAGGAACTTGAATCCCATTTATTGCTGTGTCAGCAGCCTGGAGTTGTCTGACTTTTATAAAAGTTGATGATGACAGTGTGAAACCACAGTCATAACTAGGGGCATACCTAAATTATAATGAGACAAAGGGATTTTCGTGGGCCACTCATGGTGGACAGAACCCCCCCGCTTTAATTCGCGTGGGGACCCAGCAGCCCCACCCCTCACTGATGATTGACCAAGGGGCAAAAATCATGGCATAATTCAATAGCAAAGTCCATGGAAATATCAAATAACTTACCTCATTATTATAGATCTAAGTATTAAATATAAATCTAAATTGAAATATATTATGGATATAAATTTATACATAATATGAATTGTAACTAATATCATCGTAACTTATTATTAGTGTTCTACCAAAAATTTAATAATCCTAAATCATGCTAACCTTGATCGAAACAGTTCTTGTTAGTTGTTAACTGCTAGCATGGAGCAGCCGCCAGCAGGTGCAGCTGACATCCTGCCTCTGTAGCTTGAACTCTTGTCCGTACACCGAGATCACGCGTTCTGCATCCTCTGAATTGGTCGGAGTGGTAAGGCAGCATTTTTGCCAAGTTGTAGAGATGTGGAAACCAATCAGAAGCAGACCCCCAAAACACAGTCACAGCCAAAGGTATCTGGCAGTCGTTGACAAAGTTCATGTAAGCAGCACTTCCTCCAGCCAGGAATTGATTTCAGTAGCTGAGGGTCAAAACTCAGAGAAGGCACCTGATTGGGGTCAAAAATGTAAACAGCGCTAAAAAAAATGGAGGCAGCCAGTTGTTTAAACCACAGTGGTAGTGACTAATCTTATTTGTTGTACTGATTCAACTTCACAGCTATTGCCTGGAACGGTTCTTGTCTCTGCTGGTTTTCATGTTGACAGTTTGAAAGTTGTTGTGATGCCATGTCTTCGACCCAACTTATCAAATCCATCAACTCGTTGCGTGCTAGGTGGATGAAAGCCTGCCGGCCTTTAAACCATGTTAGAAGCTCTATAAACCAGATTGCATTTTCAGCCACAAACTTAACTTGGATCTTCAGTGTTGCCCTGTCTTAAGAGACTGCATAGTTTAAGCATGCATTGTGTACTAGGTGTGATTTCAGGCTCCTCGCACACAAATTGCTGGTAGGACTTCATACTCTTTGCGTGGTAACGAACTGTGTGAAACCATTAATTCCACCTTGTAAGCACTGGCTCTGGTAGAAGTGACACAGTCTCATGTAGATCCCCACTTTGGACAATAGACTCCCTGAACTGAAGCTTGTCGCCTGGACAGTCTTTGAATGTTTTTTTAAAAGAGGAAACCCAGCTATCCACATTAGGAACACATGTGCGCCAAATGTCACTTACTGAAGAAAGGACATGTGCATTACAGGTGACACAAACTACATTGGCATCATTCCATGGAGCACATCTGAGAGAGCTTTGCACGTATACATTGCATTATCAGACAGTAATGCCGAGACCTTGTTAAATTCTAAGCCATAGTTTACAACAATCTTCACTACAGCTTGTGCCACGGTAGAAAAATCGACAGACGCAAGGTGATCTGGCTCTGTTTGAAAAACAGGCAGGTTGCGGTCTGTCCAGCTCCCAGGTACAAACAAAATGTGCAAAACAGAGTTACCTTGGGCATCTGCTGCTTCATCTGCTACAAGCAAGGTTGATTCATATTCTACCAATGCAGATTTTGTAGACTGAACATGCAAAGCAATTACTCCTGGTAGACAATCTTGGCAAAGCTTGTTTGCACATGGGAAACTGCCAGCACCTGGCACATGTTTGTTCAAGTAGTTCCTTAATGTCGGGTTATCAATTTTCTCCAAGTGAATGTTGGTGGCCACGAATGTCTCCACTAGCAAAAATGTAGGCTCTCTTCTTGTCAGCCTGCTTTCAGTGGTTCTTTTAAAGATGGAGGCCGTAGTTGCTTGTTTCTTGCTCTGACCTTCAGCCTCTGCAGCAGCTTTTCACTTTATATACAAGTGGGACTCTAAATACCAATCAGTGCTGTTTTTCCTCAACACATCCATAGTCACGTTGCAGGATGAACAAAACAGTTTACCACCATCTGCATGCAAGATTCCTACAGGGAACTGCCTTGCACAATCCTGACCTGAAATATATTTAGCTTCTTAGATTTCTTTTCACTCATTATCTTCAGGTTTCTGGCTTCTTTCATCTGACTTCTTAAAAGATGGCGCCAAAACCCTTTGGCTTTCCTGACTGGTGCCTTCACTGAGTTTACAGCACTAGCTCAGTGTCTCAGTAGCAATCTCTCAAACCACGTGCTCTATTGCCACAGGGATTGCCACACTTTCTTTGTATTCCAGTAAGTTTGGGGGTTTTTTGAGTGATTTGGTGCAAAATTGCAGGAAACGCCATTTTTTGTGGTGATCAGTTTCTGTGAAAATCAGAAAACCATGATTTAAGTAGGTCCCTAATCATAATCTAAAATGCAAAATCAGTCATTTCACAGGACAATAGTGCCCTTGAGCTTTTTGCCTCATTTTTTGCTTGTTGATGTAGCCAGCGCTGCATATAGAGAGAAATATACATAATATATCTATTTTTCTAAAGTGACACTGAATGTAACACCTCTGTGCTTTGTAGTTTGCCAGGGAGGTGGTAAAGATAAGCAGTTCCCGTTGATCCCGAAACTGGACAGTGCATTGCTTTGGCCCATGAAAAGCCAACTGAGCAGGCAGTTCTCTCCCCTTTACTTTGACTTACCTAAGTATGTTTAAAAATATGCTAAAAGTACTAAAATGCTAAAAATAGACAAAATAATGTCTGAATAAATATTGCTAATGTAAGCAGGGGCTTTAATCATTACACATGACACTGTTGCATAATCACAAATGGGAAAAGACTTAGTCCACGCAATTGTTAGTGATGAGGTCCACCAGCAATGTTTCTGTTAGATATTGTTCTTACTTTGCAGATGTTTCTGGTGCACTAGAGATCAGCCTACAGTAACTTATTTCTCTTGTATGAATTTAGAAGAGCAGTCATGAAAAGCACAAAACTTTATTTTACAAAATACTTCCGGATGCATGGGTAAGTCAAGGTTTTGACCCGTCTTCATTATACACAAAGACAAAGCCCAGCATCTTATTATACTCTCCTGTTATCTTATCTTGATCATAAAGGACCATGCACCTTTTATACCTTTTAAATTGTGAGTATTTTATATATATATATATATATTTATTTAATCTAACTGCGAATCAGCTCACAGGAGTGTTTTTAGTTCCCTCTCAGAGTCTTGAAGACCTTCATTTGAGGAACTGAATTGGAACCTTACTGGGTAGGGTGGCACTTTTGGTTCTTTCCCTTTCTATGAACACATGCAGATGCAGAATTTGGTTGGACTACACAGGAATGGGACAGCATGTTAGGAAATGTTTGCAGAGAGTTCTTGAAGGTATTGCAACCCATGACTCATGAATTTGTGTCTGAATAAAGTACTAGCTTAAAACAACTATGGATGCTACCTTTGCAGCTGTAGTGACAGTTTGAACCAATCAGTGATGTGAGGTATGAATCATCAACAACATCGTTTGAAAACTTTGGATTGCTTCCTCCTTTCACTGGTGGAACAACCCTAAGCAATGAATCCTTACCTTCGAGGATCTTCTTTTGTACAATTTATTACATGGATCTGCTATTGAGATATATTTCTAGAGGTATAAATTAGATATACACAAGAATCAAAGGAGCAGATGTAGTGACATAGAAATTAAAATCCCCAGCTATGCTGAGTTCATCTTACTGGAAAGACAGGGTTTGGTTGTCCACATAGCATTCATTAGACATTGCAGTTTACAAACACTTCCTGCAAACCAGAAAGAAATCAAATTATCACTATAAGGATTTAAATAGGTCTAAATTCATTATTAACAGTAAATCCTAACAAGAATCATACAGATGGTATAATGTTTTCAGTGCAACCTCAGCTGGACTTTTTATTGGTGTACAAACTTAGAGGCATGATTTTGTACCCTCAGGAACATTGTGAGAGCAGTTAAAAGTCCTTTAGGCAACCATATTCCTGATTTGTGTGTAGGCTCACAAATATTTCATTGAGTTTAATTGAGACCACAGATAACCGCAAGCATAAGAATGGAAACCAGGTTTTGAAATGCTGGACCCTAACTTATAAGGCCCGTTGCTTTAAAAAAAACACAAGCCCTTGATTCCTGTCCCAGATATTTACACTCAATATCCACCTATTTCATCTCTAATGAATAATTCATACATGTATATGTGAATACTGTATGTAAAACCTTCATTAGAGAAACAGGGCTTCTGAGTTCTGGAGCATATACCAATATCTCCTTCTCAGGTGTTTCTTTGATATGCCAGAGGAACATCTTTCTACTGAAATCTTAATCCAAAGTTTCTACGGTGAAATGACTTTTTATGCGGCTCCCAGTCACCATCAGAGAGAGCTTTTTCATGATCCCTGTTTCTTCTGCAAGGAAGGGTATTTCATGTCTCATATATAATTTTTTCTTTGCTGGCTGATTTCTATTAAAATCTGTTTATTGTTTCAGAAATTCATTTTGAAGTGGTATATTGCATTTCTGAAACTTTAAGCCCTCTGCCTTCTTCCAAGTCCAGACTCTTAAGTATAGGGAATGAGGTCTAAGGATGTTCTCTCCCTTGGGGTTGCAGGCTCCAGGGCCATACCAGTCACATGGACTGGAAAAAACAGAACAAGACTTATCAGGGGAGATCCATCCCTCAAGGGGGAAGAAGGGTATCTCAGCAACAGCCAGGTGCAGCAGTAGCAGATACTTCTATTCCACAGTATCTTTCTTGTCGTTGGTTGTTGATGATGTCAGCAAACTGCTTTATACACCTTTCATTCTGGATATTATTTTCTATTTGCTCATTAGAGCTAGGACAGACATTCAAAAAGCCTGAGCATGAATTGATTTACTCTTTGCTGGTTAGCCTAAGCTGCGCAGCTTAAACTGATTAACAACTAGACAGATATTCTCTGTTAAATCAGGAAATGCTGACACGTGCCTGCAGTGGCTCAAGCCAGAAGACAGGGGGCACTAGAGCATGCCTGCCAGTTACTGTCAAAGGGCAGGGAAAAGAGACACCCTCCAAGGCTTTCACCCCTCCCCGCTGGAGCGAAGAGGGTGTGGCCAGGCACCAGGTGGGGCTAGCAGATACAGGGGATACCAGCAACCAACTGGGGCGGTGGGGGGAGGGCAGGGGAGCAGGGAGCTGCTGCCAGACTGAGGAGTGTGGTTGGAGAAAAAGTCCTTTCTCTGAAGCAAACATGTATTGAAGACAGCAATTTGCAAAGCATACAACAGGGAACTATCAAAACTCTTTGCTTAAGCTAAGATACAGCTCAGTAAAACACAGCATACACAACTTAGTCTAACTTAAAATGTAAAGCAGGAAGATGAGAGAGCCTTGCATAAGTCTTACTAATCCTGAAAGCAGAGTATCTCCTTACAGCCAGGCATTCAGAAAGGCTTTGTTTAGGTTTTATAGGTTCTGCTTTATAATGTAAATGTAGCTCTCTGCATTCTTTGATTTGCAACTTCTAGCCAGAAGTTGTCTGCAACTTCCCTTAACTCCATCTCCAGCACATATGTGTGATGATTGTCAGGTCTTTGCCAATACTTTCCACCTCCAGTAGAGATGGATAGGGGGTGCATGGGGGTGCATGTGCACCCCCTGAGAGCACTAGTGTCAGCCAGCATTCCTGGGCAGGGGGTGGGGGGCAGGTGAGAGCTCTGGTTTTCCCCCCTTAGAGCACTGGCCAGTGAGTGCACCAGGAGAAGCAGTCCCCCCACAGCCGATCCAGCCAACCCAGAAGTGCCAGCAGCATGGCTCTGTCAGTTGCAGGTTGGGGCAGGATCAACCCTCCCCCCATTTTACCCCCAGCCTGTGGGATTGGCCTTGGGGGAACCCCCTACAGTTGCTAACTGTCCAGTCAGGGCGGGGCATGTGCCCCTCCACTCAGGAGGCAGCAGTCACCCATGCCCACCTCTCACAGGGTTTACCAGCAGGGAGGAGGTAGAGGGGATGGAGGGAGGAATTTGCCTTGGGGAGGCCATGGCAGGCCAGTGTCTGGCCACGCCTCACTGCTGCTCCAGCTACAGAGCAGAGGGAGGTGCCAGCCCAGCTTTCTGGAACAGATCCTAGCTCAGAGAGCATGCCAGGATGCTGGGGCTGTCTGATGTAACTCAAACCAGCAAGGAGCCTGGGACAGACATTGAATAAACCGGTTTGAGCCAAATCAGTTAAGTCTGATACTACATTTAACCCGGTTTATCTCAAACTGGTTTCGGCCATTTTCAAACTGGTTTATGTGCACTGAATATCTGTTCAATTACAAGTTTAAATCACTTACTCTGGTTTATGTGTAATGTCTGTCCCTAGCCTGGTTGGTTGACTCACCTGCCTCCTATCCAGCCCTGGCCCCTTGACCTCAGTGCCACTTTTCACTCAGTATTCCCTGCATGTAACTGTTTCTTCTTTATCTCCATTTTTTTCACTTTCCTCAGTGGCCTCCTTTCCTTTCCCTTCTTTTCCCCACTCCTTTGCTTCTGGTTGTTCAGATCCTCTTGCCATCCCCTCTTCCTTTATACCTTTACATAGTATACAAATTAATATACAAATATATCTAAAAAGCAGAGCAACCGACGTGCTACTATTTGTGCCCTAATTGCATCCCGCTCTAAAATAGGGACAACAAGCAAAATTCTAGACCCACTGAATTCAGTGACAAAGTTCTCATTCATTTCAGTTTAGCTAGGACTTCACCTCGGGTATGTATGTGTTTGTACAGCATCCAGTCCAGGGAATCCCTGCCTCTGATTGGAGTTTACTTTGCTGTAAATTAGTAGTTCATGTACAAAAGTGGAGGTTAAGCCATTAGTGCGCTACATTTTTAGAAACTTATGAACAGCCATTTTTTGTTAATAGCATTATCCAGTGAAATAAATGTACTTGTTTTTCTCTGCGATGTAAAAGTGGTACATGCCAGGGTGGCAGTAGCTTTCAGTTACAAACACCAACTTAGTAAACAGCCACCCCCCAACATAGCATTAAAAGTCCGTAAACACCATCTAGGAAGAAAGCCGTGTCTTAAAGACGAGCATGTAGAGATGGTAACAGTTTAAAATATTATGGCGCACCTGATGTTTGGAAGGATCCAGAAGGGCACTGTAGACATAACATTTACTTCTCACTATAAATCCAGATCTTTATTAAGTCAACCCCGTGTCCTTTCTTTCACTTCATTGGGCTTTGGATGAAGCCATTGGTGTGGAAAGCATTGTTATACCCATTTGTTAGCAAATGTTACACCCATTTATTAACAGATTTTGTGAGATGAAAAGCCGTTATCCAGATGTGGTCAAGATATGCCAAGATCCTCAATTCTTAAGCTATAGAAGTACGAGGTCACTTGAATGTCGTCCATTCCTGTTCAGGTCTTCAGTATTGCAGTAGGGCAGTTCCAACTGAGCTATGTTAAATAAATGAAGCCAAGTGAAATACATGTAAGTCATTTTTAGCTGTGCAAATTCAACAGACTGTTATTTCTTCTAAGGGTGTGTTGTTCACAAAGATTTGTCATACTTTGGACAAATAATTTTCAGACTTTCGGTTGTTCATCTACATTGCGTGTTGTTGTGCTAGTGTTTCTGTTCCATGTAGAATGACTTAAATATTTTAAACAGGAGAATAGCCTTGTACCTAGCATACTTCTTATGTGAATTTCCAGTTGGATAATATTTCATGCTGAAATCTGTGAAACTTTGATGAATCGCTGGCACTTTTCTGAAGATTCATGACTTATAAATAACATGAACCCCTGAATTATAGGTAACTGAACTCAGTACGTTCCTTTTAAAAATCCAGTCCTGGTCCACAGAAGAGAACGTTTCCTTCTGAATCTCGCCAAAACCAGTATCTGCATCCCCTATTTTTGTGTATGTGGAGTGCAGACCCTGTTTGTCTTATGGTATTGCAAGGAGGCGGTGGTTACGACCTTGGCTTCCATGCTGAACCATGTTAGTGGCCATGAAAGTATGCATTGCAATTTGTTTTGGGAGAGTGTACAATAGAGCTCTTAAGGGACTTGTTTGAACTACCAGTAACACTTCTGGTTAAACTATTTAATAATTTCTTCTGTATAAATGAACACTTGAAACTTGTGTTTTAAAATACCCTATATTTCTATTTACTTGTAATAATGTGTTGCATGATTTAAAAGCTTGACAGCTTTTCTATGTTATCTTTTTCAGTTTAGAGTCTAATTTTTTTACAGTGTCCAGTTGAAATGTAAATGCTGTTACGTATTTATAACCTTTGATTTGAGAGTAATTTTTCTGAATGTACCAACAGTTGACTTTCTTGTACTTTTCAACTGTACCCAGGGACCCAAAGTAAGAACGAGTCTGTATTGTTGCAGGTATTGTGAACACCCATAAATAAGTGTCCTGGATCTAAGAAAAGATGAACAGAGGATGGGCTTAATGTCCACTTTTATAATGGCTTGAGCTCTCCTTCTGCTCTGGAACCGGGTAACGGAAAAGGTTGTCTAACTCCTGCCTCCTGATTGTACTATATTCTAAAATACCAGGATTAAATATTGTGTGGTGAAGGGTCAGGCACCAAAAGTTTGTCTACTGGTTCCAAATTGTCTTTAAATACAGATCCACTATGCTTATTCACTTGTTGACCATTTCCAACTTTCTATAAAGCATCTATAAGGTCAAGTGACCTTTCTAACTACAAAGCAAGATGAGGAAAGTTTAGTGATGCTGTTAGCCACGAAGAAACCCTACTCACACTGGCCTCAATGTCTCACTTGGTCACGTTAAATTGGTAAGCAGCCCTCCAATTCCCATGAGAGGAGGGGGAAAGGAAGGCGGGAGTGGGGTGGGGGGGGACCCTTACTGGAGTGTAGGGGACCTGCTTTAAAAATCTCATTAGATAATCTGATGTAATGGAGAACAGCAAATCCTAAATTTTCTTTAACGTAGGTGAACTGTTTTGAATTTCATGCGCCTTCCTGGTGGTACTCTGTTTTGCTTTTTGAAAGGTTGTGGCAAAATGGAACACTACGTCCATCTCCCCTGCAAATGCATTGCATATCCTTCCATGTGAGGAATTTAACCATGTGTTTTTTTGGTTTCCAGAATAGCCAGGTTAAGCCTTTTTAAAAACAGAAGCCTAGCATCAGTCACTCGTTGTACTCTCCTACATAAAGAGCCTGATTTTCAGTAAATTGAGCACTCGGCCACTTGTGCTGATTTCAGTATAGCTGCCCAGTGCTTTGCAGACTTCGGGTCTTTACAAAGATGATTTCCAGTGCCTCCTATTGATGAATGCAAGAATAGTGTGTGTGTGTGTGTGTGTATATATATAAATCTTTTATGAGCGTTGCAGCTTCTTTTAAACAGCAAATGCAGACATGCTGGTATAATTCCTCCCAGTAGGAGAGAGAATGGGATTTAACATTTAACTTCAGAGTTTGGAATAAGCATCTCTCCTGAGCTGTAGTCTGGAATATTTTCCCAAGACACTATGACAGCCTAACGAAAACCCATTAAAGGATAATTAAAGAACCATGTGCAGTGGTCCAGTCTTGATGGTCCTTCCTCTTCTCTCCCAGACTCATTCTTCTCTTTCAGTTCCTTTCCTGGGACTCTTCTTGCTCTTTGTTTCCCCTTTTATTGCATACAGCCCAGGATAACCAAGTTTAGTGTTTGCCAGTTTGCGCCATATGTTGACTCTTTTATTTCTTTTTCAGTCTAAATGATGCAGAATGCCGTGGACAGGCTGTAACTTAAAATGTTTCCCTTCCTTTCCCTTTGCTTCCTTCCAGTGTTAAGCTTTCACCTGTTTGTGGAGTTTGTGCACTCTGCTCTATCTGTAAATTTGCATTGTAATGCATTTGGCAACAACAAAATAATTCTTTGGCATTAAAAAAAAGACAGATTATTAAGAGCAAGGGGCATAATCATAAAAGCCATGCAAATACTTGGGATGACTTGATGCCATCTCTTTAGGTCTCTGTTTCTTTTTAAGATGCTTCTTTTTTTTAACACCATTAACTTAAAAAAAAAAAAAAAAAAAGAAAAGAGGTGAGTTTACACTTCCTTGATCGTTATGTACTAGAACAAATTTCTCACTCATAGTAGGAAAGAACTGCTTTCTGGAATATTCTTTACATGCCTAAGTTTTGACATCTATGAATAGTACCAGTCCCACTGATTTCAGTAGACCTGTTCACATGCTTACATATTCTGCTAAATTGGGGACAGTAATTTGCCGACTTGGAATTTGGAGGACATGTGAAGTCCTCTATCTTCTGTTTCATTTTTATTTCTCCAAAAGAATAAAGACAGCCAAACAAAGAGATGGAATTCCTATTTACTTTCAGGTACAAAGAAAGGCTGTTAAACTCATGACCTTGTTACATTGCACTTCTACCTTTCCTAGGATTTTTTTTTTTTTTAATCAGGTTTCTTTTCTCTTTGAGTTAAACTTCTAGTTCTGTGAAGTTTTCCCTTTAGCTTGTGTTTATGTATTTAAAAGATTTTTCTCTAGGTGGGTACCACAGAATTGCACAGCGTGATGTCTCGTTGGACGAAGACTTTGTGTACAACTTACATCAAGTAGAAAACTTGATGGGCTTCGACTTTAAAAACTATACCTCGCTTTTTTTTTTTGTATTTCTTGTTTGAAGCCTTTTGCTTCTACTTCCTGTTGGGCTAACAGTGTTTTCCTCCATTTGCACAAAAGAACAAAGTTTAACATTAAACAATTATTTGTATTGAAGAATGCGCTTTTCCAAGCAAAGTTGCTATCAAAAAGGTGCTCTCGCGGTGGATCATCATTCAAGTTCAATACTTTGTTGCCCTCTTACATCTTGAGACTGAGAGTCCAAATCATAGTTACACAAATTCCTGTTTTTGATGGGGGAGGGAAGAAAAAAAAAGACGCCCTAAAGCCAGACACTGAAAGTATCTTTGAAAAAGTTTACACGCTAATAGGAAACCACGGCAGAATGGCTTATGCTACCACCCTCAATTATCCAATGTTCACTTCTTTGCTCTGCTGACATGCTGTGGGCCATGATTTTTAAAAGTAATAAAACCCATTCACCTTTATATTTTTTCTAAATGTAAAGCTTTGCTATTTCTCAGTAGGATCATGCTTAAGCCATCTGTCATTTAAATAAATGAGAATCTGCTAGGTTAGTGGTTTGTAATAGGGGTTCTTTTTGCTCAGTGACTGGGCAAATGAGCTATATAGATCACAGAATTAAAATTGCTATCATCCAGATAGAGAGAACCAGTGGTTTCATATAGGAAACCCTTTATTGAAATAATCTTGGCAGTCACGTTGGAGAAAGAGCTATAGCTGATCCACTTTGGTACAGACAGATGCAACAATTGTATGAGATCAAATGATACCGATATAAACCGTTACAATGTAAGGGGTACATCTGCATGTTCCTGTAGTGATACAAATGAAGCAACTTTAACCCCATTTCTTTCATTTTTTTTTCTTTAGCTAAACTTGGATGGCTACAAAAACAAGTTATATAGCTCACTTACTCTCATGAGTCATGACCCTATCAACTTAATTACAGAAGGAGCAACATGGGTACCAGTTGTTGACCAAAGTTGCATCCATTTCAGTCTCAAGACTAAATCTATAGAATTTGGGAGAGTAGGCAGATATGTAAAGACTTATTTCCATTTATATGTTCAAAGTTCCCAATTATGACTTTTTTTTTTTTTTAAATCTTATAGAGCCTAAACCTTTGCTGGCCACTCTGTGTACACCTGGTTGTGATTCTTGGCCCTGGATTTTTTCCGCCATGTTTCTTGTCTTTTCTTCTGCAGTTCCATCCTCAGTGATACAGGTCCTTTCTGCATGACTTCTCAGTTCCCAGGCCTGGCTATGTGATCTTTGTCTTCTTGGCTATCCACCATTTTCAATACTCATCCTTGCCCTTTTCTATCCGATTGCTGTTGTATACCTTTTAATATAGCTTCATTCTATAAAGTATTTCAAGATACATTTTTTACATGAAAGTTGCTTCAAAATGCATGTTCCTGGACTTAGTGCTAATAAGCTTATGCAACAATTCATAGTTGTAAGTCTTATAGCTAGTCATAACTGGCAAATCAGGCCTTAATGATTTCATGTATTGGTCTGTAAATCAAAAATTTCTTTGTGGTTTGTTTCTTTTGCTCAGTTGATTGATAAATGCTTACAAGACAAGAATGTGCATCCGTGACCTTATACTGAGGTCAAAACTGAATGGTTTCAGTTTTCAGCTTGATGATAATAAGCCTGGATATCAGTATCATCACTACGTAACTGATGTATTTGCATTTATTTTGAAGGGCATCACATGCTTCCTATTGCATCTTATCAAATAAAACTTTGGACCTCAATAGTATCTTAGATTTGAATGGCTGGTCTCAAATCTGATGGTGTTCCTCCCCTTCCCCCAACACACACACATGCTCCCTATTATTGTATAGATTTGGCAAATCTGTGATTGTCCTTCATTTTATTTCTGTTCCTGCTTAGCTTTCTTAAGCCGTTGGCACATATTCATTTAAAGGCTCAGTGGGATCTGATCCCAACATTCATGTTTCCTACCATGCTACATATGCATGGCAGGAGGCCTGATTTGGGGATCAGATATGATATAATCATACCCTTTCTACTTGCCAGTGCAGGGGGAGCCCGGGACCATGATCCTGGGCTCCTCCTGCACCATCAAGTTGAAAGCAGGGTGCTCACAGATCCAGCCTGCACTGGGGCTAGCACCAGACTGCACTGGGGCTGGGTTAAGGCTCTGGTGCTGTCTCTGGCTGGAGCTGACAATTGATTGCTGTCAGTTGTCGGCCTTGGCTAGGACCTGTACATGTTCATTTTGTGTAGAACGTTTTTATGGCTGGTTTGCCATTTTATGGTACCTTATATTAACACGTTAATCATGGCGTAAATGTAACTTAAACTGTACAGAAGTACTACTATCCATGTAGTACTTTACCTCAACAAAATGGTCAGATTCAGAGTGTCCATGTTCATTAATTTTGCTAGTCATTCAGCTGTACTAGTTTTTATTTTCATTGCTTGAAAAATGTTAGTTTGACTTCAGTAGTTATTATAGTGTTTACATAAGTTCCCCTCAGCTGCCATATTTATAGGCTAGATTGCCATCAAACTTTTGTCCATTGATCCTCCAGCCAAGAGCTACTAAACTAAACCCATGTATAATTACATTTCAAATTATGGCAACCCATATTAAAGACAAAAATTTACTATAATCTGCTATCTTCATTTAATTTACTATAATCTGCTATCCATCTATCTGCCTCTCTATAGAATTAGGGCAAAACCTATTTACATTTTGACATTGAAGGTGTACAACTGTGTTGTCTACTGGATTAAGTATCTATCTTGTTTTAAGGCATTCAGTGATGATATTCATGCTTCTCCAAATTCAGGATTTTCAGCTTCTGTTGTTCAGCAAAACTCTTCTTATAATTACTTTTGTTTTGAATTTTGTGATCACTGATCAAACCCAAAATATGTCCTTTAGACTAGTTCATTCCAAGTGAAGTTAGGGTTTGGAAAACAGGCGTTCCTGCTTTTTCCATTACAATCCATGAATAAAAGCATGGGCAAAGAACATGCGATCTACTAATTCTAAAATGTTGCAGTGTATGAACCGGGTAACTAAAGCAGGTAAGTATCTAAGCAGGTGAAGTTCTTTAAATCCCTTGATTTCAGCACCCCTTGATTGCAATAGGAATTAAGCATCTGTCCTGCTTAAATACTTTTGAACATTTATATTGGGCAACTAATTACATATTTAGGCACCTAAGTACTTTTGAAAATATTATTTAAATCTCTGGTTCTGTATCTGGGAATATACTTGAACTTTCATAACAAAGTAGTATATTACTATTATGTCTTTGTTATCAAGTTTACCAAGTCTAAAGCAAATTGAAGTGCAAACAAATTGGCAGGACAAATTAATCTCTGGCATGGATGGGTAAAATGTTGGATTAATAATAGAAATGATGTTGGCCCTTTGTGTTGTCATCATGAATATTTGCATCCTAGAATATGTATTTTGCTGCAGGTACATTATTCTAGAATAAAAACTAACTGAACTGCAGATTTGCTTGTAATTTGAAAGAGAGATGATCTGAACACCAGAAGTTCGGTATTCCTGAGTTCTAATCTCAGTTGTCATATGCTTTCTGTGCAGCTTTGTCAAGTCGATTAATCTTTCTGTCACAGTGTACTCATCTGTAAAATGGGAATAGCATCACCTGCTTGTGTGCCTTATGAAGGTGTTAATCATTGTAAAATACATTGAATTCCAAAACTATTGCATGTATGATGAGTATTTATGTCAGGTATTTGTTCATTTCTTTAAGCATTTATCAAATTAAATAGTTTTTGTGCCTGGTGCATGTCATGTACAAACTCATCTCCAAAAATGTGCGATTCTTTTATTACTTTGCAGAAATCCAAATTTGCAGCAATATGGCGTCAAACTCGTTTCTTAGATGTTTCATTATTGACCTTTTGATTTGGTTCTTTGTCATAGTGGAATATCTATGTCCAAGAAGAGTAGCATGAGTATTTTTGGATTCTTATTTTCTTTATACCTATTTTACAAGGATATGCCTGAGATTGGTAAATAAAGTTACCTGTACAAATGAAAGGAAGAACAATGTCCAAATTCTCTCTCTCTTTGTTTGTTTGTTTTTTTTACACCTTTTGAAGTCACAGCATTTAAACTGGGATGAAATTAGCTTTGGATCTCAAAGAGCCTGACCGTAGTTTCTTGATGTCATTGGGAGCCTTTCCGTTGATATTTACTAGGCTGTGAATGAAGCCCTAAGCACCTAATTCTGCCCTTGAGTGACCAAACTTAAAGATTCACATGCATGGTGTTAGACAAACTCTATGCTATTTTTTAGTTTCTAAATCTTCATTAGTGTTTTATCATTTGTTTGCAGAATATTTTTGTTATTTGTTTACGAAGAAAGCATTTTATCCAATCTTAGTATGTGGGTATTTACTTACATTTGGGCTTTGCTTTATTTATGGGTTAATTTTTGTTCTCCGAAAACATAAAGCACAGAAATGAAGAGTGGGACACAGACCTTATGTTAATTAGTAACACTAGACTTATCTAGGCCTTCTAATGGTTGATAATGTTTAGAAAATACTCCTACTAGACACCATATAAACTTTTCTAGTTCCTTTTTCTGTCTTGCCACAATGCAGTGTTTTCTTATCTCCAAAGATTAAATGTGCCCATTTTGCCTATGCAATATTTATATATGGATAGGAAATAGAAGTCAGTATCCAGATTTGTTGACCCTTGAGATCTAATATTGACCTCTGTGAGTATTAACTTCTCCGATCGATAAATGCTGTTATTGACCTCAAAGAAAAGTCAATATCTGCTTGTTAATTTGCAAGCTATGACTGCAAGAAAATGTTACACATTTTGTTCTTCATTATCACCCTATTTATATCTATTTTTTAATGCCTTCAGTATTTTCACCTGAGATCATCATGTCAAAACATTTCAATCCCAGCTGTTAGAAGGTTGGAGAGACAGGCATTATACATTATGAAATAATTGATGAGTAGTACATGTTATTTTCCATACCTCATGAAAATGGTACCCAGAACAGTGGTATAGCAATGTTGTATTTTTTTTCTTTGTTGGCAAGTCCAGTTCACTTCCTTTCTTTTTCTTTAGCGCACTTCATCAAAACACTGCACAAAAGTAGTATATTTTAGCTGCCAAAAGAACATTTCTACCTAAACATAAAAAGGATGAAAGAGTGACTTCTGAAAACGCAGAGACTAAAATGATTACCAGAAAGATCGTAATTAATGTGCAGTAGATTTTTTTCTGTTTGCAAAAGTATGACAGGTTTCCAGACAAGAAATTGCTCTGCAGCAGGTTTGAATATAACAAGATGACTATAAAAAGTTCTAAATGACAAAGTATTGGTGGAGAGGTGTTATTTTGTATCATAGCTGTTTTTGTATATAAACATTGAAATGTCAGGTTTTACATAGCTTGAAATGTCTAAAAAAATGCCTATTGCTGAATTTCAAATGTCATAACAATACTTCTGCATATATATCACTTTGATATTTAAACTTAAAAACCTCATAAATGATTTAATATCACTTTGGCCTTGTTATGATCTAACTGCCAAAAGAGGCAAAGAGGCTGATTTTTATCTGGTCCACAGAGTTGTGTTTTCCTTCACACACGACAAAGCTCAAGTCTGTTAGACTTTTACAGTCATTAATTTTGTCTGATATGTGTGCAGTGGTCTTGGAGAATGGATTGCCACATTTAAGAACCTTCCCCCCCCCATTAAATGACAATGTAATGTAGTATTGAATAGTGAGCATAAGACTGTAGTGTAATTTTTACAATAAATTTGGTGTCTGCCTTTTTGTCACTTATATTGCTGATTTTATAGAAATAAAACATTGCCTCTTTCATCTGAGGAGCTGAAATTCACACCTCTGCGAGGTAAGGTCAGTACTATTACATTAATTTTGCAGACAAGGGAGTGTTGGGTATAGAGGAAAGCGGCTAGATTAAGCCAAATTAAATCAATATCTGATATAGAATAATAATTTTGCGGTGCATCTAGAAATAGGCTTGTTCCCCTCTGTAATATTTTTTCCACTAATAATATTAATATTGTTTCCCCCCCCCCGTAATATTATTTCCCCTAAGAGTGATGGGCACTCTACTCCAAAATGCTGTTCCTTGCAGAAGGTCTCAGACTCCCCCCAAGATAAGCCTCGCATCACTTCCTCCCCTCGTCTATGCTTAGCACCGCGCGTTATCTCCTAAGAGTTGACAGAAGGAATTGCTCAGTTGAGGAACTCAGGGTAGCATGGTTTCAAGATCAGACAAACTCAGTGGTACAGAATTGGGAATACGGGGCCTGGATTTGTGCCCGCACCCAGTGAGGGAGACACTTACAGCTTCTGGATTTGGGGGCCAATTATGTGTCAGCCCAAACGTTGATCAGAGCAACCTACAGGGTGCTCTCACTGACCTGGTCATTGCTAGCATCATGCCATCTGCCAGTTGGGTGTTGCTAGAATACAGTGTAATCCAGCCAGCTTTTCGCCATGACCTCTTCTCTGGGAGCTGCAAAAAGGGGCACTGGCATCAGCTGTGGTGTCTCTGTGTTCAGTGAGGACTTTTCCTTAACCAAAGGCATCCCCAGCAGGTGTTCAGCTGCTTTCCATTCTCCTTAAATTGTGTGGGAGCACTTCAAAGGGGGTGAAGTGAGCCTCAGGAATTCTAACATCCCGTTCTTTTGCTCTGTCCGCTAGGTGATCTCTCTCTACGTGTTGTGAGTATTATTATTAGTGATGGAGAGATTACTCTTGATCAATGCATAACTCCTGGGGATCCTTGTTGATGAAGAAAGAAAAAAAAAAAAAAGATGTGTGTTATGGTGTATTCTAAATTAAAAAAAAAAAATCCTGCTGGAATTGAACTGTACATAGTGCATCAGTTTGTAGCCTTAAAAATACCACGTTTAATTACTCAGGGTATATAATTGACAGCACAGCTACTGATTTCCATAGCTGAAATAGTTTTTAGGTACTTATTCTAATCATCAGTGTGGCACGAACCCCACAATGATATGAGATGAGAAACTTTGGATTATTGGTGTGCTCCAGAATTTGCATTATTAATGGCATTTTTCTTCATATTTCCTTTTTCATGGAAAAGGTCCCTACAC
>NW_005842046.1:1695378-1717519 GCF_000455745.1 Alligator sinensis
ATTTAAATTCTATAAAATGGATCTGTTTTAGCTTTACTAAAGAAGAAATTTGGAGAACCATGTGGGTCACGGCTTATAATGTTTACCTTTAGTACTTTTCCATTTTTCCTGTATTAGGAGATTAGTGAAAAATAAGCTCTATAAATTAAGTTTCATTGCAAAATTATCTTCAGATGTACAGCAGTGAAGATGATATTGGGTGATAACACTAGAGTGGATTTTGTATAAAGCAATTACAACTTGAAAACCACAATCTGAATGAAAATACTGCTCAAGGTTTTCTGTAATCTAGTATTTAATATGAAAAATCCTCCCTTTGGAAAGTACTTAAATTACCTCTATTAAACACCAGACAACATAGCTAAGGTGTTAAATGCATGTTACTGACTGAAAAATACCCCACTGATACCTGGTTTCACACAACATCCTTTAGCAAGTCTAAAAGTTACATACTGGCACACCATTTTGCCTTTCATTAGGATTATTCTCTACTTAGTATATTGCTGTGGTTTCCAAAATATATTACTTTGTTTATTCAACCACTGGGTTTCATAATTCAGCGTTTTATGTAGGTGAGCTTGGCTCCCGTTAATTTTTTGCATTCATAGAAGCAAAGAGATACTCAGAGAGAAGAAACGTGCCTTTTGTAAAATATAATGTAATACATGTAGCCACACACATTTTCTTGACAGATTACAGTACAGAAGTTGAAAATGCATTGGGTTTAATATTGCACTTTAAGCAATTCATTTGTGAACTTATTAATTCTGCTCAATAATGTATAAGTGCTACTTCTGCATATAGCCCTTATCCTTGTCTACCACCTCTTGTCCCAACCTGGATGTGTATAAATCAGAGTCAGAAAGTACTTTCCCAATTCAAATGAGCAAACGAAGCCTGTTCATTAATTGCAAAGCCCGGTCTTCCATTGTGTAGGGGATTTTGAATGTAGCTTCTAATTGGCGGGGCGCTTCCCCAGTATCTGAGGAAGAATATACCTCTAAATATTTCATTGAGTGGACCTTTAGAAAAGTGTCTGTCTAAAGCAGTCACTTTGAAATAGGCAGAATGCTACATTTAGAAGGGTCAAATTATTCATCGGAAACATGCAGCTTATCCTCCCGGTTTCATTGTAGATAAATAATATGTGGTTGTGTACTCAACCAAATCTCCAGTGATGCCTTCGTGAATCAAGACAGTTAAGTCAAGTGGCTACAGGTTTCCGTCTTTTCAGGATGATCAAATTGAAATAGCCCATTAGGAATTGATTTAAACCAGTTTAGATAAGTCAAGTCTTAGTCCTGGCCCTTGAGGCTTTGGCTACTAAAAGTTCACTCGGAGCTGGGCATATACCAGCTCCACAGGCCATCAACTTT
The DNA here is from genome assembly GCF_000455745.1 of Alligator sinensis. Lineage (NCBI taxonomy): Eukaryota > Metazoa > Chordata > Crocodylia > Alligatoridae > Alligator > Alligator sinensis. Next base: position 1,696,755 of record NW_005842046.1, read on the forward strand.
ATTAGTGTGGAGATAAGCTGATTAGATCTTGTCAATCAAAGGTGCCAATATCTCAATTGAGAGTCTCTCTCCCTCTCTTTGTCGCCCACTTCAATGCCTTAAAAAAAAGAGAGAGAGAGAGAGATGTGTGGTATGCATCCCCATGGTTGTCACCAGGCAGGGTGCAAGGGTCCTGTGATGATGTGATGACTATATTAAAGAGTACATCAATTTGTTTTAAAGTGTTTTGATTTTTTATGGTGGCATTAAGCGAGAGAACATTGTGGTTGCAGCTTTACTAGAAAGCAAAGAGTTCTAGAAGGAGGAAAAAAAAAAAGTGTTTCTTTGAAGCCTACCGGGGCTTTGAGTCTTGCTGTGCCAATGGGCGCTTAAGTGCTCCTGTAACTGGCATACTCTGATCCACCACCAGCTTAGGTACTATTCTTCTGTCAAAAATTATTCATTTATATAAAATTGAAAAGATGCATGAATGTTTAATCTTTACAGAAGTCCTTTTAAATATTAGTCCAGCATCCCCTTTTTTTTTTTTAAGCTGTTTGTCTGGTAAAGGTTTGGTTGGTTGGGCAAATAAGAAGCACTGTCAATTGCTGATCAATTTAGGAAATCATAGGCTAGGATTATACAGTGCCCCTCTTTCCAGAAGTGCATTCTGCGCAGCTGTTCATAAATACATGCAGATATTTGTATCTCTTCTTTGGGGAAGGAGAAACTGGATAAATGAAACATCAGCTGTAAAAATGCAATAGTGCAGTGTTTCAGCCTTAGGCTTCATCATATAGTTAGTAAAAGATGGTAGAGAGGAAAAACTGGGCTTTTGTTCTTCACATCTGAAGTTTGCTCACACCATGCCTCCCTCGTACTTCAAATGCAAACAACAGAAGCCCATCCTTTTCTTCCATCACCCTACACTCACCACCCAATGAAGGCTGGAGCTACAGTGCTGCAGAACTACATTGCCACACTGGATTATCTCTTTATCAGCTGTTCTTCACTCCACTGTATCAATTTTCTACTAACCAATCAGACACTTCTCTCAGAAAAGACTGTTTGACTATTTCTCCTAGATAAATATATTTATAGCTACACAGATCCACACCGGCATCTCCCGCACTGCTTGTCGCAGGGACAAAAGGGGGAACCGCTTGTTCCTTCCAAGGGACTTGAAGCATGTCCCTTCTGGAGACCACTGTTAGCTGGGGGGGGGGGAATCTCAGGAAAGATTGTAGCCTTCTGTAGGATGGACTCGGAAGATTTGGTTCAGTATGGTACAGGAGTTTTGATATGCCTCCATTTTGCGTTGCAAGCTGAAAACCCCTGGGTATGTTTGCACGTTAGTGAAAGATGCTTCATTGTGATCTTGCCTCTATTGCTGATTAGTCAGGCTTTCAGGGTGCCCTGTTCGGCAGAGGCTGGCAACCCCCATTAACACAAAAAGAAGGATGTAGCAGTAAGCTGCAGTTGTCCGGTTTTTCTAAGAGTAAAGATTCAAGAGGAGCTTTTAACTCATTTTATCCTACCCTTTTTGTGGGGAAGTGGTAGGGAGAAGAGACTGGCCTTACATCTTGTTCAAATTAATTGGAATACCTTAAGTGTATAGGTAAAGGTACTGCACTGTATATTTTTCTTCTTCCCCGCTACTGTGTTAACAGGGTGCGTCCTGCAGTTAGAATCAATCAGAAATAAATGGGTTTTAAGAAATTATCAAAGGCGATACAGCAGACCACTAATCAAACAACACACACTTCTTGTGGTCCCTCACATATTGAAATCGCCCGCTCATTGCTTAAAATCTTCTGGTTTTGGAGCTTAAGAAGAAACTTGCTTAGAGCTCTAGTTTGCCTTTTATTGATCTCCTTTAACTTCATTAGTCATATTTCTCCCCAGACTAGCCTTATGTTTCTAAGGTGAAACTCTTTGTCATCTCTGCCTTTTTATTTTGTAGCGGGCTTCTGGTTGCATGGGATGACTGCATATTATACATCTGAAGCAACAGTATCAAAAACTGTGCGGTAATAATCAGCAGTAACTTAGTATTTCAAGAGGAGGCTGGTTTTATCATGAGTCAAATACGTCATTTGGAAGTCACTAAAAATATGGTGTGTGTCTTTTGAAATTACAGGCCACGTACGGTCCTAAGGGCTAGTATTTGGGACAGAACTCCCTTCTGCATCAATGACGAAGATGATGTTAAAATACCTTTTCTTCCCCCCCCCCCCCCCCCAATTAGCCCATCAAATAGCAAGCAAAGGGTTTGACCTTTTTTTTGGAGACGGAGATTTTTTTGCGTATATAGTGTTTTCTGCAGTTCATACTGGAGTTCAGTTTGCGCGTAACCATGGAACACGGCTAATTAAATACTATAGTGGAAGGAATAGTTTACATGTTTAGTTGTTAAGTTTTTATTCAAGTGCTGTGGCCACTAGGAAAACTGGTATTTTAAGTTTGTAGCACATCTCTCTGGGAATGGAGAGCAGCGTAGGCTTCCACAAAAAGACATGTGCTGCTCCTAAACACTGTCCCAGCAAATAACAAAACACTGTTTCCTGTTTAATAACAGCAAATACAGAGCACTGCCAGAATGATTTGCATGCTAAAGCACTTTCTGAGTGTGGAAATGCAGCGTTCTCACCGGAAGTGCCTTGAAAGTCATTTAAGGGACTGTACCTTTAAGAGTGCACCATATTGAGGGGGGCTTTGATGATTATGTAATGTTTATTCAGGTTTGCCTGTAGATGCACACTTCATAAATAAAACTTTTTTTTCTTTCTTTCTTTCAATGGGTTTATTATCCAGGCAAACAAATAGGTGAAGTTTCTTGCACGTTCACAGCTCAAATGCAAGCATCGGAAAGGTATCGTCATCAAGCCATTGTTTCCTAATCACATTTGATTCCTAAATTTTGGAAGAAGGCGACTATGTCTCCCTTCTGTCTCTCTGCTTTTGTCAGCTGAATGATCTGCAATCGGTTAGCTAAGGCATTTTGAGAGAGCCTTTTAAAGCAGCAGAATAAAAAGAAAGCACTAAAATTAGTTCAGTTTGTCGTGTTTTCAAAAGGTCCTCCAAGCCAAGTCATCTCCCAGACATAATATTCACTGGCTATGAATATACTGTGATTAGTATACAGAAGTATATTGTATGTGGCACTAGAGGCCAGGTTAAAGGCATCCTCTGTGAACTATCAAAACACAGAAGCAAAGATGTTTTAGTATTAAAAAAAAAAATCAATATTTGTTTTATGTTCTTCCTTGGAGCATTAGTACATCTTCAAGCATTAGACGGCCACAAGCATCTATTTTTCCCTGTTTACCCTGCAGCTTGTCAGTTTTGTAAGCAAGGGAGAAATGTAAGTGTATACTGGAAAGGAAACTTAGCTTTGCCTAATCTTCCTTTTCAGAAGGCTTTTTTGGTTTAAACAGGGTTGCCAGAAAATGTAATTTTTTTTTTAAATAATAAACAAAAAAGCCCTCAATTTTTACTTTTTATTTTTGAATTTGTGTTATCAGTTTTGTGAAGGGTTTCACAGCTCTTCTGCTTTTGTAGCAACATTCAAATGCTGTTTTGATCTACATGGTTTTATCTTACCCATCACATGTTTGGGGAATTCTTATATGCTCATTAATATGAACTGAAACACAATCACTTTTGTTGGGGGGGGGGGTTAGAGAGGGAGAGGAGAGGAGATTTTTCTTAAATTAAAGAGGGGGTGGGGAAAGAAGGGAGAGTGAGAAAATCTTTTCCCATTTCTTCCCTGAGGCTGAACAGTTTATCACTCCATCCTCGTTCAATAGAAGTGAATTTTATAATAAAATTTTCCCTAATCGGGCTCTGTCAGTGAGGTGTCTTATCGTGGGGAGGAAAATGACACCGATCCTATCGAAAAACAGAGACGATGTCATCGAGTCCCCAATCACAGCTACTCAGCTTCCATATCTACCTTCTCCACAAACACCAAGCACTGCTTTTTCATAAGAACATCAAAACCTGGCAGTCATTAAAATTGCGCCCGCGTAGAGTTGCAGGGATCAGCCGCACTAGCGCAAAATGGGATGTGGGAAAACAGACCCTCTAAATGTGCTAATTCCATTGTCACGTGTTTACGGCTTAATTTTAATCAGTTAAAAAAGCCACACATTGCAATAAATTGGCATTATCTTCTGTGACACCAGAGGACACAGTTGGTTCAAGGATTTAGAGGGTCGCTGGCAACAGTATATAGTGTTACAGACAAAGTATTTTTACGCTTGAACTACGGTAGCTAAGGTGCAATCCCCAGTTAAGACTGCAAACAAAGACTATAACCCGCACAGTACTAAGTTCAACATGCAGACCACCTTCAGCCTTGAGACAGTTTAGAATACTAAGCTGAATATTGCTGGAGAGAATTTTCTAATGTGACGGTTAAAGGTAATTTGTTGGCCGACATTTTAGAGGTAGCGTCCTCTCCTATCTACACTGTAGCATAATGAAGAAAGAGCTGTTCCCAAAGCCCTGGTGTTCGATTTGCATTTGGTTTCTAAAGTGAATGCAATTGTTTACAGCGTGCCATTGGATTTGTGCATCAAAATTATATATTGCATTTTCTGTTTTTGAATACAAGGAAATGCAGGTAAACTACCCAACTGCAATTGAAAGGGGATATTGTTTCCTAATGCTGCTGCCTCCAATGAAAGGTTTATGAAAAGTTTAAGTTTTCTAATTAGGTGGTATCATGGGTCACATGAGAATTGTACATGGTCTCCTTCCCTGGTACCCCTCCCCCTTTTTTCTCTCTTTCTTTCTCCTTTGGACTTGTTCTTTCTGCTAAGCTTTGCTTGAATATAGCTGATTAAAATGTTTATATGTAACGTGGGAATCTCTTTCTTTAGAACAGTATGATCTAATTAAAACACGTCTCCATAAAACCATGGGTATAAAAAAAGTTGTCTAATTTTATTTTAATTGATCATGCATTAAAATTGGTGTGACCATTGCAGTCCTGAAACTAGCCCAAAAAAAAAAAAAAAGTAAAGGAACTAAAAAACCAGTTATAAATAGGAATTTAACTTTTTTTGCTCTGTAGACAGCCCCTGTGAGGATGTGGGTATATCTGTGGCAGAACTAAAATGTCTATTTGAAATGGTATTAGTGCACAATGCTAAAAAAAAACCCCATACAAAATCCTTACTGGAAAATATTAATGCATTTAGTATAGAATGCAGTATATCAGTCTACAGTTTCCCAGGTTGATATTTTGGCTGGGCAAATTTGGTGCCAAACGTATAGCATATAATTTCAACACAATGCAAAACTTAAAAGCTCTTAAAAATAAACATGAGAATGGCTAAAAGAGCTGCTCCATAACAATCCACAATTAATAGTTTTGCATAAATAAAAATGTAACTAGTATATGAACTGTTTTGCATTTACAGCAGTATGTGCTATTTGGAAGTAGTTTCTTATAGTTAAATTTGCAAAACCTTTATAGATTTAGAACATAGAAGTTAATTTAGCTGATCTTGGCTTGTACCTGGGGTCTTTTTTAATTGTTTGTTGATATTTAAGCAAAAGTTTATAAAAGTAAAATGCATGTCTTAAAGTATATAAAGACCTTAAATACTGTCATTTATGTTTTTTTACAAAGCAAACCCAAATTAACCTTTTATGTTTTAACATGCACAAAAAGTGGCACCCTCAAACACATCTACAGTCTCTTTTCCTGAACGAAGACAGTTAAAATTACTTTATTGCTTGCAATTTTTCGTATAGATTTGTGTTTGTAACATGATGCAAGCTATGCTTTTGCACATTTTATGCGTTTAAACAGCTTGAGTAAATTTGAAGGGTCATTTTATTGGAATAATAGAAAAAAAGGACCAGAGTGCAAATTTGAACCTTTTCTTTTCTGTGTCTGGATTAGCAGCTAGCTCTGCATGACAAAAAAAAGGGCTTCTTTATGGCAGTATTCTTTGCTCTATAAAGGCCATTATCACTCTGTTTTATAAAACAAAGTACAAAAAGTTAACTGTGAAAACGTTTTTAGTTGAAAATATCTCTACTAAGATACTATTGATATGTGTTGATACCAACTTGGAAAGAAAAAAGTGACTTTGTTCTCAAAGTCATCTCCCATGTTATTTTGTTAATTTTTTTAGTTTTAGCACATTAACCACTATTTAGTTATTCTTTTACATAAATATGCTGCTTTGGTTATGAATGATCCCAAGTGAGGCTTTCCGAGGTGGCTGAAATGACTTGTGATGAGTGCTGTTGGTTATGGTAGGCTATTGCATGGTTAAGCTAGCCATTTGGCTAGACTGAGTATATTACAAGGTTTTAAGAGGCTGCTCACTTACTAGTTTGTTCTTTAGGTACCTGGGCTGAAGCCTGTTTTATACCCTGGGTGTAACACAAGTCTTGCATAGTCCACACTTGGCAGACCATACCGAGGTGTGTTTCACCAACGAGCAATAAAGTAGACGGAGAGTTGTTGAATTGGTTGTTTTCACAGGGTAGGGAAGGACCTAACCTACATGGAAGAAAAGAATTAATTCTGTTTATTTTCACACACTGCTCTAATAAAAGCCCCTCTATAATCTCTGTTATGCTTAATACAAGATTGTATACTTTATGTTATGTGGCAATGAAAGCAAAAAGTGGAAGTGCAATTAAGCAGCTTTTTCCTTCTGGGAGGACAAACATAAAATAAGGAACACTGCCAGCGTAGAGAGGGTATCGAAACATAATTTTGCAAATGTGGTAAGCTGAGAACTACATCAGTATGTGAACACGTCCTTAATATTCACATTCTGTAATATTTCTGTAATAAATGAGACAAAGTCATCATTTCGGACCCAGCTTTACAAAATGCAATCGGTATTAAATTATGCTTTAATTCTACTTAAGAGTCCTTTTAGTTTTACTTTTTTATTATAGCTGAGGATCGTACGTAGCATAAAGCTACGTATCTAAATGCGCACCTTGTATTGATATAAAAATGTCAAATCATCTCTTCCTGCATGTAGCTGATCACTTTTCTAAACCTTTATTATGTTTAGCTCTCTGGTTGCAACATAGAGAGTGGCTTGATAGTAATTTGTAAAACTGTAAATTCAGTGTGTTATACTTTTCTACACATAGGCTGCGCCATTGAGCCACCAGTCAAATAAAACTGTTTTCTTACTTGATATTGTGTAATGGGTGGAACTGAAGATGTACTTAAGAGAACTGGATATCAGCATCTTTTGTGTTTGTTACCATAATGGAATTTGGGGGAAATGCAGCATGTTTTTAAGTACCTACTTGTAACGCTAGTCAGTGTCTTATAAATTTGACCCTATTAAGTTTTTGGGGTTTTTTTTGTAGCTGTAAATATGCTGTAGTTACTTTCTAATACCATGCTTATAACACAGTTATTTGTTCTTTTGAAATGTATATCAATTTCCTATTAAACATTTATCCACATACATGGGATATTAATAATAAATGTACAGAAAAAAGTATCTGGTTTCATTTGAGCAAGAGTTAAAAATGCAGTGTTAATTGCATGAAAAGTAGTATAGAAGTGTTCCTAGTGAACAGGATTTAAACTTTAATTCGTTTTTAAAAGGTATCTGTAACTGCCTTTAATGTAAGTTTGAAAAAGTGTCAACTTTCTTTAAAAATATATAGGCTTTTAATTTAGGTATTGAATTTTACCCATACAGTAATTGTAAGATCAACCAATTAACCTCTCTGTCTATGAAAGGGATTTGAGAAGTCAAAGTGAATATTACTGATGTTTGTCTAATGTAAGATGTAAAATGTTCTATAAATCTTGGCAGAGCTTGTTCTGTCCTGCTTAATGTGTATTACACATTAGCAATGTATTTGCATAAACATTAGCTACATCAGATACAAAAGTCTTGCGAATAGTATTTTCTGCATTTTTTCGTTTCCAGGGTTTTGGTGTCTTTCAGTGATAAATATTTGACATTTTTACTCTTTGAATTATGAGTAGGACACAATACATGTAAAGTATAAGCTCACTTATAGGAAAATATAACTCACTTAATGAAGTGAAGGTATTAGAAAAAGGACTGGATTATCGTCTTTAATAGAACTACTGTTGCTTCGGTTGATAATTGATTAATGAGATAAACATCATGCTCTGTAGATTTGAGTGTGATATGTTGTTTAAGCCTCTCTCTCTCTTTCTGTGTTAAATCTCTCTTTTTAGGAAAGTACCCATTTTCCTTCTCTAGTTCCCCAGATTGCTTTATGCAGATACTCCTTTCTGTTTTTTTGGCTGTTTCCAAATACTGTAAATAAGTGGTTTTGTGCGTGCGTGCGTGTGTGCATGCACGCGTGCGTGCATGCCATGTTCACAAATCTGCAAGAAAAGTTTCTTCCAGGGGGAAAAAACGTATACTGGCTTTAAAATGTTCACTTTGTCCATGTTTGAAATCTTTCTGTCTTGCACGGTTGTGGCTGATGTTTCTTTCTGGCTTTTATGGATTCGGTATCCAGATTTACTAAAACATAAATCCCATTTGGACCTGTGTATTTGACTACACAGAACTGATCTTATCATTGATATATCATTGATATCATTGATAAGATCAGTTCTGTGTAGTCAAATACATTTTTATACACAGCCATTTTCAAAAGTCTAATATTAATTTCACATGTCAAAATAATATAATTTAATTTTTTTCCTAATATGTACCTATCAAGGTACTACTTTACCGTTTGTATATGGTCATATGTAATGAAGTTGTAGTTTTTCATTACGAAGGCATAATAATGTATTCTGAAAATGTGCTGTCACTTAAATGTGTATGTACTTAATTTGGTTAGGAGACGTATGTTTGTGATCACCAGAAAGACACAGTCAAAGTTTCCCATAGTGGAAGAATTGACATATAGGATCATTAGGCTGAACTGGATTTACATTTCAGGCAGAAAATAGTTACTGAGTAATCAGAATTCATTCCATTTTCATGGGAATTGAATAATACTGTTGGTAAACATTGGGTGGCCATTGCAACGGGAACATTCATTTTATGTCTGTGCAATTGTTAAGAAATCATGTTTAGGAACTATGTCAAATCTCTGGGTGTATTATTGTAGTTTAATACTTACCTTGTTACAGTCTAAGAACCCTAGTCTCAAACTGAGGCCTCATTGTGCTTGGTGCTATACAAGCACAGGAACAAAAAACCTCTGGTTCCTAACCCCCAGAGAACTTACAATCTCAGGTAAGTGAGAACAGCTGGACGCATGTAGGTAGGAGAGTGCAAGGAGACACTAATAGTATTGACTGGCATGCTGGGCAGTGGTCTCATCACTTCAGTCACCTAACCATTGTCTGTAAGCATCATGCCAAAGAAGAAGTTCAGGGTGGGATTTGAGAAAAGCTAATGAGACGGCTTTGCGGATGTTAGTATGGACATCTCTCAGGTGAGAAGGGTGGCATAGGAGACAGAGCAAAGCATATCTGCTTAGACCTAATGGAAGGATGATGGCATCATTGACCAAGCAGGCACAGAAGTCTTGTTATTGAATACATTGGTGGAGATAGCCCATAAGTAACTGCAAAAGTGAAGACAAGCAGTTTATGATTGGTGCAATGGAGAAGGGCAAGCTAGTGAAAAAATGCCGAGGGATGATATGGTCTAGGCCACGGGCTATAAAAACAGCTTTCTGGATGGGCACCTGTACACGAGCAGTGAGGCTGCTCCGACGTGCTCTAATTACAGTGTGTCGAAGCAGATTCGATTAATTGAGCCTGCTGGAGCATGGTAATTACCGTGCTCTAATGCCTCCAGTGTCTTGTGTATCAGTGTCCCTGTGCTTTATCTAAAGTCCGTCGAATGAGTGTTAGACAATGTGCCCCTACCGCTGTTTTTAAACGCAGGGATGCTGATACTTGAGACTCTCCAGGCGCTTTAATTAAAGTGACTCTCTTGGAGCTGCTATAATTAAAGACCCCCACTTCCCCTCCCCTCCCCCCCCCCACTCCTGGAGTACATGTAAAAATGCCCAATGTATCTGAATAGGGAAACACTGCTTCCATCAAGGCTTGAGAAAAGCAGGTTGCAGTAATTGAGATTACAATGACGATGAGAACCTGGGTGAGAGATTTAGCAGTGTGGACGAATAGGAAAGGCCACATATTAATCATGCAATAAGAATCTGCAGTTTTCACTGCAGTCTGGAGAGGAGACCTTTATGAGATCTGTGATCCTCAGGTGATGAGCAAATGGTAGTGTGGTCCACAGTGACTGGGAAAGGAGATAGGGTGGGAGGGACTAAGACCTCTATTTTAGCCAGGCTGAGTTTGAGTTGATATGATGGTTAGACCAGATTGTGTTTGTTTTATTTTATTATAGCCAGATTATACTCTGGATGCTCTGATACTATGGTATTATGAGCCCATATGAGCTCTGGGAGGATACAATGATATTAATAAAACCAGGTTCACTTTCAGTGTAGGCATTTCTGCTTGATACACTGCCTGTAACAAAGAAATTGGACAAAAAATCAATATGAAAATGCATGCTTCCTATCCAAAGCGTGGAAAACTCAAGCAAGAAAACTATATGTGATATAGTTCATCCAGATGCATGGGCTACTTGTTCTGCTAGGGTTAAATGTCTGCATTTAACAGTTGCTTTTCCCTCACAAATACTGTTTTCCAACATTTCCTGGTATTGAATATTTAAAAATATGTTAAACTCATCCCAAGATCAGCTTGTCCTTTGCTGCAGAAGCAGAGCTTGAAAAGTTTTAGAACTGAATGTTCTTAGTCTGAGTGTTGGATTAAGAAAGTCTAGAGGTATGTCACTTTTGTCTTGTGGAAAACCAGTTCCACAGTTCTTGCCGTCTTTATAGGCTTTGAGAGTTAAGAATGTGTGTATTTACTGGGAAGTAACAATTTGGAAGTACTAAAGTAACCATTTCTAATTCATGATCATATACATTTCTAATTAAACCATTACAAAATAAGGAAACTCTGGCTAAATGCAGTCTTCTGGAGGATTTAGCCTCATGTTTCAATGCATTTCAATGCCACATTGGTAAGTTTAACAGCATCTCCATTGCCCTGGTGAGTAAATGGGACTTAACCATCTGGTGAAAAAGGCTTGAAGCAACTTCCTGCAACTATTCCTGTATGTCTGAGTCCTGAACTGGCAGTGGTGAGCGTCTATATTAGGCATTTTTAGATGGACAGAGGTGTTGTCATTGTAACTCCCTTTAGATATGATGTATAGGTAATAATCACATATTGTCATGATGTTTGTGTCCCACAAAGTTATAAATAGTCAACAGAGCTGGTCTTATATCCTCTTTTTAAGAACCTATTTTTTCTTGAAGGGATTATCTTATTTCCGTCTAGATCTACTTAGTCTCCTGCTCCTGTTTCTTCTGGGCATGGTTCTTAGGCAAGCAGGTGTTTCAAAACTGGAGAGGTAGAATATGCATTTAAATCTGAACATGGGTTCAAGCTCAGTGTTACTGCCTGGAAGTTTTCAGTGGTTTTAGTGCACCCTAGATGAAGGGGGAATGTCATCTTTAAAGTTCTTCCTAAAATAATGGTATAAAGTAAGTCAGGTTCTTATAACCTGACAGGCATTGCCACATTTTCCTTTTAGTCTTAACATTGATAACTTTAAAAAAAAGATTAAATCCTACTCTTCTGTTGGGTTTTTTAAAGCTAAACAATTTCTTTGTATTGACTTCAATAAGTAGTGTTTGACTAAGCCAGGGGCAGGCAGTTATTTTGGCTGGAAGGCTGCTTACTTAGTTTTGGCAAGCCATCGAGGGCTGCATGACAGGCAGGTAGGGGCAGATAAATATTAATTTTCTCAATTTTTTAGGGGCCTCTCCGGGCTGGATAGAATGGCTTAGCAGGCCACATCCGGCCCATGGGCCACATTTTGCCCACCCCTGAACTAAGTACATCTTCCAGGAAAGCAACCCGTCTTGATGTGAAGATATCAAGAGATATATATTTTTGTATAATAGATGGACCAGTGGGTCCTGTAGTGGGATCCTAGGATAGGAATAAAGAGACAAGTGTTTCAACTATGATGATACTTAACTGAATGAAAATTGAAGCTCTAATTTAACCTCTCAGTTTTACCTTTCCCATTTATAAGGTCCAGCTACCAGTTCCTTATCCCTATGAGCAATTCTGTGAACTTGCACATGGCTTTGAATGTGTGAAACTTGAACAAGGTTTGTTCCTGATGTGGGGATACTGCTTCCAATATAAAGGGGAAAAAAGGATCATCCTAGTGAACTCCTAGTTTGTTCTACTAGGTAATCCCCCTCAGTTCTATTTGGTTGGGGTTTTTGGGGGGGTCTTTTTTGAGTCCTATTTCTAGCTTGAAATTGTTTGGCTTTAGCTTTCAGTCGATGATTCTTCATATGCCTGGCTTTACTGGAGTAAAGAGCCCTTTTATACTGGAACTTTCTTCCCCAGTGGATACTACTACACCATGATTAGTTGCATCCTAAATTTACTTCTTGAAGCTAGACAATTTGAGTTTCTAAAGTTGTTTTACTGTAGGTGCTAAGCAGCAGCTCTGCAGAACAGAACCTGTGGGTTACAGTGGTCAATAAGCTGAATATACCCCCACAGTGCACCCTTGTTGCAACGACACCCTGGACTGCAAAAGTAGGAGCGCTGCCAGGAGATCGCGGGAAGTGATTATTCCCTTCTATTCGCACTGGTGAGACCATGTCTAGAGTCCAGTTTTGCCCCCCCTCCCCCCCCCCAACTACAGAAAGGATGTGGACAAATTGGAAAGAGTCCAGCAGAGAGGAACAAAACTGGTTCAGGGGCTGGGGCACATGACTTGTGAGGAGAGGCTGAGGGAACTGGGCTTATTTAATCTGGAGAAGAAGACTGAGGGGGATTTAATAGCAGCCTTCAACTACCTGCAGGGTGGTTCAAAAGAGGATGGGGCTGGACTGTTATCATTAGTGCAGATGACAGAACAAGGAGTAATGGTCTCAAGGTGCAGCAAGGGAAGTTTTAGGTTAGATATTAGGAAAACTCTCTCCCTAGGAGGATAGTCAAGCACTGAAACAGGCTACCCAAGAGGTGGTGGAAGCTCCGTCCTTGGATGTTTTGAGCCCCAGCTAGACAAAGCCTTAGCTGTTATGATGTAGTTGGGGCTGGTTCTGCTTTGAGCAGGAAGCTGGACTAGATGTGATGTCCTGAGGTCCCTTCCAGCCCTCATTTTCTGTGATTCCATGTTTCTTTCCAGTTTATGACTCCTTTTCACTGCTCCTTTGTTTTTGCTTTTTTCAACATCTTTTTTAAAATATTACCAAGAGAAAGTAAAGTAAGATTGCATATTGCAAATTTTAATTCTAGGGGTGTAAGCTATTTATAAGAATGGATAAGGTATTATGAGCCAAGGCTCTGTGTTGCTCTTATGTTCAGTTACTTTATCCGGTATTCAAACATGTTGCACAACTTCACTTTACTTCCCCCTGCCCCCCACCCCCAGTTAGAGGGATCATTGCTTAAGTGTAGAAAAGAGGTAGAAAAGTGCAAGGTTACCACCAGCACGACATGCACTAGGATTTTCTTCTTAAATACACAGAAGTTCCTTCAGTTTGGGATTGACCAACAAGTTAGTCATACAAGTGTTACAGAAGAAGCTATAGCTTAAATGTCATCACATGCCTTCCACAAAAGCTTAAGAAGTGCAATTCAGTCCCAGTTAAATGTTGCAGTAGCACAAGGAAGAGTTATTTTCCGCAACTTGTGGTATAGATGTATGTAGTTTTTCATCTACCCCCACCTTCTCCCTTACAAAAATAGTCTACACACCAAACCCTGTACAGACTGTAACTGTACCTCTGCATCCCAGGTATAGATGCAGTAGGCTGCTCGTGAATGCCAATGGCTTTTTGCAGCTCTTGCCAAATATGCCTCTGACCACAGAAAGGAACAAATGCATGTGAAATTTCAGCACATGTGAAAGATGCCAATCCATATAAGAATATTATTTCAAATATACTTTGCAACATTAACTGTACTGATTGCATCAGATATTCATAGGATCAGGAGAGAAAAGCAGAAAGAGGCTCACGGAGACTACTACCAGGATGGGTCAGGATGTCCAACAGAATGCCACAAAGGGCTATTTGTACTAGGTAACGGGAGCCTGACATATAGGAATAAAGATCCAAGTATTCCAGCCATGATGGACCTTACTGAAGAGAAAATTGGAGATCTAATTAAATGCGTTGGCCATAGCTTTTTCATTTGTAAGAGCCAGCTACTGCTTACCTTCATCACATAAGCAATCCTATGAACTTGTCCACAACTGTGAATATGTGAGAGAGGAGCAAAGTTTGTTCCTGAAGCGGGGATATTGCTTTTCCAGCCTCAAAGGAATACTATCAAGCTTGGTCATTTAGAGCTTGTGAAATGTTGGGAAATATTTCTAAAACTGCATTTTCTTTCCCCATGGAAAATGCTCCATTTTTCATGGTGCAAAGCAGCAGATAACATGGGGCGACATTACATTTCATAAACATGCTTTTTGTCGTGGACAGTATCAACCCTTTTTTTCATTATGTGATAGAGTATGTCCGCACACACCCAAAGAAACAATTTCTATACGCTTGTTAGCTTGTTGCAGCATTAATATATAAGAGAATTTTTTTTTCAAGGAGCACAGGGGATCAAGAGGTGAATCCTCTTTTGCCCTCTGAATTCTTGATGCTTTCAAGTCCTGAACTTTTGAATGGTTTAGCTACTCTTAAATTGGTGAAAAGAGGAGCCTGCCTTGCAGACTTCACCACTGAGAACAGCAAGGGAAGGAAAATAAAACCTGAGAAGATGCATCCAGCCTTCCCATTGTGTCCCATGGATAAATCCAGTCTCCTTTCATCTTTTTCATTTTTTTTCTTACTCTAGCAACTGCTCTTTGAGTCTGCAGGCTCGACCTGAAAAGAACCCAAGAAGAATCTAGCTGGCTTCAGTCAGTGCCTTGCCCAATCTGCCTGCATCTTCCTATCTCCTTCCATGAGCTTGAGCTCTCAGTTGCCTCCCAGACCATTCTTCCTGTGTGTAAGTGCTAAAGATGATGGATACTTTGCATTTCTGATTTTGTGCATAAGTCTAAAGCTTTTCATGGCTAAAAATCCATGATGACTGTAAAAGTAGTACAGTTGTACTGTGATACTGAGGATACTATAAGCCCAGGAATTTCTATACTAGGTCTGATCCTTATTTAACTAATCCAATATCCTTTCTTCAGCAGTGGCCAGTACTCTGTATGCAATATCTGTCTGAGGCAGCACCTTATTCCTGCCTTAGTCCTGAATAGTTCCAAACTGGATTAATCCCTGTAATGGGAAGGGGTGGGGGGAGTTATCTTTCCAACATGTTTTTGCATTAACTACTGCTCTTTGGAATATTCTTACCCATAAAAGCATTACAGGCATTGCATTTTTAAATAAGTTTTAGGGCTTTTTATGTTTTGTTTTGTTTTGTTTTGTTTTGTTTTGAGGGGGTGAATGACGAAGGTGAAGGGGGGGCGGCACCTCTCTCCTTGTGTTTTGTCTCAGCTGCCAAGATCATTTGGGACTGTCAACCATGCAGTCCCTGCTCTGGGGACAGAGTGAGCTTGCTGGTGAAGTTTTAGCTCTGGATTTCAATTTCTGCTTGGTGCAAGGAAAGCCAGGTTTGGTTTCATAAAGCAGCTGTATTTACCCAGGCCTTTCCTAATAGTTAGTTGTGGAGGAAGAGCTTGTTTTTCTAATGGTTGTGGTAACTTTCCCCCAAGGAACTTTTAGTGATAAGCACTTGCATATATAAATATAAATTAATAAAAAACATATTTTCTTGCATACAACACATCCCAAATAAAATATACACCTTGTTTTTGAAAAGCATTATGGCTGCAGAGAGCGGGGACATAGCCTAATCTTCAGTGATTCACCTTCCATTTCCTGCTTCACTAAAACCCTAGCTGCTGTTGAAGACTGGTCTCCATGGGTAGACCTCTGATCTTTAAAAGAGCTGAAGAGCTTTGAAATAAGAGAAGAGACCATAAGCCCTAGCAGACAGCAAAATTCCCCAAAGAAAGGTTACCTTCGTACTTGGAACATCAGAACCATTAAAAACTATCTTTAACACCTGTGAAGAACAATGGTCCATTAATGGGTCACTGTCTCCCTCAGCTGCCTGCCAAGTAATAGCAGAACTGCTGCGCTGGAGAACAGGGATCAAAGCAAGGTGATTCCATCTTGGGCAAAAATGCAGCTTCCCCAATTAATACATGCACTCCAGTTTTGGGGGGCTGAATTTAAAGGAAAGGGTATGTGTTGTATTTGAGAAACTATGGTATATTTTTAAATTTGCCTTGCATCTCATGGCAGTGTAAGAGTGAGGTTGTAGCTGTGATGGTTCACAAATTATGCAAGAGGCAAGGATTTCTTAGGGTGATAGCTTTTATTGGAGCGACTATGTAGTTCAGGTAGTTAGACAAACTTTTAACGCAAGACATTCAATCCGAGGAAGAATGTCTTGCATTTGAAAGTTTATCTAACTCTATCCCAACTATATAGTTGTTCCAGTAAAAGCTGTCACTCTAGGAAATCCTTGGCCCTTGCACCTAATGAATTCATGCTAAGTCTGAATACAGTCTGTCTGTGCTTAGGTTAGATGCTGAGGTCCTGTTTGGCTGCTGTACGATGCCAGTTTATGGCTTTCAGTAAGTCAGTGGGGTTACCTTGGTGTATATTGGAACAATGTTTGAGAGACTCATACTAAACAAAGACAGAGAAAAGACTAAACAAAGACCTGTTAACATCCAAGACTGATGCTGTTACTATTGGCAGTCCTAGAGAACCCACTTTGAGTCTTCCCTGGTCCAAATTTGTCGTGGCAATTGTGTAATCAGTATCCCATTATTATAAATTAAAGTGCAATTCAAGGATTTGCTTAAGTTGATCTCTTCACAGAATTCATACCTCACATTTTAAATCTCTATTTGCCTCACTCTGTTGTGTTTTACAAGGGATCTCACAAGAGCGTGTGTTCTCGTATTACCTTTATGCCACAAAACCCAAGCGCAATTGGTCGTCTGAAAAATGGAACAACAGCCTCATCTTCATCTCTGAAACGCCTTGCATTTCTCTTTGTTAGACCAATACATTTTTCTTAACCACTTATTATTATTATTATTATTATTTAATATATTTGTGTGTGTGCATGTATTCACTGTATCAGGAATGTGGTAGTATTCAGTTCCGTGTCCTTTGTTCCTGCCTGCATTCCACGCAGTTCAGTCTTTCAGTCTCATATATTTACTAACCATTCAAGCGCCTTGCTGTATTCACACATAGATTATGCAAAATAAAAAAAATACATTATTAAGGCTGTGGATGCTGTGAATGGATTATTACAATTTGCCTATCATGGTAATGGCACCTGTTAGAGGTGTGATACAAAAGGCAGTGACAGGCAGTGTAATTTAGTAATTGTAGCCATTGTACTGTATAGCTGGTCAGTTCACCAGGCAAGTACAAAGAAACCAGTGTTAAGACTGAGCAGGGGTGGGGAAGCTTAATAGAGAGAGCTAGTTCTGTACTGAAAGAGACTTTTGGTGGAGGGCTAACTCCCTGGGGGAATGAGTTAGAATGAGTTGAAAAGAATGAACAAAAGTACAAAACTGGTACAGGTTTTCCTGTTTCAGTTCTTAAAGTGACAGACAAGTTCTAGGATGAGTATTGCTTGTTCCAGTTGGTGGAAGGAAAAAAGTTGTTTTGAAATATTTAGTAGGAGCTGATTTGTTGTGCTCACAGTGAGTCGGGCATTGTCTCTGTGTTGTTCTTGCTGGACTGCACATCGCTGTACCTGGCAACTCGATCTAAAATAGCGATTGGATGGACTATGATGAAGATCATTTTGAAGCCGTTCCTGTTAGTTTGAAACGTCCACTTTGGAAAATGCACGGATCCATGCCTCTCGGCCTTTTTTTTGGCTGGGAGTCTCCAAAATGTGGGTATTTGAAAGTTTAAATGCTCCGAGTGTCCATCGGGTTTGTATTGCTGTTTAGAATTCTTAACTTGGGTATTTTAGTCTCAATACCCTAACCAACAGCTCAGTTCCCGTCAAGACTGGGAATAAAAATCTCCCCCACCCCCTCAAAGTGATAGTTTTGGCTAATTCTTTCAAAATTGTATTTATCCAAATTGTAAGCATTTTGGGGCAGGGAACTTTTCTTTTGTATCTTGTACAGAGCTGAGTACAATTTCAGTGCTTTCAAAGTAATGAACGCTGTCTTGAATGGCACATACAGGCCTCATGGGAGCATAAAGAGCATCCCTAACTTCATAGACTTTATATAGCAGGTTCTAGATTTTAAAATGTGCTTTATGATTTCCATTGAGACTGACCTTGGCATTTTATCCAACAGCTTTAGTGACTCCACATAACATAGTCTCGCCTCACACAACTGCCTAACTACTGAACAAATTGTTGCTGTGATGAAGAACCTCCTAGAGTTGCATAATGACGCATTGGAAAACAATTGTCATGAAAGATAAGCTTGGACAAAGCGCTGAAGCATTTTAAACTGTTTTAAGGCCAGATTGACTCATTTAACGGCTTTAATAGAGCAAGGAAATAGCCTGAAGTTAGCAAAGCTCTGCACAGCAGGAAATTTATGCTAGCAAGTACTAATTCACATTTGCTAACCAGCATAAATAGACTTGCAGACAACACCAGGAGTCCCATTTAAACGGATTAGGTGTGCCACTTACCTATTATTTAGTCATTGGAATGTGTCGTTCTCAATATGCTGCTTGGCGGTTATTCCAATTAAGTGAACCAGCCCCTCTGTAATAGGGTCAATTAAAGGGGTTTTAATCCATTGATGGGGAAGGAGATTTTCTACATTGAATTTCAAGGACTGTCCTATGTTGTTAGTTATTTGTTCAGTGCTTCCACACCTGAGCATTGAAATATAAACGCTGCTATGCTTAGTGCTACATTGGCTGGTATAGCCTGCCTTACCTAAGCTTAACAAGCTGAATTATCCTCTCAGTCTTGTAGCAGGATGTTAAATACCTCTGAGTGGAAGAGGATACCAAAAACTTTGTAATCAAAGAAAATGAACATGTGTTAATAAACAGGCCATCCTTTTGATCTGATGTTGGTGCAGAAGACCCTTTGCTGGAATCCTTCCTCCTCTTCACAGGAGGGCTTAAGAATACTGCTGAGCTGTTGAGCTCTATGGCTAGGAACAAACGTTCAATAAGCCTGAGCCTGAATTAATTCAATATTTGCAGGTTCTTCTAACTTGGCTAGGCTAAACTGGTTTGTAACCGTACAGACATCCCAGAAATGCAGGCACATGCCTGCAGTGACTTAGGCTAGAAGCCAGGGAATACTAGAGCAGCCCATCCTTCCCTTCCATAGTACTGAGCTGAGGGGGGAGGGGGGGGAGGGCTTGGCCAGGCCCCAGCGAGATGCTCTGATTAGGGAGGGGCCCCCCATCAGAAAACAAAACCTCTCTCCATTAGTTCAAGCTCTTCTCAAATAGCTTTTCCAAGGAAGAAATGCAGGTATGTTTCCAGCTACCTGTTGAATAGCTCTAAAAAAGCCCTAAATTGACACAGTCCTGTCTGCCTTTGTCCTCTCTGCCACAGCACAGACCATAGCCAGCATGTGCTATGCTAGCTGATGCTGAGAGGTGTCTATATAAGGCAGAAGGGAGGGGGAATCCCTGCTCAGTAGGGAGTGGTGAGGAGGAGGTGGGGGGATCAGGAGGAAGCCAGGCAGACCCTGTTGTACATGCAGTGTCTGCCAGAGCTGCAGCCAGGGAGCAAAGGAGAGGGGCCAGCCCAGCTCTCTGGAGCAGAAAGCCCCACCCAGCCTAGAAAGGATGCTGGGGGGACTGTGGTTTATCTTAAACCAGCAAGGGGTCTGGGACAGACATTACATAAACCAGTTTGACCCAAGTCAGTTAAGTCTGCTACTACATTCAACCAGGTTCATCTCAAACTGGTTTCAGCCATTTTCAAATTGGTTTATGTGCACTAAAAATCTGTTCTGCTACAGGTTTAAACCAGTTTCTAATGACTTAAACTGGTTTATGTGTAATGTCTGTCTCTGGCCTATAAGAACTAGTAGTCGTTGTTACTCTGTTCCTCTATAGGAAAAGCAACTCATTACACTGAAGTTATAGAAACTATCCACACACAGTTTCTTGCCCATCATTCAGTATGGCATTGGTAAAAGTCATATCCAGCCTTCCTTAGGCTGTTGGAGGATCAATACAATATGGACCTTTGAAGTTGAGGGGGAAAATTAAAGGAGCAGTCTCATAAGACCCTTCCTGTAAATTGCCGTTTAAAAATAGCAGGGGACATCAACAAAAAAGTCAGCATTTAGACAGGCTATAGGCATGCTATTTCATGCAACAGAATTAATTGCAAATTAAATTAAAACTAAAAAGCCATTTTTGTTCTGCTTATAAAAAAAAAAGGACAAATATGATTGTTCCTACTGGGAAATCTTAGTGTAGGACCTGATCTGAGAGAGCATTTAAGAGCAGTCCTAATGACTGTACTGGGAGCTTTTCACACTGCATTGGTGTTTGTAGAATTGGGCCCACGGAGAATAATTCCTCTTTTTTCTGTGACAGTATGAACGTTTACTTCAAATATACAAAGTTTCAACTCTGCACTGTCCAAAGTATAGCAGTTGCTAACCCTGTATGTACTATTTGGCATTTCAGGAATTAATCCATAGCTACATAATATCTCTT
>NW_005842046.1:1717550-1754774 GCF_000455745.1 Alligator sinensis
TCTTTCCCTCTTTAATAAAGTGTTTCCAGGCTTGTAAAGTGATGCAATAGATATTGAATATACTTCTGCTTACAGTAAAGAGGTGATCACAGCTTAAGAGAAAAGGCTTGGCAAGGAGATCTGTTTTACAAACAGCATGCTCTTTTAACAAAAAGGCTTTGCAGTGCATCGTTATAGTAGTCACTTTGAAAGAGAAATGGTTAGTTAAAATACTGTTCATAAAAAATACTATATATAAGGTATAAAGGAATGTTTCTTTCCAGTGGACAAGGAATTTGATCAAAGGTAACACACCTTAGGTTGAGTGCAACCTTCACTTCTGATGAAACCGCTGGGGCTTCTTAACAGTTTTAAGGCAAGGAAGTGGCTATAGACATGGATGTGGCCACATTGGGTCTTATTGGAGTCAGACTCGGTGTTTGTGTACAGCATTTAAAGGGTAATAGCGCTAAACACTGCCTTCGCAAACCGCGGTAATTACTTCTGCTGCTGAAAAAACCCAGAACACGAACAAAAATATCATAGAAAAGCTATTTCTAACACTAGTGCTGCTCTTTATGGCTAAGTAGCAGCCATCATTTTTTTTTCTAAATTATGTGTTCTTGTTTCAAGCATTTAGATGATGCAAAACAGATTTTTGTGGCAGCATTATTGCTCATAGCCAAAAGAGTATTCAAGGAAGCACTGTGCTTCTCCTAAAGTGCCTTTTATTTGGACTTCTCCGAGTTGTTTATCCTCATTTCATTCTCCTAACAAATCAAGTCGCCACCACCTTCACATTTCTGAGTATAAGTCCTGTAATAATTTTAGTAATATAAGATTTATCTTCTATCCATTGCCTTTTAAAGGTTGGTGGCTTGTAAAAAATAGTGAACTGGACAGTTGTAGATTTTTTTTTTTGGCTTGTTTAAAAGGAGAAGGGGGCGGGATCCAGTCTGATTGTAAACATTTCTTTTGTTTTTCTCACATTTCAGGACTCATAGTGGAACCATTTTGACAAAGTGTTAGTGTTGTAAGACTCACGATAGCAGGTGCTTTTTTTACATGTTGTTCCTGACTTGTGTTCAGCAACAATTATTTGTGAATATTCATGATGGTAGCACCATAAATGCCATTCAAGGATACTTGCATCACGTTTTATGCACTTTGTATGAACATTCCCAATAGTAATGATGTAGCTGGTGACTAAAATGTTAGAGGAGGGGGAAGTATCTTGAATATTCATGCAAATATGTATAAGCACAAGTATATATCACAGAAGTGTGGGTTTGGCCATCCTGAAAGCTCTTAGGAGACATATAAACATGGAGCAAACTTTAAAAGTGGCTAAAGTCATGGTGCAGCAAACAGAATATGAACTGTAAGTGATTAAAGCAGTATTCAAGGAGTTCAGGAGCAATCCATAGGCATACATATGTTAACATAAGTTACTTTGTTGAGTAGAGTCAACACTGAACTGATTTCTTCAAAATGAAGATCTGCTTAAGTGTTTGTGAATAGAAGAAATGGTGACAGTATAACTTCATCCAGTTTACTTCCAATACTATATATGGCTGTATAACTATTGGCTTGTGACTGACTTTGCAATTCAGACATCGCATTAGAGGAAGCAAATTAATGTCCTGTCCTGTCAAATCTGGAGCAAGTTCTTGAAAAAATGTACATCTTTCAGATTTTCAACATGACGTTGTGGTTTGTGGGGCATAAAAAAAACCCAAAATAACTATGGTTGCATGCTCAGTTGTTAAGATTACTCTTATAACTATAGAATAAAAGACCAAAGTAAACACATTTTTCTGTCTGATAATTTCTAAATGCTGGCATCTATGGTATACATGTCCCCTTATTATAATATTCCAATTTCTGGGTAACCACTACTTCCCATGTTACTTAACAATGATGAGAGATTTTAATAACGGCATTTTTTATCCTACCTAGTATCTGTTATGACTTTGAGCTCAATAGTTTTAATCTCAGTACAGAGAATTAAGTTTACCTTAGGATCTTTGGAGCCCCTTAGAGTAAATCTGATTAGTTACTGTACAAAGTAGGTCTGATAAAATAACTGGATTTTGTGGAATTTATCTTTGGGTTTTTTTCCCTTTAGTCCATGAGAGACATTAGATAAGTGCAGTTATTATTGGAGATGTTCTTCACAACTTCATTCACTCATCCGTCCCCCGTGAAAATATAACTTTCCACTGGTTACTAGATATCCATATTCTATTGCTGTGCTATAGTGTCTGTGCCAGAGGGACCATGTTATAATTTATATATTGGTCTCAATAAATGCTCACACAGAGAATTGGCATGACCTCATTTACACAGTGCTATGATAAAGGTAAAAGCAAATGAACCTATAGGAGTTTAGTTATTTATGTGTGATTGCAAATGCACAAACCCTTGAGATCATAAGCCAAAAGAAATAACCAACTTGTTACCTGTGCTTGTAGACTGTGTTGGATCTTTAATGGTAGACCACAGCTAAAAACTCTCAAAGCTCAACTATAAGTTTTTAGAAATAAAACTATGGACTTGTCTGTGTTAGGAATTGTGGTTTGTATGGCTACAACACAGACATTCGTAATGTAAACAGGCAGTTCGACACTTCATTATTGACACACTTTCACACTAAGTGAAAGGGATTCATACCCACCTCAGGCAAATCGATAGTTTTGAGCAAGCAGTTGGGGCCAGCACGTGACAAGCATTTTCAAGCCGTGCAAACACCAATGGTCTGCAAAGCCTACTTTCAAAGGTTGCACCTCTGCATTATTTGAGTTGGTCTAATAAAAGATACTGGATTCACCCAAAGAACCTTGTCTGCCTTTGTCCGTAGACGAACACGGCTACAACCTACACCTCTGCATTAGGAATTAGAAAGACGGGGCATGCGGATCCATAAAACCTTCTATCCCACGTGGTGAGCCTGCAAGTATGGAGCAATAATAGCTGTGGGAAAGCCTGGGGCAGAGGGGAGTAAGGACTCTATCTCACCATAGTATTTCCAAAAAGTTACGGTATGTGACCTGGCTGGGTCCTTTCCTCCTTCTCCTGCAGAAGGCAACCCTTCTCTGCTGCTAGAGAATCTAAGTGACCTCTAGGATCTCATAAGGCTTAGACCTTTTGAGTAGCAATTCCCAGTGTTCCCAGCAAACCCTTAGGGGTGAAGCCCATTTCAAATAGAGTCGGCAGGCTCCAATTTGAGAAATGTGTCACTTGGCCCAACTCATGGTCCAGCTCTGAGGCACTTGGAGAGTTTCCATGGTTTTCCTTTATAACTAAGGTCTGCCTGTGCTTAGCTTGGGGGAGGGTGGAGGGGGGTTGGTATTTTCTTCGTTGGCGATATGGATGGCCTGGCCTCTGTTTTAGGAAAACTCTTAGTAGCTTGGGCCCTTTGTGAAGTGCAGCAGAAAGCCACTGATGTCATCAAAGAAAAATGAACTCATTTTAAACCAAAAAGTGTATAAAAAGTTTATGGAGCTTTTTAAAAGAACTTTGCCCTAAACTGACACATGGATTTTAACTTGAGCTAAACCAAAATGAGCATTAAACCTTTCTACATTAAGAGACTTTTTAATAGAAAGTCAAGTTTTAAAGGTCACATGAGAGTAGGTGAAATGCTTAAGTGAAAGGCCCCAGTGAAGTGTGCTGGAACCCAGAGTATGAGTAGTAGCAAGGACTAGATGCTAAAACCCAGTTATGTGAGAATGATGCCA
The DNA here is from genome assembly GCF_000455745.1 of Alligator sinensis. Taxonomy (NCBI): domain Eukaryota; kingdom Metazoa; phylum Chordata; order Crocodylia; family Alligatoridae; genus Alligator; species Alligator sinensis. The sequence continues at coordinate 1,721,270 of NW_005842046.1, forward strand.
GGAATTTATCACACATGTGTTCTGCCCTGATTTTATATTTAATCATCACCTGCAAATATCTGATTTCTAAGTATTTATTATAAATTAATAACATAGTTACAGGCTGCTACAGTCAGTAATACACTCCAGGGTGTATTGCTGCTGGAATATTGCCATTGAAGTTGTTCCTCATAACGTTTGTACTTCAGTATGTGAGCAGGATGGTATCTCAACCCACCTGACCCCTTCCCCCCCCGCCCCCCCCAAAAAAAAACCCAATAAAAAGCAAACAAACAAACCAACAAAAAAAGTACAAGCAGAGTTTAGTAAAGCTGCCTGGCACCTGGCAGAATATTTGCCAGCTTGCATAGGCTAGTTAATGCCATATGCCGGTTGGTGCCCATAGCAAGCTCTACATTAGGCGTGTATACACATTCATTAATGCACCGTAGTTACTGCACATTAAGTTTAGTACCCGCTTAACCAAGTACTAAATCAGTATGCAGTAATTTGCGCTACTGTGCAGTAGCACTGGCACATGGGTTTTCATTGATGCTTACTGCACAGTAGCATATTAACATGATTGTTGCCTGGCACACTACTGCACAGTGTTATTAGGCTATGTCTCATATAGACCCACCCACCGAGTAGGAAACATTTTTGCAATCGGGGCCCATGGTCATCTACTCACAATGACTATTGTGCTCTTTAATGTCTATTCCAGAATACATACAGTAGATGTACTGATACAGGGCTCTCCATCTTCGGTGCAGCTTGCAGGTCACCTGCAGACTGTGAGCAATTAAGCTACGGCCCACAGGCCCTGGCAGCCACCCCTCCTGCTTCTGCACGATGAGGATGGGGAAGGTGCGTGCTACTCACGCAGCCTGTGTGCTGGGGGAGACCCTGAAAGGCCAAACACTTGTGCCATTTGTGGCCCCCAGCTATGCTAAAGTTGGACAGCCTTGTACTAATATATGAAAGGTGCACAATATATACAGAGACTGAAGGAAGACAGGCCTTTTAGAAAAAAGATTGGTTAATCAGTGTATTCTTAAGCCTCGTTACTCTTTCTCTGCCACATAGGCAGCAGGTAGAGGGAAGTCTAGTTTGATGGGACAGAAGATACCATTCTTAGTGTTGCTGATTTTTATGGCTTTTTACTTTCTTCACATAGGCTGTCATTATGTAGGACCTGCATTTATTTTAATATACCCAGCATAGTCTGACAACTAGCTGTATTAGTTTCCATGCATCTTAGCATCATGCACCTTTAATCCCTCCAAAGCTTCCTTCAAAACTTCACTTACCTTGCATAATACTTTTCACTTGCATACAAAGCATGGCTGGCTTATGCCACTGAATAAAGTATTTGGTTTTGTCAGAAGTAGACCTTGTGGGGGGCAGTTCCCATTTACTTTTCTGTTTTCTTCTTTTTAGAGTTCTTTCATTGGAAACTTTACCAAAAGACATACTGAATAAGGTGCTGGTGAAATTTAATGTAGGAAATTAATCTTTGACAAAATGTAAGCTTGCTTGTCAACAGAACGATGCTTTGCACAATTTATTTAATCAAATTTGGTATTCATATTCTTTGCTTAGTATTATTACTTAGTACAAAATCAGGTCTTTTGCACTAGGTTCTTCCAGATGCACATTGAGGTAATCCTCCTCACTAACAAGTTTTAAAATGGCAAGATGAGATACATTTGTGGTGGGGGGGGCAGGAATAAATATTTTTACTGAGTTGTTTTGGTATGCCAGAGAGTGAAACCAGAAAATCAGTACATTATGTATAGTAATCCTTGCATTTGACCATCCCAAATTATTCCATCTATTTTCTCATCACAATCTATAGCAATAAAAGAGTCTTGTAATAAGTATTTATGAATGCATCCAGCCTCTGCTGGGTCGAGGAAAGAGTTAATGAGAGTCAGGGTCTATCAGCAAAGTTCCTTTCCCTGGGATCCAGTGGCCGGCATCTCAGGTGCTCAGAAAAACAGCGATGCCTCTCAGTAGTTTGGAGAACTCAGTTCCATGAACTTTATTTAGAAACCCATTGACAACCACTGTAGGTTATGGAGTTCAGGTGCAATAGTTTCCTACCTGAAACCTGTCTGACCTCATCTTCAGTTGGATTCTGCTTTTTCATGAGCTTTTAAAATGCCGGAGGAAGTAGTCCCTTGAAGAGGACAATAGTCTGAATACCAGGTTTCACATGTTTTGGTACACATTTTAAGGTCCGCACTCAAAAAAAACCTAGCAGATCTGGACAAACAGAAAAATACAATTGTAGAAAAAGAGAATCTTCAAAGATTCACAATTTCAAACAACTTTGAAAGCTATCCCTTACTTTTTGCCAATACCTGGAGCAATTCCTGCAAAGTATGTGCTTCTTTTGGAGCAAAGCAATATAATTAAAAACTAGATGGGATAAAAAAATATATAATTAGCAGCTCATAGTACGATGCCAGAAATAAGACAGTTTTATTATGTGTTTTACTTCATGATTTGGCTTAATTTAAATTTACAGTATAGGTATCCTAGATAAAATTGGTCTTACTAGCAAGTTGATTGGATTTGTGATACAGCCAGGGTAACTTTGCAAATCTGCCTAGAGCGCATGACAACTCTTATACCGTTTATCTTATAAAAACGTGTTGTTTCAACTTCAGCCACAGTTGGAAATGGTTTTTCTGCCAGTATAGGCAGGATCCCAACTTCTGTACATAAGAAAGGACATAGCTTCTCACTTTTGCTAGTTCTTTATTAATAATATAATGTCACACCTGTACACCATCAACCCCATAAACACATCATTGAAGGTATGCCACAAGGTAACAAAGACTTATTGAAAGACAGAGAGCTCTCTTGCTCTCCTCATTGGCTCAAATTTCTGTCCTTTGACGGTTTTGACCTGGCAACATTTTGTAGCTTACCGAAAGGAAAATAAACGCGGCACTGCTCCTTTTCATGATGCACCAGTGCGACAGTGTGTTACGTTCTTGTCTCTCGCAGAAAGATAAAAATAAAAATAAATAACCATTTTTATATATTTCTTAATAAAAATAAGATAAAAAATAAAAAGTACAAATGTTGTCTTAAAATAACAAAAAATCAGTACCATTGATCATATTCCTCGCCGCATATTGAGTGTAGACTTCTCAGCTATACCTAACATAGTATTTTCCACCGCCTCCTCCAATTTCAACTGGAAAAGGCAGTACGGCATATTTCATCATGGGCCACGTATAGATAGCTTCACCAGAGTGCTTCATATGTTGAAGGCTTACTCTTCTTCATTAGCAAACCTCTTCCTTTTTTTCCCCAAAACATTTCTTTGTAACCCAGATAAATCCCATTTTCTCTGCCTGGAACTCCAGCCTGTCTGCCAACCCAGCAGTTGTATATACATTATTCTGCTTTGTCACATGTTAGCACGCTGTCACGGCACTCCTGAGTTGGAACGTAGATTTGGAGGCCACCTTGATGAAATCAAGGTTTTGTTCATGCATCCTCTGGTTTGGAGCCTTAAGTTATTCTTAGCATGATTCAATTTAAAGGAAAAGAATTGTGATTCTGTAAAAATGGCGTTTAGCAGAATTGTCAGTGTATTTTTTGAGTATTTTTATTACTTTACTGACAAAACTTTTTCCCTCTTACCTCTTAAAAGTAGCACAGGGTCAGTGTATCTATAGGAGAGTGTTCTGGACCTGAGTTTTAAATCCCGGCTTGACTTCTTGAGGCTGGCAGTTGGGAATAAAAATGATTTGGTGTTAAAGTAATAAACGCGGTGGAATTCTATAGAATGAGCTTATTTCCGGCTGTTGCAGCACATAACTGAAAATGTTTTCCTTGTACTCTGTGCATCACCTGCTGCTGAAAAGTATGAAATATTATAAAAAAGCAAAAAAGCGTACATTAGGGCAAGATTCATGTTGCAAATCATCTGGTTCACTGTGGAAAATTTGGAATATTATTCCTCTTAGAAACAGTTCTTCACTTATTTCATTATCCATGCGTGAAATAATGTGGGGGAGGTGGCACTGAATTGGGATGTTATAGCAGTTGACTGTTTATCACACAAATGTAAACTTGTAGATGAACTCCTAGCCCCATTGAAATCAGTGGCAAAGCGCACATGGAGGGAAATGGTGCCAAGACTTCATTGTACATCTTTAAGTGGGAGGTAAGTGTCAGAGGATCCTAGGAAAGTAGGGCTGGAAGGGACCTCACAAGGTCATCCAGTCCAGCCCCCTACTCAAGGCAGGAACTTCCCTGACTAAACTATCCCAGACAAGTATCTGTCTGACCTGCTCTTGAAGATCTCCGAGGATGGAGATTCCACAACTTTTTTGGGTAACCTGTTCTAATGCTTGACCACCCTCATAGACAGTTCCTCCAAACCGAAATTTTCCCTGCTGCAACTTTTGGCCATAGCTCCTAGTCCTGTCCCCTCTGGCCTCAAAGAAAAGCCCATCTCCAAATTCTCTGTCATCGCCCTTCAGGTATTCGAAGACTTTTATTAAATCACCCCCTCTGTCTTCTCTTCTCCAAACTAAATAACCTTAGTTCTTTCAGCCTTTCCTCATTAGTCTTGATTCCCAGGTGCCTAATCATTTTTGTTGCTCTGCACCAACCTGTCCACATCCTTCATGAAATAGGGGTACAAAGCTGGATGCAGCACTCCAAGTGAGACCTCATGAGTGCTAAATAAAACGGAAGAGTCACTTCCCTTGATTTACAAGTGACATTCTTATTAATACAATCCAGTATGCCTTGGAGGTTTTTTTGCAAAAAAAACATGCCATTGGCTCATATTCAGCTTGTGGTCTACTGCAGGGGTGTCAAATGTATGGCCTTTGGGCTAGATCTGACCCACAGAGCTCCATCGTCTGGCCACCAGTGCTGGCCCTGAGACTGGTCTGACCCACATGGGGCACACTGCATGTAACTCAGTTCCTTGACTGTCTGGAGCAGGCAGTGCATGTGGTGCAGTCCAGCCAAAATGGCCACTTCATGCCCAGGGGCTGCTACTCCCGCCAGACTGCACCACATGCAGAACCCGTTCCAGCTGCTCCAGGATCCACACTACATGCAGTGCAGGTCCCAGACCAGACAGCATGGCTGCCAGATCAGGTATGCTGGGAAGTTGGCGGAGTGGTCTGTGGCCCCAATTTGGCCCATGGACAGGCCCCATATCACTCAGCCATGGGGGCTGAACGACTTGAACATCCCATGTCTACTGTAACCCCCAGGTCCTTCTCTGCGGTACTGCAGCCAGTCATTCCCCAGTCTATTTTTGAGCATGTGGTTATTCCTCCTAAGTGCAGCAACTTGCACTTATCCTTATTGTTTATCTGATTGATTGCAGACCATTTTTTTTAGTCGCTCCAGGTCATTCTGAATCGTAGCCCTACCTTCCAGAGCATCTATAACTCCATGCAACTTGAGTGTCATCCATAAATTTGCTAAACATATTCTCAGTCCCAGTGTCCAAATCATTCATTAAGCAATGCCAAACACAGGACAGCCTCCTGAGGTACCTCACTTGGTATGTCCTCCCAACCGCACATGGAGACATTGATAACCACTCGCTGAGTATGATGATCCAACCAGTTCTGTATCCACCTTGCAGCACTTTCATACAGTCTGTATTTCCATAGCTTGTTCATCATGGCATCATTCTTTCCATTTAACCATGTAGAATTTAGGACATTACCATTTAAAACTATTTTGATCCTGAGTTCCTTAAAAGCTCTACCAGAGACTTTGGGCCCATTATTATTTCATCCGCTGTTACCACGTATTCATTCATGTTACCCTAGTTTACCATATGCCATTTCAATAGTAGGATACAAATACTCGGTGACCTCCTTAAATGTCAGAAAACACAAAATAGGATACACGAGGATTTCACTGGTTATATTAATTTGCATATTTATTTTATTTTACTTTATTTAATGAGTAGTTATTAAAAAAGGAGGTTATGTTTATAGCTCCTGTGGTCAGCTTTTCAAACACCTAGTATTAATAGATCAACACAAGGGAAGCAAGATGTTGGAAAGCCACTTTTGTAAAAGGCAGACTCCATGTTCTTAAATAGTAAGAGGAAAGTGGGAGTTTTCTCTGTGTCAAGTCCAGCATGTGAAAAGGGGCTTTAAAACGGAAAGGCAAAGAAAGAAATATGTTCTGGTTCCTTGAATAGGGTCTCAGGAGATCTGGGTTCAGGTCTATGGTTCCACAGACTTTTCCTGTGGCCTTGAGCATGTCATTAAGGGCTGGTTTCTTAAAGGTATTTAGCCTAATTCCTGTATTAAAATAAATAAATTAAAATAATCTGGGACTTGATCGCTGTGTGCTCCAGTTCCTCATTTGTACAGCTGACTTAATAGTATTTCCTTCTCTTAATCCTGTGTCTGCATTGTATATTTCTATGCTTTTGTATCTTACTGTGCATATGTATACCACCTAATACAGGGACGGGCAATGATTTTGGGCAGATGGCCGCTTACTGTGTTTTGGCAAGCTGTCAAGGGCCACATTTACCTCTCCGGCATAGGGAAGTAGGAACAGCCCCATGGTTCTAGGCCAGAAGCCTCTGCTAGGAAGGGGCTTCTGGTTGGAGGAGCAGAGCTGGGTGTGCCTTGCTGCTGGGTCCTCCTGCAGGCTTCCTCTGGGTCCTACTGCCCTTGGTTCCTGTCATCTTGACAGGCAGCCAGGAGCAAATAAATATTAATTTTCTAAATTTTTTAGTGGCCCTGCAGGCCAGATAAAATGGTCTGGCAGGCTGGATCCAGCCCCCAGGCTGCATTTTGCCCGGCCCTGACCTAATACAATAAGGCTTGCATTGCATTGCTCCTGAGCACTACTGTACCACAAGTTATAGCTATTTTTCCCAGAGTATTTCTCTTAGATATGCTCTAACAGACGTGTGAAAGGGGGTGTTTCTAAGACACCTAACAAGTGATTGGAACTGATGCATTTTGTTGATTGTGGAATACTTTATATCTGTCCTGATAAATCGCAAAGGTTTTGAGAAGGTTTCATAATAACAGTGTCTTTATGCCACATACTCCCAACACTCCTCTAATATACAGTAAAGCACCAAATTTCTCATTGGAGATATGCAACAGTTTCAACTCCTCCTTATTTTTGCTGTGTTAGTATATGGGAAACAGCTTTCTCTAAGGTTTTTTCTGAACTGGGGACACTCAAGAAAATTAAAACAAATTAGCTTTAAGTTGCAACGTTAGACATTAAAGTGCATTAGTTAAAGCATGCATTTGTTTGTGGATATTATCATTTAGAGTGGCCTTATTTCACTGGTGTTTAGTTCTCCTTGCAGGCATTAGGGAGGTGGTTTCACATGATATTGCTCCATTAGACCCAAGATAACTCCTTCCCAACGTGATAGTCCCCAGCTGCAGCGGAAAAATGAATGGAGGTCACTCAGAAAACAGACTCGTAAATTGGGGAAAGTGCTGTGCTGCCTGTTACACGAGCTCGGATACTCTTCAGCTCATTTTTAAAGATAAAAAGTAACATTAGGGAAGTCTGAATTTTTGGTTTCATTGCAATGCAGCATGTGCTTCCAAAAGGATGATGATTTATATTTTTCTTCCTTTTTATAGACTTAATGTGTACACTGATTGAAGAGAAAAACCTTAATGTTAGGGTGCTATTTAAGTACAGATTTCAAGTGTTCATGAAACAGTATTTTTGTACACAGAGAAGTGAACTCAGTCACTGAACATAATTTCTTGTTCCACTTAGACACATTTATTGTACTGTGCCTTAGAGAGATCCCAGGTGCTCGGCTAAGCACCCTGACAGGAGAGCAGAGTTCAAGCATGTTTAAGGGTCATCCAATGGTTTTATTATGCAGGAAATGAGTAAAGGGTATGTTTATGTAATGAAAATGAGGGAGCAAGGGAAAGTGGCTATCTAGAACTGGGATTGGCAACACAAAATGACCCAGCTCAGATCCAAGGAAGTGGACATTTGGACCCAGCTGCTGCTGCTTTTCACCATTCAACTGCCACGTGGCTCTGCAGAAGTCCCCCTCCATTGGAGCCTACGCTGCCCAACTGCACTGTGGCCTGGGCAGGGCTCCTCTTCCACCAAAGCCCCAGGCAGCTGACTGCAGTATGGTGCAAAAATAGCTCCCCACCACTTAAGTCCCATGTATATGACATGCAGCATAGAAGGAGCTCTGTGCCACCATGGATTTCGATAAACCATCTCCAGAGGCTCTGTGGGCCAAATCTGGCCTGCAGAACATAGGTTGCTGACTTCCAACCTAGAAGGTATGTGGAAACCATCATCTCCCTTGACCTGTTTCAATTAAACTTGTTTTAATTTAACATCTCTGTATATTATCCATGTAGAGGTCATAAGGAAGGCATCAGGCTCAGGAACCTTAAAACCAAACTGAAGTGCCCATCTTCTCAGATGCTGGTGTCAAGCTCATCGTAGCTATCAGTGGTGGTTTTCTGTAACTTAGAGTCACTCCAGTAAGAAGTATTGGATAAAGAAACCCACTGTAGCCAAACCTACTGAAGTAGCTGCATAGAACTGATCATGAAAATGATCATTTTTAAAATTTGCTAGTCCTCTACCAATAGTAGTCCTCTACCAATAAGTAGTCCTCTACTTATCTGGCTTCTAAGTATCCATTGGGGTAAGTGAGATGGAATCCTCTAAAACAGAAAATGCAGACTGACATGACTATATCCTCCTCCACCTGCTTCACTTTCACTGGTGCACACCACTGTCTTGTCCAGAGAGCAGGGGGGTATTGCAGAGACCAGTTTTATCCCTAAGACTGGATGAGCAGTTCTGTTGTTCTGCTGTTCCTTGGGAGTCGGAGGATTCCTTAGCCCAAGGTTTCCTAGTAGGCTGTTGCATAATTCAAGGGCAAAGTTCCTATGGATTTTAATTGGCTGTGCTCTAGGGAAAGGATCAGAGACCCATTAAAGGATCATATTGGTTCCCATTAATTGTGTGTTAAAGGTATCACACAATTAGAGTTGTAAATCCTCTAAACTTCTTGTTGGAAAATACAAGGTGCTTAAGACCAAGGTGGAAAGCTGATAGTTATTAGCTTTCAATGCCCAGGGGCCAAATTTTACCACTATTGGTCACCTGGAAGATTCATTTACTTCTTGATGTTTCCTGTTGAAATCATGAAGGCACCGTTCTGTGTGATGGAGAATGTCAAAAGGAGTAACTAAGAATGTAGTTCATAACCCCCTTCAAAGCACTGAGGGCCACATTTTGCTGCATCTCTGTATGTATCCATTATATATAATGGATAGGTACTCATATAAAATATTTGTCTATATATATGGTATCTGTAGTCCCTTTCATTTTAATGGCAGTACTTACTAGAGGAGGGTGCACTCACTCTGAGCTAAAATATCAGAATCTGGCCCAGATTGATATGCAGTTCCCTCTGTCTTATGGAGAGAGAGTGGAATATTATCCAAATGTTTTTAGTACTCTTAGTTAAAAGATGAATGGACCAACTTGGGTAATAGTTCTCTAGGAAAGGACATTTTAACAAGTGCTAAAAATATTGCTGTGTAGCTGTATTTGGGGAAGGAGGGTTACCATTTCGGCTAAGGGAATATCATTTTCAGTTACACATTGAAAACTTGACTACATTTTGGAATTCCCAGAGGACGATTATTGGTGTGATGTCTAACATATAGTGACAGAGGTGATGTCTAAATTAAACATTCATGCTCCTTCACATGGCTATTTGCTGAAAAATTAATGTTGGAATATATTTTATTCTTTTTTATGATTAAAGTTTGCACAAAGTATGCATGTTTGTTTATGTCTCCGAGATGAGGGTCAGCATTGTGATGTGAAATGCAACTGACTATATGTTACTTTGCTTTAACAGTGAAATTTACTTATTTATTTAATAGGTTTTAAGTGGGATTAAGAGTACATTAGTGAGTTTTCACCTTCATAATATACAAAATTCTTGTCTCTTTAAATCATATAAATTTTTCTGAAATGCTGCCTTTTTATAGAAGGAAAAGCAATGGGGAATGAATAATCCAAAAATTGAGTTTATCACTACCTGCATGATAACTTTATGGTGAGTTATTAGTTTTGTAAAGGTAAATAGGTGTGGTAATTTGCATCAAAGTTCATTTTCTCACTGAGGGATCACGTAAACTATGGTGATGTTCACCTGGTACATTGCAGTGTTATGGTTTCACATCAGGTATGATTTCTGTGAGTTTTCCTCTGTTTTGGTGCCAGGTGCTTTCCAGGTCATTTGTCTCGCAGTGACCGCTTGCTTGCCCTTCTGTGACACCGTGTCTATGCTGATAACTCACAGATCTGTTTCTTTCCTCCAGACCTGTCTTCTATCCAAACTAAAATATCAGAGAGACAGGCTGAGACCTGCCGGTGGATGATGAGCCATCAGCTCTTTCTTGGGATCCCCATCACCAAACTCAATCTCCATCCCTGCAGAAAATACCACCGTCCTGTCCGTCTTTTTAGCGTAGGTGTCATTGTTAACCTTGACATTTTTCTAAGTTCTCATAGCCAAGCTCTCTAAACCTTGCAAGTTCTTTCTGCCTGGTGTTTCCTGTCCATCCACACAGCTGATACTCATCATCTCATGTTTCCATTTCTCCAACTGGCTTACTCTGCTCTTAAAGATTGTGCAATGATTATTTTCTAAGTGTATTGTTTTGACTGTCTCATCTTTCTCTCATCCTCCCTCCATTGACTTCACAACCTACATCTCATCAAACACAAGCTACTTGTCACTGGTTTCAGTGCCCTTCAGGGCCTCTTCTCACCCTACCTGTCATCTCATATTCACTACTGAAGAATCAACTTCCACCTTCAGTCATTGTGCAGTAGCCCCTATTGCCCATTTATCAAACCTTTCACACACTGCCCCACGTGCTTGGAAAAAGTTCCTGTAAACTTTTCCAAGGTACCTCATTTATCCACTATATCTCTCTCCTTAAAAACTCTCCTTTATCATGCCTACAGAAAAGCCTGACAATAGTTAAGCAGCTCAGATACCAAGACTGGCTAATTTTGCTTTCTCCTTTCTTCATTCTCCCTTGGCTAACTGTATGGACCTACTGTCTCTTGTCCCGTACTTAAAATTGTAAGCCCTCTGAGGCAGTGACCACCTTTTTGTGTTGTTTTCATACAGTCTCTAGCAAAATGGACTCGGGGGAGCTACAGTAATAGGAATAATAATGAAGATTATGGAGACATGATTGTTCTCTATGACCTTGTTCCAACTCTGTAACTTCAGTTTTTATTTACTTAAGATTCAGTTCTCCTCTCTGACAGCTGGCTAATCTGAGACCTGAGTTCTTGAACCAAATAATGTTTAATTGCATTTATACAGAAATAAAAAAAAATGACAAAAATAACACAGCAAAAAGAGACTGGAAATATAATACAGCTATCCAGGCTCAGACTCAATTAAAAATTAGTTTATCATAAAATTCATGGGGCAAGAAAACATTTATCTCATTTTTTCCCTAGTTCATATGATCCAGAAATGTGTCACTGAAGTGCAAGGAAAGATACTTTTGGATACAGCCCTTGGGTTTCTGTAGTTCATGTGTTAATCTTCAGCATGTGGGAGATTTGCTTTATTCTTTAGACCAGACCAAGTTGGTTCCTTTCTCTAGAAACATCTCTTCGTGAGTGAGTGAAACAGAAGCCTCTTGCTTTTCAAATGCCAGTTCTACATGGCTCATGTTTCTAAACATCCCTAGATGCTGATCTGTGATGCCTGGGAATATCTGTATAACCCAGTGCAAGCTAGTGACCTGTTTCTTTCTTCTTTTCAAGGCGTCCATAAAAGTTGTTGTTCTGGGTGTACAGTGAATGACTCTAAACACCTTTTATATACTTCCTTACCATGCATATAGAAGTAGGCCATCAGTAGGCAGTCTAGCACTGGATGGTTAATTCCTATCCATAAGCAGTATACACAGAAAACATCAATTACTTAAATTATATGTCCGCACACTATTACAAACCAAGATATATATTTATCAAATATATGTAGCATAATGTGCCAAGTCCTCGAAACATGTTGTTGCAATTGCAAAGTAGAGATGTACAGTGTATTTTAAACATTGATAGCACTAAGTATTTCCTCAAGATGGAATAGTAATTTCTTTAACCATCAGGTTTGAAATAGCTAAGTTTGGGCATACAGCTGCAACTAAAGAAGGCATAGCAAAGTTTCAGTGGTAGTGGGAAATTACAAAGGTAAAGTAGAGCTTATTAATGCACTCCATTACCTTGTGCTGTCTATGTGATATCCAAGTTAGGATAAACCAACGGTTACTCTGAGTTATTGTGAATAACAGCAATGCCAAGGGGCTGATAAGGTATCTGGTAATCAGATAGATGGAGGAAATCCCCCAGATGTGTCCCTTGTTACCAGCTCCCAAAGGATCCCCTTGTAATTCTCCTGTATTTGCATGCTATATTAGTGTGTCTAGGGCCATTTTGCATTAGGAACATGATGCAAAGCCTAGCATAGCACCTTAAATTTATTAACCAGAAATTCAAATAAGAACTCTAAAATTTGCGCTGAGATTTATTGTTCCTACGCCATTATTGACCCCTCAGGTTTAGTTCTATTTGAAATGCTGAAAATGCTAATTCTCCAAAGGACATGTATAAAGATGCAGATTGTTACATTTCTGAAAATATTCTTCATCAGAATATTGGCTTACTTTCATTTCAGAGCTATACAGGTTTTTATTTGAATTTTCCTTGGAAATGTAACCATTTTTGGTTTTGCTTAAAAATCCTTACGTATTGTCAATTTGTGCTGCACTAGAAATAGGTCAGAAACCCATGGTATGAATTCCAACTGGGTATTTCATTTCTAGCATTAGAGGCAAACATAGTAAACAAAACTTTCCAGCAGTGGTTCTTTTGGTTGAAACCTTTGAATTGGATGCCTGTATATGAAAGGTTAACTTTTCAGTCCGCAACCTCTATTTGTCTGTGAGCAAAATTGTCACAGGCACATAGAATCGAGGTAGATCCTGACCTTAAATTTTCCATGTTGCTCTTTGTAAAAATGGAGGGTTTGACTTCATTGCTTATCCTTTTAGTACTTTTATAGTATTTTATTTCATGTTTTCTACTAGTAGGTGGCTTCACAGTTCTTTAGAATGAGAAACATTATGGGCATGTCTGTATCAAATACGACTATATTAGACAACACTGCCAAAAAAACCCACAACTCATCCTGCCCACTTGCGCCCCCTCACCATAAAAAGTATAGCATGTTTTGGGTCAAGCCCTCAGTGCCACCCTCTGTCCTGGGCATCCCTATTGAGTGTTGTTGCGTGTGCCACTCTTTGGTGGCTGTATTACATTTGGGGACATTTGACAGCTGCATTTCTGCAATGGTTCTTAACCTTTTCTTAGACTGAAGTTCTCCACCTATGTTTAGACTGAAGCACCCCTCAGAAAATGCCAGCTTTTAATTTTCACTGATTTTAGAACTACTGAATAATAACAGAGTAAGTCTTCTGTTGCAAAGAATTCGGAGCACACGTTGGAAACTGCAGTGCTAAGTACCACAGATGTTCACTGCTCACCAAGGGCCAGATGTTACCACCATGGCTCTGACCACTTCTGGAGATGGAGATTTGTGGTCATAAAGACCACAACAAGTCAGATATTTTTGATTCTGTGGATTCTTATTTGACACCTATGGGTTTACCTTGTGAACTATGAGAAGGTGTTTGTACACTTAATGGTGCTAATATTACACAGCACCTCACAACTCCCTGAAAATGGTACCCTGGCATGATGCAGCTCCCTAGTTGAGAAACACTGCCCTAGAAAGATGTGTTAAATACATTGGATTTGAATTCAGGTTTGCAGCTTAAGTTCAATCCTTGTCTCTCCTGTAAGACAGAACTTGAGCTCTTTATCAGAATTAAAATCCAGTCTATGCTTTATATGTGAATAGTTACAGGATTAAACTTTTATTTTAAGAAGTTAGTAATTGTACAATTAGAGATGAACCAGTTTTACTTTGTGGCTAAGTACAGACGGTCAAAAAGCCAAGGGCTGAATCAATTCAATCTTTGCAGCTAAGTCAAAGCTGCATAGTTTAAACAGATAAGCAAGTGAACATCCATACACTTTTGATTTTGGCCAGAAGTTGGGGGGGCGCTAGAGCACACCTTCCTACTAAGCTGGAGCAGGTAGCTTAGGCCAAGGTAGCCCGCCTACCCTGGGGGGGGGGGCAGGGGGATATGGTGAAGAGGTGCAAAGCATCCTGGGATGCTAGCGCACTGTGAGTTAACTTGAATCTGGGACAGAAGTTCAATAAACCGATTTAACCTAAACCAGTTAAGTCTGACACTACAACTATCCAGGCTTATCTTAAACCAGTTTTTGCCATTTTGAAAGTGCTTTATGTGTGCTGAACTTCTGTTATGTTACAAATTTGAACCAGTTTCTGATCACTTATATCTTATACCAACTTATATGCAATTTCTGTCCCTAGCCTGTGAGACATTTCATGGAGGAGGGATACACTCCTGGGCTAGGGACAGATATTACACAGAAACTGGTTTAAGTGTTCAGAAACTGGTTTAAATCTGTAACAGAACAGATGTTCAGTGCTCATAAACCAGTTTGAAAATAGCTGAAACTGGTTTGAGATTAATCTGGTTGAATGTAGTATCAAACTTAAATGATTTGGGTCAAACTGATTTATGCAATGTCTGTCCCAGACCCCTTGCTGGTTTAAGATAAATCAGACTCCCCCTGGCATGCTCTCTGGGCTGGGCGGGCCCCTCCCCTCTGCTTGCTGGCTGCAGCTCTAGTAGAGACTTGCAGGCACAGCAGCATCTGCTTGCTTCCCCCACTTGCCTCACCACTCCCTGATAAGCAGGGATTCCCCCCTCCCCTCTGCCTTGTGGAGAGGTGTCTGTGTATTAGCTAGCAGACCACATGCTGGCTACAGTCCCTGCTGAATCAACAGGTAGCATCAGCGGGTAGCTGGAGATGTCCCTTTGTTGTTTTCTTAATGGGGTGATAAACACTGAGTTAGGGGTGATTAAACACCTTATCAATTCCCTGCTGGGCTAATCAGAGCATCCTGCTGGGGCCTGACCACAGCCCCCCCTCAGCTCAGTACTGTGCAAGGGAAGGGAGGGCTGCTGTAGCATCCCCTGGCTTCTAGCCTGAGCCACTGCAGGCAGGTGCCTGCTTGTCCGGGATGTCTGTGCAGTTACAAACCGGTTTAGCCTAACCATGTTAGACTAACCTGCAAAGATTAAATCAGTTCAGGCTCAGGCTTTTTGAATGTCTGTCCCTAGCCTTGGAGATTGTAGGAAGGGGAAGCTGGGTTATTTACTTGAACCAGTTCTAAATCTTTGAGACACAGGCTTACTTCAAGAAACAAATTAATGCTTTTTGCTTTGCCTTTTTGGTCCCTAGGCTACAGTCCATTTAGTTTTGAGTTTGTGTGGTGGTTAAAATTGTTTGCTCCTTAAACAGGGCTACAGCCATAAATGTTTCCATTTTTGTTCGTCCCGTTTATTCACAGAAATGAGAATTTACCAAAAATACTGAAAAAAAATCGGTATTTTTCACTGTAGTACTAAAATTTGCTGTATATTTCTGTGATGCATATGGAGGAATAAATGTAGAATGTGTGCGCACAATAAGCAATCATGGTAAAGAAGTTAAACAATTTTCTTCGAACCTGCAAGCACATTTACTCTTAAGAACAGTTATCTTTTTCTTTTTGTAATTCCTGTTACCTTTGTGCAAATAAAACTTGTAACATTAAGAAGATTTTTTTCCACAACAGAAGGGAGATGTTATGTGCTTTGATAAGAAAGTGTTTCTTTTCTGTATATCAGTTGTTACTAACTTAACTATTTTTGATAGTAGTGCTGTTTGTTAATAGCACACTTGAAGTACTTTTGACCAATTCTCAATTTAAGAAAATAATTACTTGTTTCTAACATACCTACAGCAATAATTATATAAGAACAAATTCACAACTGACGCACTCTTTACCTATAGGAAGTGCAAATACTCCTTGAATTTTTAGCATGTTCATAGGAGTTTTTAAAATTAAAATATGGAAACCCATTAAAATAGTCCATAGAGATTTGTGGGAGAGGTTGTCTTTGGGTTTCTGGTAATTAATTATGATATATTTTACCACCATGTGATTTGTCATTACCAGTCCTGTAGGCTCAACGTACTACAGGAAAAATCACTTGTTTAATCTGACTGGGACCTTGTGGCATTTAATTGTACGCATAAGTGTGATACAGTAAATCCAAATGAATTTGGACAGTGATTAACAAGGAGCTCCTTGATGTGGTAATGAGATTTAAAAACTGGCTCCTAAGTGTTTGTGTGGGTTTCATTAACACTTGTGCAACTATACAGTTTTTAGGGTCCAAATGGTTGCTTGTTGATGCCACTGTTCTTCTATAGTTGCAGCATATTACCTAGTGACTATATGAATATATATATATATATATATATATAATATAGCATGAATGCATAATACTTCAAAGGAACATAAATTGAGACAAATCTATGAGCAAAACTGCATTGAATGAGAAATATATTTCAGCAAGATAATGCAATAATGTGCTGCAATAGTTTCTTCTTAGGTCCTTTCCAAAACCCTCAAAAACGTGCTAGATAACCAATCAAAAATGTTAATGCAGTTCCTACCCAAAGGGTTTCAATTCTGTAGTCCGTATTCTGCAAATATCTACAACTGTGCATAACTTTTACTACCATTGATGAAATCATTGATTTCATATGTAAGTTTTTGTGGGCTTGGTGCCTCAATTTGACATGGCACAGCAAGGGAATGTCCTAAGAAGTAGAGAAGGAGTAGGAAATCACTAGTATGCCGTGGTTACTCAGTAAGGTACAGTTTGGTGACCCCTTTAATTGTGTGCATCTGTTGTTAATATTCCTCCATCATGCTGTTTCATGGACAGTACAACAGACATGAAGTTTCAGCAGGTGTTTAATTTAGATAGACATAATAGAACTGGAAATCTGCAGAGAAGGGATTTTTTTTTTCCTTGCCTAATTTTAAAAAAATAATCATCATATCACAAGATTTAGGGCACCGAGCTGCTTGAAATCAGAATACTTATTCCTCATTTTTGTAATTACCCCTTGCTTTGTATCCTCTCCTATACACTCCTTTTGCTAACTTGAGCTCGTTTGCCTTTTTACTGGGGTTTGAATTACCTTGATGACTTCTCAGATTTTGAATTTTTATTAGATTTTTTCCTCTAAAGTGCATTCAGTGCTGGTGAGGGATTTCTGACTGGTCTCAGGAATGAAACCCACCTGCTTTGTCCCCAGAGCACAGACGGTAGCAATATTTTTCTGCACGCTGTCCTGCCAAAGTGCATTACCCCTGACCTACAAGGATCCTCTTTACAAAGGACAGTAACTCAGTCTTCACAGTCGGTTCACTCCTTAATGTTATGATTGCTCACAGGAGGGAGCCGGTTGTCCATTGGCATTGTAGCTTTGCATTTCCTAGCCACGAGCAATCAGACTGTGACCACTAACTGAAACCTAGCAGAGGTTAATTTTTAGTTACTAATGAGCTGGCACAATTTGAATTCATGACCTGCTGCCAACCTTCTAATATAGCAAACTTCCCTTTACTCTCCAGTTTAGGAAAGTCTTCGAGTATGCCAAACTTGGGTAGTCTGGGCGCTCTACATTTTTTAAATAAATAAATGAGAGCCAAATGGGTTGCTTGTAAGGGAAATAATTTGAGTCCTCATTTTGATATTTATTTATATAATACTATATTCCTTATACTTCCCTGTCTCTATTTAGGCTTTCATGCTTATCCTGGTATCTGAACCTAATATATTTATTGTCTTCTCTAACAGCAGACTGCATCAAGCAATAGGTTTCTTTTAGACCTTAATACAGAAACTCTGTATGAGCATTAACAATCCCACAGCACTTTTCATAAGTACATGGGTTTGCCCTTGTGTCCTTTGGCCAAAACGTCATCTTCCCACACTGTTGTGCATCATCCTTTGTTGACCGTCCATTTAACTGCTTGTCCTCCCAGGTTAGGGATGGATTCATTTCAGCAGTGCTGTATTTAGATGTATGCAAAAGTCTTTTTGAACCCTTAAGATAAAAGGCACTAAATGAATGTCAGGTATTGTTATACAAAAAGTTGCTGTGCTGGGAGCAAAGTGTGAAGAAAAACCTACCTTTTTAAACTACCAGATGGCTCCACCACAAGGTACCTCGCTAGTCCCCTCTGCTTCCCTGCCAGTCATCTGTTTTAACTTCCCTCCGTGTTGTGAGGTTTAATATACTCTATTGAAGAACAGTGCCTGTGGCCTTCTTGAAGTAAGTTCCCAACTACCCTGGAAGGAGTGAGGACCTAATCAGCAAGTGGGAAGGATGGAAGAAAAAAAGCCAATGGAGTTGAAAATGATCTATTTACTCTTGTTTCTGATGCGCTGTCATATTTCTCTTGGATTGTGATTCGGTCCTGAGCTAGCAGAAGTGTCAGACATGCATGGACTACATGAATGATTTAGCCAGGCAAACCAAACTACAAAGTTTTAAAAAATTTTAGAATACTTTTTGTCTGGTCTGTGGGGAAGAAAATAAAAGTTGGGTTACGCTAGCAGTGGATAAATACTTCACACCTCAAGTGTATGTGATCTGTGGATAGATATGCTGTTTATCCCAAGACACAGCTCTCTTTGACTTGAGTGAAAGGTCCAAATATGGGGGTAAGGATGGGTTCGGACCTATGGACAAGGCTTTGTTTGCTTTGCCATCAGCTGGACTATATTCTGTGCCAAAGTCTCCTTTGTTTCTTTAGTAACCTAGGGCAGCAGTTTCATTTAAGTTAATAAATGGAGATTTTTTCTGAGCTTAAATGTAAAAATGAATTATTCATTCCGAGAGCTGCATTGTTTATTTTGAGGTTAA
Source organism: Alligator sinensis (assembly GCF_000455745.1). Lineage (NCBI taxonomy): Eukaryota > Metazoa > Chordata > Crocodylia > Alligatoridae > Alligator > Alligator sinensis. The sequence continues at coordinate 1,740,269 of NW_005842046.1, forward strand.
ATCTGACTCTATCCACAATTTCCAGTTTCCTGAAAACCTGCATTATAGAATTGTCATGAGTGAAGATGGAGATTGGGAAAGCATCAGTCGGATGGGACCGTACCACCTAATACTCTAGCAGCTGTGGCTGGTGGGATAAGCACATTGGCTGATGTTACTGGTAAAAGTGTTAGTAGTGAAATGTTTAACAATAGTGGCATTTAAATGATCCTCCTTTAAGGTTTCGGCGACCCCATATTTTTGAGTTAACGTGGGCAGCTTGCAGTGGCTGCTTCAGGCTGTCTGCAAACTCAGGCGCATAAATAATCCTCTCGTATGTTGCATTCAATTCCTGTTTATCAAATTTTCTTTGCAACAAGGTGGATGTGAAACAATTTTTGGAAAAAAAATATATCTTAGATTTGAAGTGTATTTTTTTGCAGTAAGAGATGGATACTGCATCAGATTCTGCTCGTGTAGAATTATAGATTTGCACAGAGCGCTGCTCGTCAGTTCATAATAGCAATAGACTCAGTGTTTTTCATTTGGGAGTCATATGATAAAAGGGTTATGAGCTACCTAGACCTCAGAGTTTCTTAATAGCTTGTGGAAACGAGCTACTTGCCAATTTTAGAGCATCGGTCTATCCAGTTTAACCACATGTAGACTTACTGGCAGGTCTACTCAAATCAGTGGTGTAATTATTTACTTCATAAAGAGAAAACAGGCCTGCAGTATAATGACCTTACAATATCTTTCAGTTTTATGTGGAGAAAAATAAGCACTTGTCATTTCCTTGTTATTCTGAGGTTAAAGCCTTTACCACAAAGATTTTAATATTTACTAACTACTGTGTTCTCTGAAATCTGACTGTTTAAAAATAATGAATTACTTGAGGCAGAACTTAACTACTGCACCAAGCTTCACAGCTTTGGTCAGAGAAAATTATAATAGACCACTCCCTTTTTCCTGTTTACATCCGCCGAGACCCAAAGTTAATACATAGGAATTGCTTATTGCCTTCAATATTTTAACTGTCAGCCTAGGAGGATTGAAATATCTACCGTTAAAAACACAACAGCCTTTACTTTTACTATAATCCTAGTGTAATAGCATTCCTAGAAGTCAAATATTTTAAGTATGATAAAAGTAGGGTTTATGTGCTCAGTTTAACAACATCTAAAGATGGGTTTATCTCAGAAGGCTCTGCTATAAGACAACCCAGTGACAGGTACAGGTATAATAAAAGACTAATGGATTTCTGCTTATTTCTGTTTTTTTAAGTTGTTTTTTTTTTTTCCTTGTGATCCAAAGGGCAGTATGTGAAGTGCTTTCTTATAAAACAAATAACAATTATTTTATAATTTTCTCTAGTTTACTTTGCAAGGATGGTAAATCTTTGGCATATACCTTGTTACTCGGATCCTGATAATTAGTTTAATGCAGTCAAAAATCATTAGAGAATTATGCATTAACTTGGCCATTGAAAGGGAAGGAAGTAATTCTAGGACAGTAGCACAGAACTAATGGTCTGGTGAAGCTGGCTTTGGAAATGATTAACTGTTCAAGTATATTTTTGAAGCATAAATTACATTGCTCAATTACCTTTTTTTTTAACCTAGCCACCCCTGAAACTGGTCAAAACCTGGAATTTCTGTCCAAGGAAGATTCCAACATTTCAAACTTCTTGTTTTTTTAATCCAAAATCTGACTAAGCACCTGAAGTATCACTTTTCTTTTTTCTACAGAAGAAAAAGCTCTGACAAGTTTTGCTTTGGAAATGTTGAAATGTATCATTCCCACTGGAAACGAAACATTTCAACATTTCCACAGCATATCGAAGTACTTCATTTTGGTTGACCCTAATCCGTGTCCGCCAGAGCTGTTGCGGTTTCTTGTAGTCATTGTTGTTCAGATGACTCATGCCATCATGCTTCTCAGTGGACTGGGTCATAATATATTACCATGATGCATTGCAGATAGGAGGTCATGATGCATCATGGGAGACATGTGGGCAGTTGGGGCTAAACTTCTGGGCAGGTGAGCCACATGGTAAACCCCACCCCCTCCTCAAGTGGCACTCTGACCCCCCCGCTCCACTGCCTGATCTGCTGCTCTGCTTTCTGCTCCTTGCATGACCTGCTGCTCTGTTCTCTACCCCCTGCCCTATCTCACTGTGTTCCCCAACCTGTCACATGCCAGACGTGCAAGCTGCCTGTGCCATTTGTGCCATACATGCCCTGGGTTGGCCACCCCGATCTCAGGAACACAGAGAGAAAAATGAGCATAGAGGCATGAGGCGCTGCCCAGTTGACATCATAAAACGTTGACAAAATAAAGCATTTCAATTTGGTTCAAATACTAAAATGTTTTGAATAGCCAGCCTGAAATGACTGTATTCTTTCTATTTTCCAATGGTGAAATGAAAAAAAAAAAATTGGAGAAATTGCATTTTACATCAAAATAACATTTCCGTGGAAAATTCTGTACTTTCTGCTACCAGTACTTATTTTTAAGTAATCTGTGATATTAAAGTTTTACTTTAATAGCTAGGGCCATTCATATACTTCTTGGTGTTACTTTTAAAAATACTGATTTAAATAGTTCACCTTTTTAACTGTGAACAAAATGGAAAAAGCACTACCAGAGAAGTTATAATATTTAAATATATAGCAAATTTTCCTGGCTAACGCTGATGTCATGATCATTTACTCCAGAATTTTTAAATCTCTGAATTAACTTAATGTTTCTCACATCCACGAGGATAAAAAGACAAACTTAATAACGCTTAACCTGAGTGTGTGTGTTTTCCAGATGAGCTGTACAAAATGGCAGAAAGGAAGAAGTCAAAAGCACATGAAATAATTCATAATTTACGTATACTATGTGATTTCCTTCCATCTACCTAGTCATTATATCACTCCTTAATAAATTAAGAACTAAAAACTGGCTGAGTTTTTTTCAGTCTTCTTCAATCGTTGATGATCAAATATGTGTTCTAATATTTGGTAGGGTCTCTAGATAAATAATTCTTATTCGGTGGGGGGGGGGGGGGGTTTTTTGTTTTTTTTCTTGTGGGGTCTCTAGATAAATAATTCTTATTCGGTGGGGGGGGGGGTGACTTCTTGTTTTACTGCTGTAGTTTACTCTTAGGATTTTATGCCAGATCCAAGGAGTGGTACATTTTCAATGTGCTGTACAAAGATTTTGTTAACGTACCTTGAGAGTCATGAATCTACAGCCCTAAAAACCTCTTAGTATATTTAGGCATCTCAGCATAGGTGGTAAGGGTGTATGGAACTTGCTGAGGGTGATAATGTGGGCATGTGTTTCTTTTTTTTGGGGGGGTGGGCAGGGGTTGGTGATGGAAATGGGTCATCTTGTGTGGTGCAGTATATTTTTGTGCAGTATTGAATACAAACTACTGAGCATTTATCTTGGAGTCCTGATGTCATGTCACCCTGATATTTCATTCTAGGAACCAGGAAAAGGTGAATGCTTACCGTTTAGTGCCAGCCCCTGTAGCTTTAACTATAATCCTATTTAAATGCGCCAGTTTAACAGCCTTCAAAATGGTAGCCCTGTGTATTAACAGAACAAACATGGCAAAGACAACAGCAGTTGCATCCTACCTGTACTGTCCCACTATTGTGCAGGGATCTGTTTTGAGTAGACAGCCTCCAAGGTGGAGCAGAGAGTACAAGATTTATGTTCATTACAGGCTTGATCTTTCTACCTTGACTACTGGCATGGTAGCCAGATAGTACCAATTATGGAAGCAGTTTGTCTGATGAGGATACCTGCCCAGTGGGAATTGGACATGTGCAAATAAAGACCTATTACTTGGCAGTGACTTACCATCGTGAGCGAATTGGGCTTCATTTAAACTTTTGGCCTGTAGGTGAATGACTCTGAATTCCACTTCATAGTCTCTGGATTTTTAGTAGCCTGGATTATAACAAGTGACTCAGGAGTATGCGCGTCCTAGAAAATAGAATTTGATACCTTTTAGACTTGCTCTATATATAAAAATGAGAAGAGGCTTGGGTGTGCCAATCGCAATTAGAAAAGATTTTCTGAGTATATTACCTTATTAGACGCACTTTTTTTCCCCCTTAACCACATGAGACAGTGGATGGTCAGTCTCCTTTGCAGCTCGTGCTAGTGATTTACCAGCTCTTTTGACAGCGATAGAATTTTATTTTAGGTGACTTAATCATGGACTTTTGGTAGGAGTGAGAATAACAATACAATGAGGTCCATGACCTTGTCCTGTCAGTGTGGATAAACCAGACTATACAGTCAGATTTAAAACAAATGAAAGTTTCTGTCAGTAGTCCTGGGGCTGATTTCTACAACTTCCTTGACAGGAGGATTGAGACAAGGAAGCTTCTGAAAACTTCCTTTACAACCATACTGAAACACAAAGCTATTTCCATCCCCGCAATTTGCAATGAGAGTGGGTCCCAGCGTGGGGACACTGACAGGTGCTAATCTTCAACGCAGGACGAGAAAGCAGCGGTGGAAGAAGGTTCCGGTGCTTTGTTGCGAGCCCACCGGTGCCTGCATCAGACCACGGATGGATTCTTTGTGCTGAGCTAGTCAGGAATTGTTAGATTTGCGTACAGTTTATTTGCTAAGCTTTATGGTCAACTTCATTACTCTTCATTTTATTCATTATTATGTCACTGAGCAGTAACTTGTTAAAAGATTAGAAGTTCCAATTGGTTGCTCATGCCTAAGGTATGTAAATCCCTTACAACCCTGACAGTAATTTACTGACCTATTCTGGCAATTTACACTCAAATAGTTTTTACGTATATTAAAACTGTATAATTTTATTAGAAACCTCGGAACAATGCGGTTAGCCCTCAGTCACGGGCCTGATCCAGCAATCTTCGTGGGCGCACACAAATCTCATTTGTTTTTTGGGACTGGCCAGTGAATAGAGACTGCATAGGATGGATCCTGGGAGAGAAGCATGTTGCTAAAAAGGTTAAAAGGAAAAAGCTCAGAAAATCAGGTGTCAGAGCAGCAGCTGTGATTTTATGCAGATATAAATGGGCTTGTGGAAAAGGCTTCCCAGGGAGGTGGTGCTCTCCCCTACCTTGGGGTCTTGAAGAGGAGACTGGACAAGCACCTGGCAGGGGTCGTCTGACCCCAGCGCTCCTTCCTGCCCAGGGCAGGGGGTCGGACTCGATGATCTATTGAGGTCCCTCCCGACCCTAATAACTATGAAGCTATATTTCAGCATCTGATCAGAATTTGGCCCCAAATCTATGTTTGTCCTTTAAATCAAAGTACCCTGACAATCGACACAATTGTTACTTGCAGTGGGTTTTGCAGGATAGTTCCTTATGAATATCACCGCTCCTTTGTCTTAAAGCTACTTTTTGTATATTAAGCTACTGAATCCGCAAGACTATTATGAAGTCTCCTATTTCAAACTTTCCCATTACAGGTAGTTTTGTGAGCACTGAATTTGGGAACTGCATCTTGATCACCAAAATCAAGTATTAAGAATTAGGGTGTAAGTCTCCATAAGTCTCGGTCTCCCTGGAGAATAGATATTTCCTCAGTCGGGCCTGGAAAGCCATGCCAAACTTTATATGAATTAGGATAATATGGGGCTGTTGTAAGACAGCCGCCTTTTCTAAGTTAAAGTGCAGATTTGGCCATAAAAGCAGATTTCAGAAACTCATAAAATGAGCTTATACAGTTTGTTTGTCTTTATACAGGTTCCAGGTGTTCTTCTCTTTCCATAGCACAAGAAATCACTTTCTGTCATGTTAAACTACTTACAGCCATAGGTCACATCTATTACAAGTTTATGTAGACTACAGAAACAAGCAAGTTGAAAAAAAATTAAAAAGAGAATGAAAATGTTTTTATTTCATACCATTCAGACTTTTCTTGCAAAGTGCATGAAAAGAGTAACCTTTTGTTTTCAGGTTTTTCTTTTCCTGTAATTAAACTCAGCAGTATAAACCTTCAAATACAGGATGAAACCCTTTTATTTTAGCAAAATCCAAGACAACTTTGAATTTAAGAAGATCCCCCAATAATTGGATACTATATAGGGAAAATGTATAAATTGTGTTACAATTTTCCATATATAGAATCTAATTATTGGTGGCTTGTCTTAAAATTCATCCCTCTTGCCCTTTCAGTGGGGAAAGCAGAATCATAGGGGCAAATGGGGGGGCAGGCAGACCCTACCACTTGTCCTCCCTTCAGCCCGCTTCCCTTCCCCCTGCCCTGCTGCTTACTGTCAGGCATGGCTCTGGCTCCATTCCCTCCTGGGCAGGGAGTACACAAGCTCCAGCCCATGCTGGATCACACAAGAGCATCCCAAGCCTTGAGCTGCCACTGCCACTGCAGTGTGACTGGGCAGGGGCTGGAGTTTGCATGTACTCTGTGCCTGGGAGGGAATGGAGCCAAGACCAGAGCCATGCCTGATGGTAAGCTGCTGGAGGGAGGAAAAGGGGGGCCAGACGCTATGCAAGGAGAGGAAGGCAGCTGCTGCATCCCTGATTCTGACCCCAACCTTGGAGGCCTAAGCAGGTGCCTCCACTCCCCCCCTCCACTTTGTACCCAAATCCAAGATGAGGAGCTTTCCCTCCATGTTGAATTGGGGGGGGGGGGGGGGGGCATGGCGGACAGACCTCATCTTGGATTTGAGTGCATACGATACATTGATCAGAGAATAATCAGTTGGCAAAAGGGAAGTAAAAATGTCATGGAGCAACTTTTTCAGACTCATGAAATGTTCAGAAGGCATTTCAAAATCTAATTCAGTGGGCTTTTTCCCTGCCCCTCATCAGCCCCCCTGCAGCTCCAGCTCCAATCTCTCCTGGACAGTTGCAGAGCCCATGTAAGCTCTGGACCCTGCCCTATTCCAGAGTAGGGAGTAGTAATAACTTTATTTGTATTGACAGCTACCCGATGAAGTGTATGGGATACATAATCGTGTCATCAGATTTGCCACAAGTATTTCATCAGTAAATTAAAAGACATACACATGTTCAGTAAAATACTAATAGTAGTAATAATGATGAGTATATATACAAAATCCAGGAATTTCATTTAAAGACTGAACTTGTTTTCATTTTAACGAAACAGAACAGGCAAGATCATTGGCTTAGTTACTAATATTTACAGGGTCCAGTGGACAGTCCAGAAAACCAGTCCTGAGGAAGTGGAGTGCCTTACTGTATCCACTGTTTTATCTAACCCAGACACTGAAAATCATTATTTAATGTCCATTCAGGGACCTGTGTACACTGGGTTAAGTGTTCTCAGTATCTCTGTATAGTTTCCAGTGGATTGATAACCCCTATCGCAACAACTACCGCGACCATTGGCGGCATTGGCAACAGTTTAAAAAAAAATTCATGGAGAATTGGCTTATTCTCTAAATAAGGGTTTGTGCATACACATAAAGAAAGAGTAGGGGAAGCGAATCTTTCCTATGCTGCATCCTTAATGAGGGTAGTAGTTTAACATCTTTTAGGAGCACACAATGCACTACACAAAGGTGCATGTCTACATTGAAATACTTAGAAAGTTAAGTTGAATTAATGGTATAAAATGAAAAAGATGCAAACGAAGACCGTTTCTGACAGAGAATATCCACTGAGGGGGTTAATGTACCCTAACAAGTCTAGTTGCAACTTCAAATGAATCAATATTAACTTTCTCGAGTGCCCCCACGTAGGCATGCTGGAAGTGTCAGTGCCAGGAAGTCGGCAGCCAGGCCTGGGGACTAATTAGAGAGCAAAGTTACTGAATTTGGGGTAGAAAGGCTTGGAGTGGGTAGTCAGAGTCTAGGGGCAGACTGGGTCAGGAAACCAGGAGGCAGATACGTGAGTGAAGTCTGGGTGAGCAGAGTCATGAAACCAGGAGATCAAGAGGAGAGTGAAGTCTAGCAGCAAGCCAGATCTGGAGATCAGGAAGCAGCAAAGTTACCTGAATGCAGTCTCGGGTCAGGAAGAACCCTATTGCCTGGACACTTCCTGCTCCTCTCTTTGATCTTATATAGGAGGAGTGGAGGGTCAAGTGATAGGAACCAGCCCCTCAGGTATCAGAGTAGGTGGAGTCTTGGGCACTGTTGGAGGCTCTAGGCACGCCCCATCCACCATATGGGAATGGGAACAGGATGGCTGTACTTGTGAGGACAAGGACCAAGGCTGGAGGTCTGACAATAAGTGAAGACATGCCTTTTTCTGAGTCCTGAAACAAAACTGTTTTTTAATGTGCATTTTAGAGGAGGCTAGAAATGAACAGTCATCTCATTGTGATCTGTTTGCATTTGATATACCAAGTTAGCTATTTTCTGAGTGAAGTGTCAAACATTAAAATGAACGGAAGAATAGTTCAGGGTGCTTTGCATCTAGTTAAATCTCATCTAGTAAAGAGGCACGAGCTTTTGGAAGTACAGAGCCATGTTCTTTTCTCTGCTATGCATGAGCATGGGATGAAAAGCAGCCGCGTTCCAGGGGACTCACGGGGTAGTGGCAACACCGTGGCACAATTTTCCAATTAGGCAAATAGATCGCCATAGCCTTCCTCCCAAGCTGGTAGAAGCCCATCGATGGGGCTCGGCAGCAGACAAATGGGTAGTCGTATTCCTCCTGGCATGTATCTCTAGAATTGGTGTCCTTACCTTGGCTCTTAGATGAGATCAGAATCAGGCCTCCTATCTCTGAGCACAGGTAGAATATCACTAGGAAAACTGAGTAAAATTCTGAATTCATTGCTGACAGTGTCACCAGTCCCAGTCACATCAGTGAAAGCAAGTTTTCACCATATAAGAGGAATTATCCTGCTTTGCTTGCAGGGATATAACAAAGGGATATAACAGGTCTTTTCCAGATCAGTATCTTGTGCTTATACTGAATACGGGGCTGGACCCGATGATCTTACGAGGTCCCTTCCAGCCCTAATGTCTATGAAATCCTTATGTGATCATGTTTAAATGTTTGAGGGGTGGGAGTTGAGTTCCCTATACCCCTGTGCAAAATCTGACAGAAGGCTGATTTACACACAGGTGAGCACAGAGTCTAAAGAAAAAAATGCTAGAAAATCCACGCACCCTCACAAGTGAATCACATTCCTGAATAGGTAGATTCCTTATAGGACCCTTTTTCTTTCATTACTTCCGTCTTTCTCCCTGAAACACTGATGGGGTTTTTTGTTTTTATTCCAAACATTTTTGGCATTGACACAGCTGTTCAACTGCCTATGGATTTTGGATAAAATGCTGTCACTCAGATTTAGGATCGCATCCGGTGCTTTGCTGAATCAGGATGCTGTCCTTGGGATGTACAGACTTGCTTATTCTGAGCAAACCTTTCAGATATGTGGGGCTTTTTCTAAAATAAAGGCAAGAGAGGAATAGGAATATAAAAACAAATGCATTCAGCTAAACTTCCACACCTAGTTCTTGTCTGTCCCTTTTTATTCCTTGTTTTTCTTCAGCTAATAACTGGGGGGGAAAAAAAAGTCTGAGTTTTTCTTATAGTTCTGTTCATCTCCTTTCCCTCTGTCCTCCACCACCTCCGCTTTTCACTCTCCTACACACTCACACACACACACCGAGAGATACTGGCTTTTAGGTGTCTAACTTTAAATTGATTAGAACGCATTAATTTTTAAATAAGTGTCACATATCCTTAACCAAGCACTAAAAGGTTGCGAAGGCTTCATGGTGTAAAGTCTGATCCAAAACTAAGTGAGAAGAATTTTAAAAATATGGGCTGCCCTTCATTAGCCCTCATGATATCTCTTGACAGGCAGTGTGTGCTTATGTTGCCATGCCAGGCCAGGGCAAGACCAGCTGCCATGCACCATTTACCCTCTGTCAGCAGCTTCAGTCAGAGCCCGGGCAATACTGTACACACGAGTCTGTCATGCGTCAGCATCAATTAGGCTCAGTTTGCTGCGCTTGGGAAAAGCAACAGCCCTACTGTTAACCATTTTTGTTCTTTTATTTTTTTTTTCTTCGTTCGACTGTCCTAGCAGTGTTTGATTTGGGGGGAAAAAAAAATCATTTGCATAGTAATTCTTGCAAATAGTCGCTGTACTTTGTGTTGAAGTAACTCATTAATTCAGATGAACTTATTTTACTGCAGGAAACATGATCCGTTGGCACACGCCTTATTGTTTAAAGGGGAGAAGTTGAATCAATCCATGCTATTTACACACATGCCAAGTTTTCACTGCGGTCACTGTCTTTACGCACACACTCGCAGTAAGTGGAAGAGACTTTAAATATAATCATCGGGCCGGGGACTTGGAATATTTCATTAACATCTTAGTCTTTGCCCTCAGTTGGTTATTTATTCAGAACATTTTCAATGGCAAATGCTGCTCTTCACTTGTGGTGCGGTGGTTTTTGTTGCTGGTTTGCCTTCGAGCAAAGGACAGGACTGAAATTGACCAGAGGTCGTGAGAAACTGGCGTGTGTGGTCAAGATCGGTATTTGACTCTCTATTTTGTGGCCTCCCATAAGATGGGTGGGGGTGGGGAATGAGACGACCACCCATGGGGTGTTCCCCTCTGGTGGTGCGGTGGCCAACCGAGTCTCGCTGATGTGAAATGAGTGTTAAGAGGACACCCTCTCCCGAAGCAATTTTCAAGAGGCCCCCACGTTACCGTTTATCCTTCCGTGTGCCATAGAACACCCATGACTATTTACATAATGAAAGAGCTACCGTGCGCTTTAATGGGTAGTTAGAGACATTTTCACAGCTCTGTATCCAGGAGGGATTTATAGAGACTTATGGGTCTGGTCAGTTTGTAAAATCACAGTAGCCCAAGAGACTGTCGTCAGATGTCGGTAACAAGCCAGTGTTTGAAAGGAATCAAAACAATATAAATCCTGTGAGATCTGTGGCAGCAGGAAGGGTTCTAATGGAGAGGAAGACAAGGTCGACCACCACACAAGAGAACAAGGAGAAGAAAGTGTTTTTCCCCCTTTCATGCGCACAGCCCCAGCAGGGGTAGGCAGGTTTCTAAAAAGAATCTCATCAGCGGATCAATCCCGTGTAACAGATGGAGCGTGCGGATATCGTGTATCAGCTTTCCAAGCATGTGGTAAACAAAAACATTGTTGCAACTGTTAGCTGCAAAACTTTCTCTTTTTTTTTTTTAAAGCATTGTAATTACCAAGAGTTGAAAAGAGCTGAGGGTTAATGATTGCTTACCAGTAATTGTCGGGAGCTTGGTGGATAGTAACTTCCCCAAGGAATACATTAGCAGGAGATGTAAAGTCGTTGAGCATCTTCAAGGGCTTTGGATCCCCAGATATAACTGTGCATAACTTTTTTGTTTTTAGAAAAGGACGTTTTCCCAAACAATAGATTTGGGACTAGATCTCCATCTGTTGTAAATTGGCATAGCCACACTGGAGACAGTGGTGGGAAACAAAATCACAGCAGCCGAATATTCTGTCCTCGGGGACCAAAACCATCCAGGATACTGCAGAGCATTATGAAACAGAAATATCAAATGTGCATGCATAGTGATGGGCAGGATTAGCACCACATGACAGCTCAACAAGTCTACAACTGGAATTTCAGGCTCTTGCAATGCAAGTGGTGGTGAGGTGGTTAGACCACCAGCTTTGGTAAAAAGCCCCTCTGTGCTTGCTCTGTGCGCTTCAGTGGATACGAAGTGACAAAAAGGATACTCCAAAAGGCAACTTTTTACATACCTGGGCACCCTCTTAAATATAGAGCTCCCTCCCTTGTTGGCAGAACGGGCCGGGTCCATCAGAGGGAAAACAGTGTCCCGGGGTAAGGGATTATTGCTTAGATTAGAAGGCTCCATCTGCCAAGCAGATAACACATGGTGATGAATGATGATGTATTCTTAATGAGAGCCATAAGAGAAAAATATACAGGATATGAATTGTTCTCTCTCTGCTGTTAATATATTTTTTTTAATTACATGTCAAATTTTGAAAAGTTTTGGGGCTCAGGCAGTCTTCAGTTTGGATGATGATAAATTAAGCCTCGTTCACTCTCCTCCTCTGTGCTTTGCTACCCAAGGAAGCAGAAGGAATATAAACCAGGTGATAATTTCAAGAGTATGGTAAACACTGCATGGAGCTCTCATCTGGAGTGCATCAGTATTTGTATGAGTCAATTGGGCTTCGAAGTGATAGGCTTTGTGCAGTAAATGGACATGCTTTTAACAAGGTCAGAAGCCATGGGTCGGTTTAGAAACAACAGCATCTGTGCATGGGATTCTTCCAGCCAAGTAAATACAACTTTAAAACCAGAGATGCCAAGATGCTTAGGACTTTGACTCGTGTACCTAGGACAGCTACATTTGGACAGGCTAGCAACCCAAACCTTTTGTTTAAAAAATGCTGTCACAGGACAGGTGAGAGCTGCTGTGTCAGGAAGGTGCAAAGGACCATGCCAGATCTGACCAAACCTGAAGAGCCTTTGTATACTCTTAATTGGCAGAGCTGAAAGGGACTTTAAATTTAAACCTTGTGGCAGAATAACTAAAAATGGTGCATTACGGTAGAAGAAGTTATATATAGAGCATGCACAGTTTGCTAGATATAAGTTTTCTCCCCGGTGTGTAGAAGTGAAGGTCCAGATCCTGATCTCCCAGGCAAAACCAGGGTGTGCAACTCGATTATACATTCAGATGTTGTGATGGATATGTTTGTGTTGGTTTTTATTATAGCTAAACTGATTTGCCTTTCTTTTTCTAAGTTTTAAAGTATTAAAGTAAATGCTGTTTGGGAGGAAGGAACAGTTAAGGTGCTAGATGTGGGACTTGGTGCTTTCAGATCCTAGATAGGGCTTATCCATACCATGGCACCTCTGGGGCCACAGCTGTGTAGAGATGGCATAAGTCAGCAGAAGGATTTTTTCAATTGTTTTTTGGGGGCGGGCAGGGAGGGGTTACATCCCCAGTGAAAAAAACAGGCATATCAGCAAATGTGTAATGCAGACTGGACCTTAAGCATCTGGTGCCTTGGTTCTTTCACTTACCTAGTGAGCCTTTCAGGGCAGGTACCATTTTATGTTATAATGCCAAAGACAACAGGACCCTGATCCTTGATCCAGGAGCAACTGCAGTACAACTAATAGATAGTAATGTCATTGCTGAGTAAATTTAAATGAACCATTTCATGCACCCGGCAACCTTAATAAATCCAATCCAAATGCACCTCAGAAAGTCATCTTGTCCAACCCCCTGCTCAAAGCAGGACCAGCCCCAACTACATCATTCCAGCCAAGGCTTTATCTACCTGGGTCTTAAAAACCTCCAAGGATGGAGATTACACCACCTTTTTAGGTAACCTGTTCCAGTGTTTCACCACCCTCCTAGTGAGAGTTTTTCCTAATATCCAACCTAAACTTCCCTTGCTGCAGCATGAGCCCACTGCTCCTTGTTCTGTCATCTGCCACCACTGAGAACAGCCCAGCTCCATCCTCTTTGTAACCCCTGCAGGGAGTTGAAGGCTGCAATTAAATCCACTCTCAGTCTTCTCTTCTTCAGACTAAATCAGCCCCTCCAAATTGCTAGCCTGTCCAAATTCCCTCAACCTCACCTCAGAAGTCATGTTCCCCAGTCCCTGAACCATTTTCATTGCCCTTTGCTGGACTCTCCAATTTGTCCACATCCTTTCTGTAGTGGGGGGCCCAAAACTGGACACCGTATTCCAGATGTGGCCTCACCGGTGCTGAATAGAGAGGAAGAATCACTTGGGAGATTAAAACCTGTGGAAATAGAGTTAATGTCAAACTACCAACTAGTGATAGACTTGAAAAGTAATATTTCCTGAACTTCAGGTTAGTGCTTGTGTTCCCAGTCTTGCTCATTGTGTATATTTCAGATCTCAAGAAAGAAAGAGATGGAAAAATCAAAATTGGGTACAAAAAAAATAAATCCTAGAACTGAATCCACATTATGTTATAATGACATTTGCCGTAGTACTAGAGAGCTGTGCAGAAGCCAGTGTTTCACAATTCACAAAACCACTGCGTTTCTTCAGAACCGGGGCTGCCTCCAGCAAGTAGTGGATTCAGATTCATCTCCTGTTTGAAGGGCTTTCTTCCTTGGTGCAATTTTGCTTTTTTTAATCTCTTCTCTGATTCTAAGAACTATAAAAGAAAGAGATAAAGTAGCATTTTTCATCCAGGCTTTTCCCAAAAGGCTACTTGTGGGTCTGCTCTCTTCACATGGCCACCCTGTAATTCCAGCTCTGCAGGAGTTTCAGTGGTTTGGCAGCATCTTAACCAGCCATTCTGTATCTCTTTAGCTACAGTGTTACACCCTGCTGGGAAGAGAAAACTAGACACGTATCAGTCCCCCTCTTTACGTGCTCATTAATTGACCTCTGCCCTCGTTCCAACCGAAAGCATGAAAATAAGTAAACACTGCCGGAGCACCTCTTCCCCTGTTGCTCCAGAGAGATGATTGGGAATAGAGAGAAAGCACGGGAATTCACTAAAGGTGTCTTCCCCCATTTTATTAAAGACTATACAAGCAAGAGCGG
>NW_005842046.1:1754805-1787505 GCF_000455745.1 Alligator sinensis
TAGTCGGTTGTCACCTTGTTGTGAACGCTAGGGATTAGTTCACCGCAGCAGTGTGAGCAGTACACAAGCCATCCTATTCCAAAGGTGTGATACCCTCACAATGAAGCTGAAAAAATATCTAGCCTAGGCTCTCTGCCCTGTTTGCCCATCTCTGAGTCAGTCTAATACAAGGCCTGGCAACACATACCCACCAACTACCCTGGCACACAAGAGCTTGGCTTTATAGAAAGGATAATAAGCAACGGTAGCTAAGTTTTCAGATAGACACCAATATGTAAAGGAGGATTGAACTGGCTGCCCTTGAATAAAGCTGTCATTATGCCTGTTGAAAGGTCACGGATTTAAATAAAAAAGTGAAGTTCAGACATTAAACCGGCGTTAGGCAAATGTTCAGAGACCCATACAAATTAGAGATGGCCAACTAATTAGGTCATTTTGTCAGTACACCTGACAAAGCAAGATTACTTGCTATAGAAAGTGTTTTTAGGGTTTTTATAAGTCTTTGGGGTAGACAGAGCAATTAAATAATGAGATGATTCCAGGCAAAATAAATAAAGGAATATAAGAAAGCCAAAGTGCTGGTAATAGGAGACTTTAATTATCCAGGCAAAATGTGGATTGAACACAGAAAGAAACGAAGCTGCCTACAGTATTTTTGGATTGGGTGCACATATTTAATTAAAATGTGTATTGTGTAGATTTAGATGGAGCTAGTTGTTGTTTACCATGTAAGCGGTGGGATGTGAGGCATACAAGTCTGAATATTTGGTATTATGTAACATGAGAGAGAAGACATGAAAGCAGTTGAGTAATTAGTTCATAAACTTCTTTTTTATTCTGATGAATACCATTAGATCAATGATTCACATCCAGATTACTAGTACTAGCTTTCAACTTTTCTGGCACAATGTATTGCATCTACAATGAATCCTGGACACAGGATACCCTAAGTGAGGTACTTGAGTCTTGCACCTGTTTGCATCCTATTAACCAGTTGTTTGGTTATCTAGTAATATTTGCATGTAATTAGTGGCAGATAGAAAACCATATGCACAACACTAAAGGCTCCTTTGAAGCGTGGTTGAAGTTTGGCTTCATGAATAAGGCAAGTACTATGTTGTCTTTACTTACTTTACTCTGAAATATCAGTGAGATATTAATTTATAACCCTTTTTTAGTCCCAGAACTCTTTAGTGCGATTATAAACTGGTTCAAAAAGGAGAACAAGTAATTTTGGGATGAGACAGAATGTGGGCCTCGGAGTGAAATGAAACAGGGGGAGTAATTGAGAGAAAGCAGAACTTAAAAGGAGCTGTCCCCCTGCAGTAGAAAAAAATCATTGGTGGCTTAGCCAACATTTTGGCATGTGTGTCAATGGTTCCAGTCCCCTTTGGACCCAAAACAAAGCACAGCTCTGCAGGACCTACTGCTTATTTCTACAGTACAAAGTAAAGGGCCTCAAGGGAATAGCTACTGAGCTCTGGCATAGCAATTTCCATCTTTGCAATCATTAGCTATTTAATGAATTCACACCTGTAAAGCGAGAATTTAATTATTCCCATTTTACAGAAGGAGCAACTGAAATTCAGAAAGGCTAATTGTTCAGGCTCCCAAGAAGTCCATTATTCAAATTCAGGACTTTTATTTCGTTCCTCATCCTCTGCTTTTAGAACATGCCTTTCTCTTTTATAGACCACAAGCAATTGAGATATAAGTGGAACATTATATCGTAATTGGCAGGTTCTATATTATCATCTCTGCTTCAGTATTAACAATAAATTGCAGGTCATGCCTAAGTGATGGCAGTGAAAAACAAGTTGCAAATGAATTGCACTCCCTTTTTCTCAAGTAGTAATAGAGATAGAGAAAGAAATATTTGCCAATTCACTGAGTTCAAGAAAATAACCAGAAGGTTGTAGGATAGCTTCAATGGTTGCCATTCTTAGGGAAAAGAAATGGCAAAGAAGGTATGGAAAACATTTAACTGGAGTGCCATTTTACAAGTTTTAAAATACTTTTCAAAGGGATCAAACAAAGATGGTCACATTTTTTTTTTTTAATATTTTTTCAAGATTTGTAGATGAATGGACACAATTTATCTCTAGCGTAGAACAAGAGGCAATGTGGCCTAGTACAGGATGGGAGGCCGGGAGGATCAGGGGCTCCAATCTGTTCCAAGCCACTGACACTATGTGACCCAGGGCAGGTCACTTGACTTCCTTGTGCCTCTGTCAATCCAGCTGGAAAATTGGGTAACGAAAGCAGGACCTTACTGAAAACCAGATGCCGCATCCAAGCTGAGCTGTCCTGGGTAAACAAATTGCAAAACATTGATAGATACCATACTATTACAAAGCTTGGTCTGCAGAGTCATAAGAAAGATCCAGCTGACAGTCCTGGGAAGTTGAAGAAGTGATTTGTCTTCAAATTCATGAGCAAAGTGCATGTTCACAGAATGGCTGCAGAACTGGCCTTGTGATAGAAAATGGAAAGCCAGGAGAAGAGACTTTGGATTTATGTTGTTGAAGATTTGAATTTAGCGATATCCAGCTACTCCCCACTGGGGAAATTTAAAAAGCCCCCTCAAAAATCTCCAAATCTCTACCTTAAAATGTTTCTTGAAAGGCATATCTTGGTGTTTGGGCAGCTCATCAGTTGAAAGTATAGTGTCTTTATTGAACAGCTGTTTATGTTTCCATTCCTTAAGAATGGCTTGGACCCCATGGCAAAAACCCAGCAGTAGTCTAGCTTCTAGACTAGAGAATAGTGGATTTGAAATAAACTATCTTCAAAATTAGGTAGAATTGGACTCAGCCCTTGTCATTATAATTAGTGTTAAAGAGGACCTACTAGGTCATTCATTCCAAGCCTGCATGACAGGATTGTTGCCTATAACACACTTTCTACTATTTTAGACAGGGAAGAATTTAACTTATTTTTTTCTATATATTTGATTTTAAACATTAAGAAAAAATACAGAAGTAATTCTGAGGTGCCTGGGCTGGGCTGAAAAATGAAATCTGTATTTTTTTGTTATTACTTTTTTTCTGAATGCAGGCCAGTAATCAGAGCACTACAAACAGGCTCAATTCCTGGCACTGCCATTGACTTGCTAGATTGCCTTGGGCACATCGTTTGCCTCCTTTTACTTCAGTTTCCCCATCTTTACGATACCATAAATGATACTAACTTTCTTTGTACAGAGCTTTAAAGCCCACTAATGAAAAGTGCTATAAGAGAGGCAGCATTATTAATCACACTTCACTAAAATAAACTTATGCATGTCCTTATGAGTATCTTCAGTAATGGAGCAAAAGGATGAAACTCATTGATCTATGTGCAATACCCCTGAGAAGGAGATGTTATGTTTAGGCTGGTTGACTTGGTCATGAAGCTGCAAAATGAGTTGCATTGAAAAGAGAAAAATCCATGCCAAACTTTTTTTGGTATAACTCTTTCTATCAGATTTATCCAGAGGGTCCAGTCCTGATTAATCTTGAAACCCCAGCTCGGACAACCATTTAAGCATGTGTCTGTGCATTAATCAGGTCAGTAAATTTCTGTAGCATGTGCTTATGACTTAGAAAAAAATGGATTTTAGCACACTAAAAAGTATTGTTCCTTAGCAGAGCAGCAAATCACCACATTTAGAATTTAGAATGAATGCATGATACTCCTGTATTCAGGAAGAGGGAAGTTTCAAGATTTCAAGAGGTCTAGAAAATTTCCATTTGGCAAAGTTCATTTAAATTATTGAAGACACTGAAGCCCTTTATACATGGCACCTGATCTTTGTTTTAATAGCAATAGGGGGAAAAAAGGAAATCCGAGAATCTTAATATTTTGGGCAAATACAAGTGAACAGTGATAGCTTGAGTTAAGTTACTAAATCCTCAAATTTGGCATTTGAGAAGAAACTTTCTGTCTGTAGAAGTGGTAGAATGGCAAGATAGAAATTATTTATGATCTTTTTTTTTAGATTAAACCAGTGATTCTCATCCAAAGTGCCACAACACCCTTGAGATTCTTTCCAGGATGATGCAGGGGCCACGCAATGTTAGCACTGTTAGATGTGCAAATATGATTCACAACATAAAGTCAGAAATTTCAAATAGTGCTAACAAAATTCTGAGCTGTTGTGGTTTTTCTGAGTTCTTTGCAGCAGAAGAATTACTCTATTATTTTTTCATAATCAAAAAATGTGTCAAAACCTAAGAGCTGGCAGTTTCCCAGAGATGCCTCAAGTCTAAAATGGTTGATAACCACTGCTCTTGCATCCAAAATCCTCTCTGATTTTCAGTACAGAAAAGTTTTAACTTAACTGAGCCAGATTTCAAACTTCGCATTTTTTTCCATTTTCTCCATTTCTGTTACTAAAGAGGAGAAAGGGCTTTCTGAATTTTTCAAGCAGCTGCAAGATTTGGGTCTAAGGCCCCCTCTACACATTCCAGCGATTGCACAATTGACTGGTTAATTTGCACAATTACCTTAAGACCAGCTACATGTGCAAAGTAGCTATCACACTAGGAAAAGCTCCAACCACCTATCAAGTTAGACCTTGAAAATATGTACTAAATTTATAGCTGGTTGCTATCGAGCTTTAATTTGCACATGTAGCAGGGTCTCCCCTGTGGCTGGGGGCCCCTGCGCCCAGGGTTGGTTTTGTGGTTGAGATGCTGGACTGGGACTCAAGACAGCAGAGTTCAGTTCCTGGCTCTGCTGCAGACCTCCAGTTTAATTTTAGGCAAGTCATTGGATCTCTGAGTCTTGGTTCCCTATCTGTAAGTTTGAAATAATGACATTCCCTTTTTCACACTTCTATGTGTCTTGTCTCTGTATAGGTTGTAGCTTTCTGGGTCAGGTATAGACTCTTCCCATGTGTATCTGTAGAACTGAGGACCGTGTGGCTCCACTCTTAGTTAAGTCCTCTAGGTGTTATCATAATAATTATAATGGAAAAAGACTGCAGCTCAGGAGAACATTGACTATATTAGAGAAACACTTCCTTCATTATGAGTGATGCCTTATAAAATATGGACAAGCATCACTTTTGCCTACTTGCCTGACAACAACAATAGGCAGAAGATTGTGAGGAAAGCCTTTTTCCAAATAGATTGTGAATGAGCTATCCAGGGTATTTGCTGAGCAGTGAGGAAAGGATTTGATACCTCCATTGTGCATTTTAATATTGAAAATGATCTGGTTTAATTTAGAAGCAGTGTTGGGACTATTAGTACATTCTGCTAAATGCATTCTGCATTGCTATAGCTGAGGACTCTTGCTAATGTATTATATTCTGTCTGTGCTGAAGAACCAAGCGCCCTATAATTTTTTTATTTCTTTTGCCCCATTCATGGAAGATATACCTGTGTAATATAGAATTTATTAACCCAGCAGATGCCAAACTGCAGTCTTCAGAGAAGCTGGCTGGTCATTTCGTTTTCTCGTTTCAATCTGCTCAGTTGCATTAGTCAGACAAAATAGGTTTCTTTCTTCATGTTGCTCTCCTAGGTTGTGACCGGGATGTTCTGAAGTTGCAAATGGGAGGGCAGGTGGTCCAGACAACTGCAACTAGAAAGGTATCAACAAGACCATCTTTCTATTAAGATGCGACGCGCATTATGAAATAGTACGAGAGAGACCCCCTGCATTAACCCATGAAGGAGCAGGTTCTGTGAGAAGGGGATTGGATTCTCAGTGATTTTTGTCTACTGAGGGATTGTGTGGAGGGAGGTGCATCCTTTGTAATGCAGATCTGACTATCAACACAAGTCCTGCTGCGTTTTATCCGAATGATCAGTAAACTACACATGACAACGGAATTAAGCATAAAAAATGGATTTGGAATAACTTTAAGGCACAATGGGAATGCAAGGAGTAATGACTTAGACGTCTATTAATAAAGCAAATCAGAGTGGAGGATGCAGTAATCTTCTAGTAGGTGGGCCTGAAAATAAAGGGGATGCCTATACACTATTGCTTATTATTGGTTAACTGTTGGGGTATGCAAAACGGGCCCTGTTCAATTCGGATTTGGATTTGGCCCAAATCAGGGAGAGTAATTCGATTTGTTGATTCGGATTGCTGGCCCCAATTCGATTCAGCCGAATCTGAATCTGAAGATTTGATGCCGATTCGGAGAATCAGCGATTCGGCCATAGACACAGCTTTAAATATTTTTTTTACATACCTCGAGGTACCAGGCGTGGCTAGTGAACACTGCGATGCTGGGACAGTTGGAGCGTCCCACAGGAGCATGGCGGGGCCCCTGCATGCTCGGTGGCGAACCCGGAAGTGGACCGGAAGTACTTCTGGTTCACTTCCAGGTCCGCCGGGGAGCATGCAGAGGGCCTGTCCACGCTCCCCTGGCTCAACAATCAGCTGCAGGGGGACCCGGGGTGGCCCTTCATACCCACTAGGCACCAGTCACTGAGCCAGGGGGCTGCAAGGGTGCCCCCTTGCGCACTTCCCAACGGACCAGGAAGTGGACTAGAAGTGCTTCTGGTCCACTTCCGGGTCTGCTGCCAAGAGCACTGGGGAGCCCCCCATGCTTCTGTGGGATGCTCCATGTGCCCCAGCATCGCAGCACTCACAAGCTGCCTGCTACCCAGAGGTATGTAGAAAAAACATTAAAAGCTGTCTCTATGTCCGAATCGCCAAATCTTTCCGAATCACACCGAATTGATTCAGAGGGTTCTGATTCGATTCGGAGAGATTAAAGGGTCTCCTGATTCGATTTGGATTTGGAAATTCGGCCACCAAATTGGGCCGAATCTCTGCCGGATCGAATCGGCAATCGAAGCTTCGCACAGCCGTAGTTAACTGCTGACCGTGACTTGGCCGTGCAGGGCTCCGAATGAGAGCGTGCAAGGGCTCGCGTTCTGACTGAAGCTACAGCCTTGCTCAGTGGACGGGAAACTGGATTGGAAGGTTTACTTGTGGCTGTGCCACTAAGTCGCTAGAAAGCATTAAGCAAGTCACCTAAACCCTGTGTCTCCATTTCACTGTCTGCAAAACATAAGTAATAACACTTTTCTTCCTATGGGAAGGACTTTGAAATCTTTGGATGAAAAACAGTAGACAGCAAATGAAAAGGTTGATGTGTTGTGTGTTATATCGGCGATCAATTATATTTGGTCCTGACATATGACATTGTTAAATCCCATTGGTGGGAAAAGACCTAAAGCATGTGCTGAAAATTAAGTCATTGGATGAAGTGCTTTTCTAGGGGCCTTTGTATCAGTGCATCCATAGCAGGTTGAGCTGCAGGCCCAGTAAAATCTCTCTTTCTGAGACTGCTTTGTTCTCGTGTCTAAAAATTTCTGGCTTTAGTGGCTTTAAGTTCACATTATTAATGTTATTTTAATGCAGTCTTTTTGCATTTATAGTAACTTTTTTAAAAGGACGAGGTCATGGATTGAAAGGGACTAGAATAAACAACTTAGGCAGAATTTCTTTATAAAAAGGGCAGATTATGGAACACTTACCAAAAGCAGAAATAGATGCGAGGAATGTATGTCATTTCAAAACCAGAATGGGTGAATATTTGGAGGAGGAAACGAAAGGGTATAATCACTAGCTAGGGTGATGGGATAATGCCGTCCATGGGCTGACTGTTGTCTTTAAGCATTCATTTGGTTTCTTTTTTGTTTTTTTTCTCCCAAGAGTTAATAAGGGTGGATTGGGATGGTTTGTGTAGTCTTGGGTTTTTCATTGGTCCATAAGAACTGGTTGGAGGGGGAGATAGAGAAAGTAGTTCAAATATTGCATCTATTTTGGGGTTTAAAAAAAAAACACTGTTGTTGCATGCAGAGGAAAACTCACTTAAAATACTACCTTAACAGTATTATTAAAAGCAGGTTAGGAAAGTTGGTTAGGGAAACTGTGCTATATAAATAAAAATGAATTCTAACCTAAGGTCTCTAAAATGCCAATTACAGTCACTTGAGTGCATGTGGGCATGCTGAGCTTGTGGCTCATAGCTTTAATAAGCAATTTCATAATATGCTATATATCACTTTAAAAAGACATGATAAATTACCACTAATGGTATTGTGTGTATAAATTGGAGCTGTTTCTGCTCTGCATTTAGGGCTAGTGATTGGGTGGTACACCTGGAAAGACTTGTATTTTAATGGGCTCTTTTTAGCACTTTTGCACCTCGTATGTTCTGGATTATGTATGATTGATGACTTTGAATGTATGGGAAAGAAAGATATGTAGATCTTAATGCTTTTAAACCATTTGTTTCCCAGTCTCTGTAAAAAGCCCCTGTGTTTTTGGGTAATGGTGTATACTTCTCAAGTAAACAGACGTACGGTTCTGGGACTTTGCCTGTTAACATTATAAATCCAGCGTGCTTTAGAGTGCTCTTGGCAGAAGGGTGCCGTTTCACACTAGTTGTTAAAGAGCAATGAGAAGATAGTTTTGTAAAAGGATAATGTGATGTGTATGGTAGTTAAAACATTTTTTTGCAGTGGATTTGCTTTCTGACAATTCCTCCACTTGGCTCCTCAAACCCTGAGAAAACCCCTCTCTCCGATTTACACCACTTATTTCTAAGCCATCCCCATCCTGCTGAGTGACTGTGTTTGCCGTTCGATCCTGTCAGCACCGAAATCGCTCAAAGGGGTTGCTATTGAATAGTGTGCGGCGTTCTCTTTCCCCCTCTTCCTAAAGCAAGAGCCCAGGACTAGAAATCAAATCCAACTTTCCCATGTGGAAGCATACGACTTTACTGTGGGCCAGCCCTGCAGTTGTGCTTTCTTAGCCCTTTGGGATTTTTGACTATTTATGAAGGAGCCTCCCGGCGCTTAATAGGAATAGATTCTCCTAATAGATAAGATTCTGTGTTGAGTGGGGGCAGGGTTAGAGCATCCATTTGTGTTTGTGGATTAAAGATTTGCAATATCTATTTTTGTGCGTGTCTGAAACTGGTTTGGATGAAAATGACAAGCTAAAACTGGTCAGATCCAGGAACGGTGCCGACAGGTTCAACATAAGCATCTCCTCCTGTAGCTTCTGTGCCTCTTAGTACTCCCAGGCCTGGGCAGGTTCACTTGAGAACAGGGCTTCAGCTGATGACCGTCGCACTGCAAGGCCAATGCATTAACCCTTAGCGCATCACATTTATCAAAAGTTGCTAATTAAGCATCCTTCTGATCTCTGCTACTTTGTTACTGGTCCCAGTATCTTCAGTTTTGGTCATTTTTGTTTTTTCTGCCAAGAACTGTACTGCAACAAGACTGTGATTGCAAAGATGGACAGACTTGAACAGTAAATACATGCATGCTTTCACATCACCTTTTGGAAATCTGTTTCTTATAGCTGTCTATGAAGGGCTAGGGTGGTGGTGGTACATGTGTATGTATGCGTGTGTGCGCGCATTGTATTAGAATAAACTTTGGGGGGAGTGGGTGAATACATCATATGTCATATATATTCTAGTTGTATATCTGACCTTTTATTCTAATAAAATACAGTTGTAGCTGGTTTTTGTTCAAGCTCTCGCTTATCCCTGGCTGCCATGTTTTAAATTTTTTATTTGGGATGAGATTTATGTTATGGTTGCATTGATCTTTTTGAACTTTCACAGAAAATGTTGTCTCTGAATTATCACACGAATATATTTTGGTACCCTCTTAATCCCCAATCTTTTTTTTTTTCCTACGTAGGCACAAGTAGAAATAGGGTCCATTATGTTACAAATTCTGATACTTTGTACATCCGCAGCAAGCGATCTTTTCCAAAGACCTTACACACCTGAGGAGTAAGAGGGAAAATAAACCCCAATGGATAAATGGGCAACAGAGGCAAAGAGAAGTTGTGACCTGCTTGAGATAAAAAAGGGTTCCTATGCCAAAGCTGGAAACCAAACCCACATTTCCTGCCTTCAAGTCCAGTGTCTTGCAATTTTATTCATCCAAGTATTGAATCTTGGGTACAAATCCATTGGTTGAAAGCAAATATGTTGCCTTGAGTTATGCCATATTTTGGTACCCGATTGGCTAGACAGTTTGGAGTTGGAGCAAAAATGAATATCTGAGAAGAGGTTTATTCTGTCAATATTTATATCTCTGGCTGTTCTTTTAGATGTACTTGGAATTTGACACTGCTGCCCACTTAGATTTTACTGCATAGCACAGCAGATCCTTAGCCTTTCTCAACTGTAATGCATAAGCATCAGGTAGGGAAAAAAAATACAGAAATGTAGATGAAATGCTAACTGCTGCAGTTTGCTGCTTTGCTCTAAAACAAAGCAGCCACTGGTAATGTTTGTGAAATGGAAGGATTTTATTGATCCTTATCAATATCAATATTGACCAAATAATTGATCATGTTAATGTTGCCTGTAATGTGCTGTCTCTGCTGAAATAGAAGCATGTTTCTTGGATGCATGTTGGTATTACAGAGGACCTTGGTTTTGATTTAATCTTCCTTGTACTATATTCAGACGTGTCATGTTTAGATGTTAGAAAAAACAGGGCTTCATTTTTAACACTGATATGTGCCACTGCTATGATTTTTCTGTGGTTGACTGAGGAAATCTGCAGAATACTCTTATTCATTCCCTATTAAGCCAACTTTTTATTTGTAGGAGAGAGGAGTATGTCTCTGGAAAACAGTGCAAGGAATAACCCAAATGCTTTGGAAATATAGCAGCTTTTTTTTTTCTCATGCTATTTTGTGGGAGTGCAATGAAATGACTACTTTTCCTTCTCTGAAAAAAATTTCCTAACTTTAAATACAACTATGGAAATGTTGTTAGTAAGTACGATAAGAATTATGTTAGGCAGATAGTGTTAGCTGAGTGTCAGGATTGGACATGGGTAGGCAAAGTTCTTCGGGTAGATGTGATTTCTTTTATTAGACCAACTAAGTAGTTGGGAAAAAATTCTTTGCAAGTTTTTGGGCTCTATCACCCTTTTTCAGGTATAGGAAGTCTCTGCTGTTTTGACAGTCCAAGGAATGGAAGAAGCAGAACAGCAGACTCCCAATGCCTGAAGAAGGCTGATTGCGCCGAAAGCTGGCAAAGAATTTTTTTTCCAACTACTCGATTGGTCTACTAAAAGATATCACATCTATGCAAAGAACCTCACCTGCTTATGTCCTTAGACCGACACGGCTACAACCCAAAGCCCAGCAACATGGAGGATTGGACATGCAGTTGTATGCTCAAGCATTGCGCATTTTATGTCCCAACGTAACCCATAAACATTGTGCGTCTAGCTTTTTGTGTCTGGCATGGCTGGATGCATAATGTTTAGGTTGGAGCATAAAATTACTCAGATCCCAATTGTGCCTTTATAATAATGTCTGCCAAGGTCCTAGATAACTTTTAGTGTTTACGTTCCTTGTATTGTCACATCATGTTAAGCACTGTAAGTATGTAGGGAAGTAAGCTATTTGTTTAGGTATTATATGGTCTCTATCACAAGAGTGTCTCACCAGCATCAGGAAACTTATCCCCCAAGGCCTTTGGATGGTAGGGCATTATCATCACAGTTTTCAATGGGGGAAACATGGCAGTTTTCATGTAGAACCATACTGCACTACATACAGGTGCCTCCAGGTAGCTCTGGAAGCAATATAACCACACTTGATGGGGTTGATTAATCAGGGATGATCCTGTCTTGAGCTTACGGTTGGACAAGATGACCTCCTGCTTTCCCATGATCCTGTAAGTACACTGTTCTGTGAAACAAAGGTAGTTGACTTGGGTGAAGGGCCATGTTAACACAGCCACGTTGGTACTGGGACCTGAGAGAGGACTAGTTCTGGAGTCCTGGACAGCATTACACTGTACTGTATTAACGTATCTGGAGCCAACATAGGAGCCCCTACGCAGTGCTATATTGTGCCATGCAGAGAGAGTACCCAGGTAGATTAAGTGACTTGCTTAGCGTCATACCACAAATTATCTTTGCAGAGCTAGGAACTGAACTTGGATCTCTTGGGTTCCATTCCAGTATCCTAGCTGTGAGGCTGCCGAAATGAAACAAGACAAAACTTTCAGGAGTAGACCAGGTATTGTCCCATGGTGCTTTTTAACACCTACCTCTGTCCTGCAACTAAGCACAACTAGGAGAAAATGTATGCCACTTGCACTGTAGCTCTCACATATAGGTTGCCTCAGGCAACGTGCATTATGCCCATGAAAATGTATTCTTTGGGCTCATCATTAGTGCTGACTCTTTTAGAACGTGTCTTATATTGTTTCTATTTGAGTCACGTTAACTGAATCTTTATTAAACAACAGTTTTCTTTGCAATCGGAGAGTGCTTTCAGACAGGTTCTTCTGCCTTCTTTTACTTCTTTCCGACTTGTCAGAGGAATGACTCGTAGGCTTGAGATCTAAATTCACCATCAAATGGAAAGATGCCTGATTTTATTGCCTACTGAGGTGGGGGCAAGAGCAGCTTGAAATTAAACCAAACATCCGTACGCGCTAGGATACCTGTTTGAGAGGAAACAAATAGCACAGTAGATCCTTAGCCTTTCTCAACTGTAATGCATAAACATACGTTTCCGTTTCATAGTGAAAAGCGCATCATGGTAGCCTGATTTTGACCAAAGCTACCTTGACCAACTGTTGAGGTGTTGCAACAAGCCTTGTGTACCAGCATTGAAGTACTAAGAATAAAGGGGCAGCTGCATTGGACTAGACACATCTTAAACGTGTGAGTGATGAGCACTGCTATGCACTGGAAGAACTACAAGCAACTAGGGTATGAAGAACTGGATCAAAGTCAACATAAGTGATGTGTAGCCAGAAAAAAAAAACGTGGGGGGGGGGCCTACTAACATGCCCAGCTTGCTCAGAGCCGATTATCTGCTAACTGCTGGGAATCAGTGGCTTCAGATAGTCAGCAATGAGTCAACTAGAGAGGTCATCTCATCAAATGCAAACGTGGTGCTGATCTGAAAAGCAAGCGCTAGGCTTAGGGAGAAACAGAAACAGAAGTCTCAAACTATGCATCAACCACACGATTAACAGTGACATTGTAGGAAATATGGTCAAAACTTTTTGTTGCAAATTGGCCTAATGCTAGGGGACAATGTGAAAACCAGGACACTGCCTGCCCCTTCCCCCCGCCTCCACTGCTGCAGGCTTCAGGGAGTCGATGGCCCATTAATGACCCATTGTTCTTTACTTCACAGGTTTTAACAATCGCTGGTGAAATAACAACTAGTGTTAATAGGTCTTCCTATTTCACAGCTACTGCAGCTCTGCCTCCACACCCCATGACTGGCACGCTCATTTTAATTTTCACCAGCTGGCAAGGACCAGCCTCCAAAATCCAGGACTGTCCAGGGCTTATGGTCACCCTACCTGGTGCAGTGATTCTCAGTTGCAGCATGCCGGGGTGTAATAAGAGCCTTCCACTTAAAGCACCATTAAGTGTGCAGACATCTCCATGTGATTCACAAGATGAACCCAGAGATTTCAAATGGGAATCCATAGTGTTGAAAACGGTCTGACCCACTGTGGTCTTTTTGAGTTCTTTAAAGAAAAGAAGAATTTCTCTATTGTTTTTCAATAGTAAAAAAGTAAGCGAAAGCTAAGAGCTGGCTCTTTCTGAAGGGTATCTTGAGTCTAAAAAGATTGAGAACCACTGGCCTAATGAGTCATATGCACACTCATTGCATTACTAAGAATGCTTTGATTGATATCGCTCTAGGCTGAGATGGTTCAATGAGCCTTGGATGCCTTGCCTGTATCCTTCCCAAATCTGAAGCATTTGACCCAACAATAGTTTAACGCTAATAAGAATATATTAAAAGCTAAAAGGATTACAAATGCCCATCTTTCAGCACATGTTTAAGCATTATTTAGTTGTGCTGCTTCATCTTATCATGTGTCACATAGTGGCTTATAGCAATTGGCCACCTAACTTAAGCTTGCGATTCAGTGATCGTATTTTGTGTTAGTAAATAGTTTCTAACTTTCCCTGCTGAATCTGTATTTTCTATTCTGACAATATGAGGTTCAAATTTTAAAAAAAGAAAAGAAAAAAAAAAGTAAAATCGTTCTTTTCTAGTAGCAGGGCGAAAGGCCTATGTGTAATAAAGAAGCAACTTTATTTTTGCTTAAAGGTTTTTTTTGAAAATTCCCACTTAGCTCCTTATTGATCAAAGGATAGAGGTTTAGTCAGCATGATGGCTTAGAGGGATAAGATCTTAGGACTGCGAGAGAGAATCTTGCCTCTGACTGACTTTATTGTGTAGGCAATGGGGGATTCCTCCTCGTGATATATATTTTATTTTATCTATCTACACTTACCTAAAAAATGGGTTTCAGAGAAGAAATGATGGCGAGGAACAAGTTTTTTGAGAGGAATGGACAACCCGGCATGCATTTAGGAAGCGTGAAAACTGCTCAAGGAAATATTTCCTCGCATGTCTTTGCCAAAGTCCCGCAGCTTTAACAAAAGTACTTTTTCAGCCTGCTGGATGCCAGACAGGGATTTTGGACATTGCCACATGTTCATTTGGGTGTAGAAGGCAGATCGCCCCTGACCAGAGTGGAGTTAAGAGGTGAGCCAGTTAGTCAAATCATCTTAGGGCCCTGTATAGTTTTTATAGAAGCTCTAGGACTTTGGCCTGGGAGGGAGAGACAATACCCCAGAGTGGTTGATATTCATTTCTTCACACTCCATTCACATCTCACTAATGTGCCACCGTGCTGCATTGAAGTGAATTAGCTAGCTGTATCTTCACCATCTGCAGGGGCTTAAAAAGAAACGTATTTGTTCTGGGCAGACCAAGCTGAGAAGGAAGGGGGAAGAAATTGTGGGGAGGTGGGAACAGAAATGCATGGGGAAGATGAACAGCAAAGGTTGTGGGGAGCAAGAGAAATGGGGGGGTTGAGACTACCTGAACAAAGAAGAATGAAAAGAAAGGAATATCAGTACATTTTTCTGAAGGAAAGCATTGGAAAATGTCTCGGAAAACATGCAAAAGCTTGAATTACTGTGCCTACACCGAGCAAAGGAGGGCAAGAAAAGCTGAAGGGTGTCTTCTTTTTTTTGTATTACAATGCTTGCAGATTGCTCCCAGGTCTCACCTATAGTATTGAGGTTTCACTGGCTTGGCTAAATGGGTTTAACATCTCGGCAGTTAAACTACTTCCAATGTTTAATACAGGCACACTGAAACCAGTTTAACTCTCTCTAAAACTGACTGTAGACTAACATTGTAGTTTATCAACTCGAGTGCAGTTTAAGTCATGCTTCAAGCATGTTAAGCATGTCTGCCAGAGGGGATTGCACTTGTAGATAAAAAAAAAGTGTTTTAGTTAATCTTGTGCAATTTTTCCATTATAGATAAGGCTTTGGTTTTCAAAACTTTTTGGGGGAGGGATCTATGAACTCTTTCACCTTCTTAATCTCTGTTTGTATTCACTGTGGATTCTGCAGAGTCTTCTGTAAAGGTGTGCATGTTTTTTCTCTTCTGTGAATCTTCTTTTTCTCTCTCCTGCCCTGGTTTTAATCTAAATCAAGGTCTGGCTATAGAATAAAATCGGATCAGATTTTCACAGACACCTTGAAGAGCGTAGAAGATGTGTTTTTATGTTGTACTGGAATCAGACCCCTAGAAAATAAAGCCCCCTCACCCTGGCAGCTTAAGTTTAAAAATGCCCAAAGCAAATTTGAATCCAGGTTCCTAAAGCTCAATGAAAGGAGTTCTAAAAGGAGGATGCTCTAGAATAATAAACAGAGTAAGATGGAGATGTGGACGTGTATCAGTCTGAGCAAGGCAAGTTCTCTGGCCTCCTTTTCCAAGCAGGTGGATTTGAAATTATTCTGAAGTGCAAGATGATGGGTGGACTTACTTCATAATAACCACATCCTGAAATCATTTGAACAGAAGCTACTTTAAAGAATGAGCATCATAATTAGTGTGTATGTTTGCTGTGGGTATCATTTCTTTTTCCGGTTTATTCTCGTATTGGTCAGTTTGCAGGACGGTGGTACGGGGAGTGCCATCTTAAAGCACAGGCTATTAATGTTATCTCATGTAAGTCTATCCCTGCAGCAACCAAGGAAGGAAGAAATTTAGGAAGGAAAAAGTGTCAACATGGATTTGGCTATCATAATAATCGATTTCTCTTTCATTGAGCTTTTTGGGCTACCAGCTTCCATCAGCTCTATGAATATTTTTAATGTGTTTGGTAAAAGAGCTTAGTACTTGACTCCACTCACAAGCACACACAGCATGTGTTCATAGCTTAGGATGTTTGAATGACCCAGTGGAGATCTGTTCTATGTCTTCTCTTTCATGATTCTCTCTGCACTTTGACAGTACGCTGCCAGTAACATCACCAGGGATCCCGGTATCTCTGTTTAAAAATCCCAGATTCTTTTATTTTTTTGAATCCCAAATTATCTGATTTAAAAACCCCAAATCGGTGTTTTGCCACGATCAAAATGAAACACCTCTCATATATGCGCCACTATATATTTCTCCTGTAAAGGAGACAATCCTCATTTTTCTGCAGCAAACGGAAAACCCAGATCCCCGAACGGCATACGTAGGTAAAATACAATCCTTATTTTTAGATATTTTTGCCTCTTCATGTTTGTCAGCTTATTTGGATATATGATTGTGTTTGCATCAAGTTCATCGATCTGTTTTGCAACCTTCAACAACATTTTTTTAAATATAAGCAAGTTTAACCTCCTTTGTTTCCTTATTATTCAGCTGTCCCACATGGTCCAGTGTCATTCTTGCTACTCTGTAGAATGATCCGATTTATTGCTGTTTGTGGCAATGATCACACTCAGTACCATAGTTAAGACTCCCCTCCTCCCTACCCATACAGCTTCATTTGTCCACCAATATCACAAGTTTAGATTTATATTCATATGACCGTGTAACTCAGGATACAGGAAAGTGTTTGACTTTCTCACTGCATTTATCCATTGGTCTGAAACTTTTCCAAACCAGGGTACTTAAAACTCTTTTATGATCATTATTCCTCTTCACTTTTTCATTTCTTGTCTCTGCTTTCTTTTGGAATCTCTTCCTTTTACATTTCTTGCGCTGCATTTACCTGCATGGAATGCTTTTGCCTTAGCACCAGAAATATCCTGAATTATTCTGTCCCTGACTATAGTTGTATGCTGGGGGGATGCTGTGTTTGAGGGCACAGACAGAAACGCAGCTCCCTGGTCAAACCCATGGCGCTTTTGCAGAAAGCGTCATGAGTTAGACTGATCCTCCTGAGCCAGTGGAGGTTAGCTGTTGGGTTGGGAGGATGGAATATCAGCTCCAATTTGGAGCTCATCCAGGGAGAGAGGCTGCATCGCTGCAGCATCTCTCCCCTAGCTATGCCCCCCACTTCCCCCCCGCCCCCAAGCTCCGGTGCTGTGTCTAGATGGGAGGGGTTGAAGGCAGGGGAGAAAGCTCATTCTTGGTGTTCCCCAGCTGCACTGGAGTGGGGACATGGATTGGAGCCCTTTACCTTGTGGGGCTTCAACCTACCCACCCCATTCTCCAGTACCAGCTAGGCAACCCTCAGAGCAAGCTTCCTTCTCCCCATTCCCCACCCCACCCCATTCAGAAAACAGCATTGGGGAGCAGAGCTGGGCTGCGTCAGCTGAACCCTGCACCCAGCACACGCAGACAGACTTAATGAAGGCATTCTGCTTTGGAGTATCTTCATCTGAATGTTCAGACTGTTGCAGGATTGAGTACTTCTAAAGTGGTCTGCAGTCATGCACTTGTGTTTGGTTGCGACTGTACATTGCTTTCTGGGGCCAAATCAGGCGAAAATTGTCATGTCTGTCTCTGCCCTGGGTGTTATCTCAAGCCATCTGTCTGATGCAGAGAGCACTGAAATGATGCAGCACTTGGAGTCAGTCTCTTTCCAAATACTCTATGTAAACGCATACGTGTGTGTGTGTGTGTGTGTGTGTGTGTGTGTGTGTGTGTGTGTGTGTGTAGATATGTATAAATACACTTTTCTGAGGTTTGACTGGGGAAAAATAAGATGGAAGGTGCATTTAGACTTAGATTGAGTGATCTAGTAAATACTCCATTTAAACATGCATGTGTGCCCCCCCACACGTGTGTGTATGTGTGTGTATATGTATGTGCATATATATGTGTGTGTATGTATGTGTATGTATGTGTGTGTGTATACATATATGCATGTACCCATATATGTGTGTGTTTGTGTTTGTGTGCATGCACGCATCGGACACACACACATGTGTTTAAATGGAGTATTTATAAGATCACTCATAATCTAAGTCTAGATGCACCTTCCATCTTATTTTTCCCCAGCCAGACCTCAGAAAAGTGTATTGACTGCAGTACAGCATCACCCACACTCTAGCTAGAGAAAAGGTGACTGTGATATGAAGCTTAAGGGGAGAGAACAGTTAAGAAGAAAGTTAAGGTAATCCCAGATCCTCAGAGCAACATCCTGTGTCTGCATATGATTCTACCCAATCAGTTTTGGGTGGAATTTGAGATTATTTAATATATAGCGTGACCTGAAAATACTTCTGAAATCATTGTTAGAGTCACGTGGAAAGGCTTATGCGTAATCTTTTTTTAAAATGACAAAACAGTTTGTGCTGTTTACGGGATTTATAGGAGCCATCTATTTCAGAAACCTATTTACTTTTTATGATGTTTATCCTTCGCCCACTGAAGGGTGTGAACATCATTGGTTTTACAGTGTGCAGAACAGCTACCTAAAGCTATTTTTACATTGAACTTTTTTTTTAAAAAAAATTTACTGTTTTAGTTTAAACAACGCTTTCGTCTAAGAACCTCTGTGAGCTATAAAAACCATGTAGAGCAATTTGCTTTTTCACGTACTATTTTAAAAATTACTTTTATTTTAGAATTAAGCATTAGGCAAGGCAGCTGGCGAACAGTCCATGGAAGACAGTGTGGATGGTTTCAGGCATTTCATTGACTGTCACTGTTCTCTCCCATTTTATTAATTGGTGAAAAAAAATGTAAAAATTTAACAGAACTGGAACATTAGGTCAGACCTGAGTAAATTAAAAGTCTGAGCACTTGACTCTCTGGATTTGGGTGAAGTTAAGCAGATGTGCATAATCTTTCTTATTCTTCGCTTTCACGTATGTCACATAGCTTTGGTTCTCACTTCTCTAGGCATTTGAAGGTTAGTTACTGTTGTGACAAATATATTTTCTATGACTACTGCTTAATATATTCTGCCCAATTGTATCTTTCTAGTTTTGGAAAGGTTAAATTTTGATGATTTTCTTTTTTAAAATAAATAAATGCAGATTGACATTTGCTAACACAGAGTTGATTTGTTTAGAGCGGCCCATCATTTCATGTTTACGGTACTTCCTAAGATAATTAAATATAGTCGTGCTTTAAAAGGCAAACTTAAATTCTCTCTACAAGAATACAGATGTAACTGGTGGATTAGCATCACCCTGTGACCTGCACAGTTAAAATAAGAATTAAGTTTTTTGTTTGGTGAAACATTAATAGCCATCCTTGAAATTGTGAAGATGTGCTTGCTGAGGAGAAGTCTCTGTGTAGTATGCTGTTTACCTAAGGGTTTATATTCAAGATGCTCTCTGAACAGCTGGGCTGATTATTGAAAAATGCCTTAAAGTAACTTCCAGCCTAAGTTGATCGATATTAGTGCAAAGCTTTACATGGGAGGGAGCTATTTAAACATTGAGAGCCTCCGGGATAACAGAGAATGAAAAAATAATGCAG
The DNA here is from genome assembly GCF_000455745.1 of Alligator sinensis. NCBI lineage: Eukaryota > Metazoa > Chordata > Crocodylia > Alligatoridae > Alligator > Alligator sinensis. The sequence goes on from NW_005842046.1 coordinate 1,774,528, forward strand.
AACAAATATGTTGAAGGGTTCAAAAGAGAAGACTATCTTGTCTCTCTGTAGAAAAGCAAGTTGTTAAATTGCAGCAGAAAAACCATTTGAATTTACTATTAATCAAGTGAAGGTGTGTATTTCCTAGGGCTCTGTCTGTCTATCTATCTATCTATCTATCTATCTGCACTTAAATGTAGAGGGGGGTTAAGTGTAGTTATATGTAAACACCCTTCTTTAGAAAAGTGTACCCTCACTGTAGTGTACATTTCATATACTCTTATTATACGGTTTCCATCAAGCCCTTACTCTTCTGCTCTCTGAATTGAAGCCTCAGGATCTAAATCCTCACTCTTACTCCAAAGTGCAAGTGTAATGTGGAAGTACTGATCTGTTTTAGCATTCAAAAATTTAAAAAAAACCTTTACATTTTTGACACACTTAAAGCAACATGATAACAAGAAAGAGTGAGACTCTCTGTTCTTAGCCCCTTAAAATGATGATTCATTTTTCTCTTGCAAGTTTGATCATTAGAAAATGGACATTCCAATACGTGATTCATAGTCTTTAAATCTTTGCCAGCAGTCAAATGAGCTTCAATACTTTTCGGTGCCATGTTGATTATACCACTGGCTTAGGGATTCTTGTTGACAAGACAGGACTTTTTCCCCCCCTATTTATTTGTGGAAACACACAAAGAAGAAAAAAGGACTTCATTGGCACTCCAAAAAGCTTTTTGTGGTCCATATTAAACATTTGGGTAAAGGCATGGGAACTTTCATTAGAGAATGATTCAGGTAAGGTAAGTATTATTCCCAGTTCTGCCATTTGATTCACTTTGCATGTCAATAAACCTCTTTGTGCCTCAGTTTCTGCACCTGTAAGATAGGCATAATGTTGACTCATGCATTGTCTTTGAGGTATAAAAAGAGTTATAGGAAGTGACAGAGCTAGAAATGAAAGCATCAGGTTTGAAGTCAAACTGTGTGACTGATAGATGTGGGAAGCATGAATTTGCTGTTATGGACACATGCAAAGGATGTACAAAGGAAGACAATGTGGCAGGAGGGGACAATGGGTAAGAAAAGAAACCCCGAAGAAAAGCAAGGAAGGATGGACTGTTGTATCAGAGAAGATGGACAGCAGGTAGAATATACAGCTTTACCTTGAATGGGTGAAGATGAAGGATGCTGATATAAAGATCCAAACCCATATGACGGAGCAAGAAGAAGCCTGGCTCACCACTGGGTTGTTCCTTTTATACTTCCGAGTGAAAAGTGCTATCTGCATGTAAACATGTAATTTACTTGTGATAACCTTGTCTAGAACAGTCCTTGATCAGTTTTTAAGTTCATTAAGACACTGTAGGCAGAGGAGGCATTTACCACATGACTGATCAAAATAGAAACTGGAAATTCTGTTAATTAAATCAGCCTTCATCAACTTCCACAGAAGAAATATCTTTCAATTCTTTAACTTTCCTTTTTATGGAAAAAGGAAAATACTACGTTAGTGATTTCATGCATCCAACTATATAGAATACAGCATTAACTTGGGCTACTTTGCCACCTGGACTGAGACAAAGGAACAGTTTGTACAGTGGTGCAATTCGCTGCTCATTTAATTGTCTTCTGATTTTTCTTAGTCAAGATTGCAGTCACTGGAGGAGTGTAGGGGGCTGCTCTCTGGACAGTGCACAGTGTCTGCCCCTGATGATATGCTGAATTTTGCAACAGGGTTCATAAAAATGTAATGCCTTAAGAACCATGGCAAAAGCATGAGATGATCTAAAGTAGGACTGTCCAACTTCTACGTGTTTGGGGAGCAAAGACTGCAAGGGCAGCCCCAGGGTGAGGCATGGGCAGCCCCAGGGTAAGGCATGGGCTCCCCAGGGCACACATGCAGACAAAAGCCCCCTCTCCATGCTGCTGAACTGCATGCCCAAGCTCCCCATCCCCAACCGGTGCACCACGTGGCCCCAGGCTGTCCCTCCACCCTCCTCACTATGCTGCGCTGCCCTACCCCCTGGGGTGGGGTAGGAATCGCCCAGAGGAACCTGCTGCTATTATGGGCAGCTGCAATTGTGACTCAAGGGCAGCAGTTTAACTCCCGCAGGCCACCGGTTAGACAACCCTTGTCTGAAATCTATATTCTTTTCCTTTTTAATTTGATTTGTTCGATCTTTGTTACCTGCAGATGGGACTCTGCTGGGGAATGCAGTCACTTGCTGCAGCAACCAGCAGCACTAATTTCTGTCCTTGAGTCACGGTGCTTACTTTATGAACTGTTGTCTTTCTGTTCTGTGATGGTTTTTCTTGACCTGCCAAAATCAAGGAATAGTCCCTGTAAGGTGCCTTGTTTTTCTATAACAGAGGTGGGCAAAATGTGGCCCACGGGCCGGATGCGGCCCACCAGGCCATTCTATCTAGCCCGTGGGGCTCCTAAAAAATAGAAAATTAACATTTACCTGCCCCTGGCTGCCTGTCATGCAGCCTTCAATGGTTTGCCAAAACTCAGTAAGCGGCCCTCCACCCAAAATAATTGCCCACCCCTGTTCTATAATCACAATATCAACATCAAGCCACAGTTACTTACGGCTGCTCCACTACTGCAACTACTTTATGGTTATTCTGTTGACACTGGATACCACTCGTATTTGCCGCATGCAAATGGCTGGCTTGTGCCGAGTAACGCACTCCACTTGCAGCATGCATGTCAGCAACTGAATTGGGTCCCAGTGCATTTTTCTAATGAAAGCGAGAACAGTTGAATGCCAAAAAATATTGAATATTTTCAATGTATCTAATATTTTAATGTGCTTCAGTTTCGTAAGAATTGTGTGGTCACTGCAGGATGAGATCATTAACTCTGAAAAGGCCCCAAACCCACACAGGCTATGCATTTCCGAAGAAACAGCAAAATGACTTTCAAGAGGCTGTTAGCCTAATTACTCTAGAATAAGGGTTAAATTCTGAGCACGCAGTAATTTACTAATAAAGCAACAGATGCTGGGATATGAAAACAGCAACAAAAATATTTTGAAAAGTACACTATGTTATATTTTAAGGAAATGTACTAGACCGGGACAGATACATTATCAGCTGAATTTTTCCAGAGTTCTTGGATTATTATAATTGGTTTGTGCATCAAACGAAACTGCATTTTACTAAAAGAAAAAATTATAATTTTAACCAGAAGTAAAGAAGAGAGAACTTCCTAATCAGGGAGAAGATTATGAGCATATGATCTTTTAGTGTCTTTTCATGGGCTGAAGGAACATAAATTGGGCTGCTGTTTTGCAAGTTGCAGTATTTTTGCCAAGATTTTCAGGTGCATGGATTCCCAATCCCACTTCAAGTCAAAGAGGCGTTATTACACAGGAATAACAAATCATTCTCCAGAAATCAGTGGGATCACTCTTCCATAAAATTTTACTCGTTATTAATATAATCTTCTTTTCCTCAAAAATATTGGCTTCGCTAAAGAACAGTAAGGTCAAGTATCCATAGGGTTTTGGACCAAGGAATGAATTGTGAAAATGCCACGAATGGATCCTCCTTTATTTTCAAGCAAAGAACATGGAGATTTTTTTGTGGCATTGGATGTAGGCATGACACTTTCAGGACATGCTGCCATGTGCCTGTTACACGTCATTACCAACATATCGCACAATTGTTGTTTAAATACCGTTTTAGTGGCTACGTATTGTACAAATGGATTGGGTGATTGGTCTTTGGCAGTTATTGCTTGCTACGTATCAGCATGGCTTATTGACCATTACCAAGGAACATATTCTGTACTTCAGGTTGTTTTAAGGGTTTGTGCATTGTCTGTTGTTAGAGACGGACAGATAAAGGATCTTGAATTAGCCAGTCATTTGGGGGTCTTATTAAAAGATACTCATCGCTCCCAGCTGTCTCCAGAGTGGCAGAGTAAATCTTTCTTATTTCTGCAAAATCACGACCTGGGAAGAGAGTCATTTGTTTGTGCAGTGGAATACTTGGTTTGAAAACCTTCTCTTCCTGCCCTCTACATTTTAATCTCCCTCCTAGAACAGAGCAATGCGCCCTCTCTGAATATCTCGTGGCAACTGCTTGACTACTCTGTTGAGCTCCAGCTGCAGCTCCTCTATTTCTAGAAATACTATAGATCTAATTGGAGCTATTAAATCATTACCGTGCATAATAGAAGGAACTTCTGACTAAATCAACTTGAATATTTTAATGAAGAGAAGAGTTTTTAAATTAGGCTGATAGAACGTTCTTTGTGTAGTTGTACAGGGTGAGAAGGTTGTTGACTATAATGCCTGGTTCAGTTTAAATGATGGGGATCAATCAGTATACTATAAAGTTAATGGCCCAGCTAGTTTAAGACTACATTGGCTTTTCAGATCCCAAACTGGGAAGAAGAGCCATTCAACTGATGATTTTTAAATATGTCAAGTGTGTGTGGACATATAAAAATGTGTTTTCATAATAAATTGGATCCCCAGGTCACAGTCTTCATGTTAAAAACTCATTCTTTTACTGATAGGTATATATGAAGATCATAAAATATATCTAGTGTTGGATGATCTTAAATTTTTGTGGCCGTCTTGAGCATTTGGGGCTCCCATACACATGATGGGAGGCTGGTCCGAAGTACTGCGCATCAAGTGGACTCAGTTAATCGAGTCTGCTGGAAGGTGGTAATTACTGCGCTCCAGCAGACTCCAGCGTCACATGTATCAGCATCCCTGCACTGAAAAATGATGGTGGGCACTTTAAACTAAAGCTGGTTGGGTGAGCTTTAGTTCCTAGCATCCTGTCACCATTTTTCAGTATGGGGATGCTGAAATACGTGACGCTCCAGGCACTTTTAATTAGCACAACTCTTGGAGCTGCACTAATTAAAGTGCCTTCCCTTCCCCCTTGCCTCCCAGAGCATGCCTATAAATGCCCTTGGTGTTGCAATTGGGAACCTATGTAAATCATGGCAAGGGCAATAGACTTATAGAGTGTTAAAATTAGTGGTTTTCAACCTTTTTTCATTTGCGGACCCCTAAACATTTTTGAATGGAGGTGCGGACCCTTTTGAATTGTAAGTGTGAGTTTTCACATACTTTTGATTGATCCTCGTCATCATTCTCAGATCCCTTAGACGTAGTCTTCAGAGCCCCAGGAGTCTGCAGACCACAGGTTGAAAACCACCGTTTTAGATATCTCTCTTGATCTTATGGAGAATTTCATATTGCTTAAAAATCGACCAGCCATAATTCTTCTTATCTTGGCCTTATTTTTTGTCATTATCATCTCAGTGGGTTCTTTTTCAGCCTTCCAAGGTTTTGCTTTGTTTCTTGCTTGGTGTCTGATTGTATAACTCAGTGCATTTTTTATTATTGTCTCGCTTTCTCATCCATTTCCATAGAAAACAGCTTGGTCTCTTCATCTTCTGCTGTCATCTTTAAATTTTATAATGTGTATTATAGGGCCTTTTCACATGCATCATTAGCATGTGTAAAAAGCTCCAAGGTGAGAAGCTGGTGTATATATACAAAGTATTTTTCATAAGGGTTAGAACAGGACTGTCCAACTGGCAGCCTGAAGGCTGGATGCAGCCTGGGAGGGATTAAGCTGTGGCCCCTGAGCTTCTGCTCAGCTGCTACTCCCATCAGTCTGGCTGAAATAACACCTGAAGTTTCCAGGCCTCTCCCGTCCTCCTCCCACTTCCACTGCCTACCCCAGGGTGCAAGGGACAGGGCGGGGACGGCGCGCACATGGTACAGTGCGGAGAGGGGTTTCTACACAACGTGTGACCTGTAGGGGGGCTTGGGACTTGCTCTGGTGCAGTCTGTGGGCATGCAGCACCCCCTGGCTTGGTCCACGGGGAGTTTGGACCCTGGCTGCCTTGAAGTTGGGCAGCCCTGCATTAGACGAATGAAAGGGGGCTTGGGATTCACAAAGTTGTAAATTCTAACTCTTAAGAAGATTGGAATTTGTCATGGGATCGTAGAAAAAGTGGATAGGATGTCAGAAAATTAGCTGACCTAACCCCTGCCCAAGGTAGGATCATCCCTGACTAAACCATCCCATACAACTGTCCGTCTAACCTAGTCTTGAAAGCTTCCAGTGATGGAGATCCCACAGCCTCTCTAGGTCAGTGGTTTTTGACCTTTTTAGACTCAGGGTACCCCTGGATAAACTCAAGGTACTCTGTGGAAAATGCCAGCTCAGTGTTTGCTCTTTTTTGAGTACAAAAAATAATACAGCAGTTTTTTCCTGTTGTAAAGAATGCAGAAAGACCACAACTGTGGGTTTTTATTTGAAATCTCTGGATTTATCTTGTGAATCTTGTTTATACACCTAACAGCGCTAACATTGCATGGCACCCTTGAAAGGATCTCAGGGCATCCCAGGTTGAGAATCACTGCTCTAGATAGTCTATTCCAGTGCTCAACCATCCTCATAGTGAAAAAGTTCTTCCTAATACCAAACTTTAGTTTCCCTTGTTCCCGTATAAGACAACTATTTCTTGTCCTGTTCCCTGCAGCAACTACCTCCTATCTTTGTCGGATATTATAAGGGCTGTCATCCTCCTGCATTATTTATAGAAAGTTGAGTTATTCTTTGTTTTTGGGACACTACTCCAGGTGAGGCCCCAGTAGTGCTGATTAAAACAAAAGAAATACTTCCTTTTGACTTTCTGTTACGCTCCTGCCAATACAACCCAATATGTTAGTGGTTTCTTTCTTCAGCAAGAGCATGCTGTTGACTCATGTTCAGTGTCCAGCCCACTGTCACCCCCAAGTTCTCTTCTGCAGTACTACTGCCAGCCATTCCCCACTTTGTATTTGTGCATATGATTTTTCTGTCTTAAATGCCAGGCTTTGTGCTTTTCCTTACTGAACTTCATTTGATTCATTTCAGGCTGTTCTCTAGTTTTTCAAGGTCATTCTGAATCCTATTCCTATCCTGCAAAGTGTCTGCAGTTCCACCCAGCTTGGTGTCATTTGCCAGTTTGCTAACTGTGCACTCAGTCTCATTTTCCAAATATCAATGGAGATTAATTAATGTATTATTAATGCATTATTATTACATCATTAATAATAATTATAATGCTGTATTATTAATGAGAGACTCAGCACTAGACCCAGGACAGACACCCGGAGAACTCCACTTGATATCTTATCCCCATTGATGACTGCTTGTTTAGCATAATGATCCAACCAGTTTTGTATCTACCTTACAGTAGATCTAGATTGTATTTCCTTACCTGACAAGTGTGACTGTCTTAGGTGACCATGTCAAAAGCCTTGTTAAAGTCAAGGTACATCATATCCACTGTCCCCTTCCTCTCCCCTCCACAGAGCCCATCACTATGTCCAAATGAAATCATGTTGGTTAAGCATGACTTGATCTTGACAAACCCATGTTAGTTGTTCCTCAACGCTCTATTATCCTTTCAATGCTTATAAATAGATTCCTTAAAGACATGCTTCATAATCTTTCCACATATCAAGATTAGATTGACTAGTCTGTAGTTCTCCAGATCTTCTTCCTTCCACTTATTAAAGATGGGCACTGCATTTACTCTTTTCCAGATGTCTGGGACCTCACTTGACCTTCATGAGCTCACAAAGAGAATAGTCAATGGCTCCAAAATTAACTCAGCCAATTCCTTGAGTACTCTAGGATATACTCTAGGACGTCTGGCTCTGCTGACTTGAAAAACATGCATCTTTTTTTAAGTAACCTGTCTATTCCCTCCTTTATCCTTGTTGTCATTATGCTTGTCATCTAGTAGCTGACCTTATTTGTCAGGACTGAAGTAAAAAAAGGCATTAAATATTTCAGCCTTCTCTCTATCATCTATTATGAGAATATCCACCATGTTCTGTAAGGGACTTGCACTTTCATTGGTCTTCTTTTGCTTCTGAAGCATTCTTAGGATGCTTTTCTGTTGCCTTTTATATCACTTACTAGCTGCATCTCAACATGATCCTTCTCCCTACATGCCAGTGTGATGCTCTTATACTTGTGCTTAGTAAGATGGCTATGTTTTCAATTTTTGTAGGATTCCTTTTTGAGTTTCAACTCATTGATGATTATACTATTTAATATACTCTTCAACATCATTGAAGAGTATACTGGCAGGATGGTCTCTTGCTGCACATTTCTTCACATCAGAATAGCCTGCTCTTATATTCTTAATACGGTCTTTCTAAAGGTATAGCCGGTTCTCCTGAACTCCTTTCCCCCCTTAGACTTGCTTCCCATGGGATCCTGCCCACCAGTTCCCTGAGTGTCTTAAAGTCTACTTCTTTGAAATCCAGTACCTTTATTCTGCTTCTGTCTTCCCAGGTTCTTATACTTTTATCATTATGTGGTCACTGTCAGCCAAGCTGTCTTCCACCTTCACATCATCAACCAATTCCTCCCTACTCATGGATGGCAAACAGGGTTCAAATTATGGAGGAGCTTGTGGGGGGTGTAATTCTCCCCCCTCCCTCCCCTGCCCCATAAATGCTGAGACCCTCCCTGTAAGAATTGAAAATCAACTGGGGGGAGCTCCAATTTTATTAGGTCATCACTCATCATGATGGGCAACCCAAATTTTTTTAAGACTGCCCTCCACCCAAGAGTCCAAGTGTAATTCAAACCCTGCTGGCAAATGAAGAAAAGCTTCCCCACCCCAATCTATATTCTCCACCATTTCTACCAAAATATGTTCCCTGACACGCTCCAGAAAATAGATGGACTGACTGTCATAGTAATTAGTCTTCCACCAATGCAAAGTCCTGTGATTTGGAAACTTTTGGTTGTTTGAAAAAAGCCCTTTCCCACTCTTCCTGATTTGGTGATCTTTACCAGAAACCCACAATGATCTCACCCTTGCTGTTCTTCTCTTCTACCTTGACCTTTCCACAAACCTACCCCCCAGTTGGTACTGCACCTCAGAACACGTATATGTGTCTTTTATATAGGCATTTCAGCCTTGTCTCTAAATCTACCAATTGTCTCAAATTTTCCAGGATGTATGGGGTTGCATGAACTTGGCCATATTGCTTCAAGTTACCTTCGGGAGGTATCTGCCTTAGGACCCAAAAAGGAGTGCTATAGCCAGGGAAATTAGATCTGGCATTGAGCAAAGTGAATGAGTCTAGCCAGAGTGCCAAACTTGGACAGCTACACTAACTAAAACTGAAAGTGGTGTGGACTATTTCCAGTTTCAAAGGTCTGTGGAGTGTCTGAGTGTGTCCTTTCTTTTGCTCAGGAAAATGGAAATAAAGCGTTCTTAGCTCCTGGGATTTCTTGCGAGTGTTTGATTATTTCTGCATGCATTTTAATAGATTTCATGGCAACAGAAATCCATTTAGCCTTTCCCGTCTTCATACCATAACCCAAATTACTTCCTCCAGTGATTCCTGGAAAGGAGGACATTGTGCTCTTCTACTAGAGAAAGGTAAACCAGGAGTAATTTTAGGGAAATGAGAGGAGTTAGACGTGCATAAAAGTAGTGCAGATGAGGAGAATCTAGACCATGAAGCATCATTTACAAATTTTATATTAACTGTTCGGTGGATCACTTTCCAGGAGTCTCCATTTTCTCAAAATGTTGCTTCAGGAAGCTGACTGACACCTTCTCAGTAGGCAGTAACCTATAGCAGTGCTTGATCATTATGTATAATCAGTAAGAATATGGACAAATGATGGTAATAATTAAAACGTTATATAATACTATTGCATTTTTAAAAACAAACAAAGCAAAAGTTCACCGCGTGTCTTTAAAGTTATTTAAAGACCGACTCAAAACTACTGTTTCAGTGCCAGGACCTAATGAGCATTGCATGCAACATGCAACGAATGCCAGTGTTCATAAATGCATTTGCACTTTGACTCTTGTCTCAGCAGGATTTCTATAGACTCTCAATTGTATCAAATGCATTTCCACTTACATAGAATACATGCCAGTTGTGGGCAAGCTTCGTTTTGAATGGTTCCTTGTGTAGGGTTGGCTACCCGTTTGTCAGGAGTAGAAAATATACGTGTATTCCATAATTATTAGTAGTAATGCTGATTTAATAAATTATTCATTTGTGACAGCAGGATTTATGTCCTGTTTGCCAATAGCTTGTGGGGGGTAGCGTTTGTTTTAAGAAGGCATAACATGACAGTAGTAGAGTACATGTGATCAATCTGTTCCTGCATTGTGTTAATAAGAGCTGTTATTTCTCTTTCGTATGATAGCCTTTTTATTGTCACGAATGACATGCATGGATTCTTCTTGCTGGATGCTGTGCTGCTTGATATAGATTTCTCTTGCTTAATGTGTTTCTAAAGACATCACTGTTCTGTTTGGACAGTGGTCTCCAACTTTTTTAAGGTGAAGATCACTTTTTCAAGTAAAGGGCAATCCAGGACCTGCCACACCCCCCTTTCCCTCCCACACCCTGCACCCAGCAGGTCAGTCTGGGGGGCAGATCAAGGTCCCCGTGGTGAGGGAGGGAGTGGGGCAGGAGTGAGTGGAGCCCCAGTCAGGCCACGCCAGGCCAGGGGAAAGTCGGAGCCTGGGCAGCTCATCCAGACACATAGGGGGACTCCCACTGTTGCAAGCACCTTGGTGGAAGCCAACTGGGCACGTGTCTGTCCCCTCCCCGATCTGTGGGTGGGGCATGGCACCTGCAGCTGCGCGCTGGGCTTTGCACCCCAGGATTTGTGCCCTGAGCTGCAGTGAGGCTCAGGGTATGAAGCCTAGTGTGCAGCAGCAGCCGCTTTACCCCACGCATGGATTGGGGTGGGGGGCACATGCCCCCCAGGCCTCCACCAGGGTACATGCAGCAACAGGAGCCCCACTCACCCAGTGGCAGGGAGTGTGGAGGGGGATCATCCCAGTCACCTGAACCCAGCGGCAGGGAGCACAGCTCAGCCCAGCCACGTGTCTCCTGCCACTCCTACATCCCACCACTCCTGATCACAGAGCCTCTAGCAGTCGATCTCAATCTGTGAGGCTAGCCTCCCCAGACTGAGATCGACTGTCAGGGGTTCCCCGATTGACCAGTTGATCGGGATTGACCGGTTGGTGACCACTGAGGTGGAATAACGTGTCTAAGATTCCTGTTAACTTCACAGAGAACTTTAGTTGCACGGTGTACATAAAGGCAAAGGGAAGGCAAAGGAGAATTTTAGAAGGGTGATGGGGTGAGTTTGTAGATGTTTCCAGGCAATTCTTTCCAATCATGGGTGGCAGTATGGGGGAATGCACAAAGAAGCTAGTTTTGAAAATTTAATGAGTAGGTGATAGAGGCAAAACATGGAGGCAGGAGTTTACATCCCAATAGTGAATGAGATGTAGTAGGCCATGAAGAGTCTTGAGAGTGAAGAAAAGTAGCTAATATTTCATGTGATAAGAGAGGGGAAAGCTAATGGGAGGGAAAGGGAAGGGGCAACGTGATCAAAGCAGAGCTAGGAAAATAATCTTTGCATCAGCATTCTGGATATACAAGTGGCACAAGATTGTAGTTTGCCAAAGCCAGAGAAAACTGTTGCTATAATTGAGACATGAAAGGATGAAAGCTTTGATGAGTTATAGCTCTGTGGTTGGATAGGAAATCCTTACTTTAGAGATGTGGGGAAAGGATCAGTAAGTTTTATGAATAATCTGATGCAAAGATCTGGAGAGAGGTCTGAATAAGAGGATGCTCAGGTTGTGAGTATGAGTGACACACATTGCATGACAATATGGGCTGGAGATAAAACATAGTGGGGAGTACTCAGGGGACAGGGAGGTTGAGAGCTCTGTATAGTCATGTTGAGCTAGACCTCATGGATAGACTGCCACCAGGAGATTTAGGAGGGACAGACTGAGAAGCTGGAGGCGCATGAGAGGAATTCTTCAATGGACATGTTGATGCAATGATTAGAGAGCTAGGAGGAGAGTAGGAGAAACAAACCAAGGGAAGACAAGATTTCAAGAAGAGCATGGTTGACATTGTCAAAGATGCACATGGTGCTACATTAGCTAGCCCTCCCTCCTTAGCCAGCCTCCCTCCTTACCCAGACCCCTTTGTCTCACTTCCCCCCACCCCACCCCACCCCACCCCCACATCCTGTAGATGCATGTATGTGCACACATACACATGTGATGCTAGGGATTAAAACCATTTTTCTAGTAAAAACAGTGGCTTTTACTGCACTCTTGGCAAGTCTGAAGAACCCGCTGCCTCCCTATACCAGCAAAAAAGGAGGTTGCTCTTAGGTTTCATAGGGAGTTGGTTTCAGAATGCAGCGACTTGGGCTTGCATCCGGGTGCAGTGGCATCTCCCTCTCATTTCAGAGGTGTGGGTTCAAGGCCCAGCTCCAGCCTGGGTGAAAGGGCTACCCCCGGTTGACCCAACTATAAAATGAGTACCTGGGTGTTTAGGCTGGAGAGTCAAATGCAGCCTGACATCATACTAGCCACATCACTTCCTTGTGTGCCATTGAGAACAGAAATAAGTGTGCGTAAGCCATACTAGCCTGTGAGCTGCTATGCTCAGGAAGACTTTTGAGTGTGTTTGACCTAGAAGGTTTCAATTAAAGGGTATGTACTTGAGATGGTATGTGTACGTACGTCTGTTTTAGTGAAAGGTCCCTTTCCTGGCATGCATGGAGTATTAAGTCCATGACTACTAATAGTAGCCTCTCAATTTTCTGCATCACAAGTAGGGACCTATGCAAATTGAGAAGGCAGGCAGACGATTTCACAGGCAGATTGTGAGGCTGCCTCTGGCAAAGGAGCCCCCCAGTGGCCCTGCCCCTTGCTGCTCATTGGTTGAGGAGGCGGTCCATCATATGGCCCCGCCCTTCACCGTTGATTGGCCAAGAGGGCTGTTTATCATGCAGTTCCACCCCTTACTGCTAAATGGTGGAGAGGGGCAGAGCCACAACCGAGGCAGCCCTTTCAGCCAATCCATGGCAAGGACAGGGGCAGCATTGGCTGTTCCTCTCCATGCCAGCAGCTCTCCCTTTTTCCCCTTGCCCC
>NW_005842046.1:1787659-1794141 GCF_000455745.1 Alligator sinensis
GTGGACTGTAGCTCCCACTGGGGAGTCAGCATTTTATTTTTAGTAAGGGGTTTTTTTTCCCTGATTTCGTAGACATTGCCCGATTTTGTGATTTCTGTGAAATCCACGAAAATGTGAATTTGAGTAGTCCCTAATCATAGGCCCTGACAGTAGGAATCAATTCTCATGGCTTTCTTTCCCATATCCTAGTTAACAACTGGGAAAGAAGGATGAGCAAAAGTGCTGCCTGTGGGGAAGTAAAGGGTTTATAATCACCCAAGGGTACAGGACTTTGCAAGCAGGGTATTCTTGTTTCGATAGTGTTATGATATTGGCATTGCAGTCTACTTCCATATCTTGTTGGTTTACAGACCTTTCCGACCTTATGATTTTTCTTCAGCTACAGGGAATCATTGGCACTTAGCCTTTTTTTCATTAAAGCTTACCACTTCTGCTCTGAAATGGAATAGAAGACACTTTGCACTCACTTAGCACCTTCTAATCAAGCATATTGATGCATTTTACTTTCCAGTATTACAGATACAGCATATTCTCTACTGTATTGCAGATACAGTAACTTGTATAGAGAGAAGCTAAGGGATTGTCCAAGGGCAAAAAACAAATCTGGGGCAGAGATGGCAAAAAGACTACTGGGGTCAGCGGTCCCCAAGGTTTACTTGGCCCATAGCAAGCAAGTAAGATGCTGCAAACCTCATCATATTTGAGTCGAACTTTGATATCTGTGTAGCCTAGCATCCTGTCTCTAACAGTGCCAAGTAGAGAAACATTTAGAGCAGGAGTGTCAAACATATAGCCTGTGGGCCACCGGCAGGCAACCAAAACTTGTGGGGCATGGTCAGGTTGGGAGTAGCCTGCTGCAGAGTCTGGGGCCCCAGGGAGCAGGAGGGCAAGCGAGGGCTGTGCAGATATAGCTCCACTTGCCCTGTGGCCTCTTGCCCTGATCCCATCACTGCCACCGCCTATCCTGCTGTTGCCACCTATGCCCCAAACTCAGTCTATCCTTCAAGAAGTCCCATGGTCTGGATCTGGCCTAGGGCATGGGGTGAGTTAGCCACCCCTTCTTAAGAGAAGTGTATAAAAAAAAAACCCCACCCCCTGCAACCCTCCCCCCCAAAAAACAGGCCATATGTAGAGTGATCCATTCCCTGCTAGACATTCCCAGCTGTTCTGAGCCTGAGGAATACTAGACTGAATAGCCCCTGATGGACCTATCCTCCAAAAACTTGCCAAGTCCCTTCTTGAACCTACTTATGCCATTGGTCTCTACAACATCCCATGGCAGTGAATGCCACAGGTTATTTATGTACTGTGTTAAAAAAATGAACAGCCTGTACTTCCTTTTGCATTTTTTGAACATTTCATCTGATAAGTTAATTGGTTCTTGTTAAAACCTCTGTTTTAATCTTCTAACTTGCAATGACCACAAGCAACGTTAGAGGATCTTGCAAATGACACATACCCTGGTAGCCATGGCTTGGGAAGCATTGTCCCTAGTGCTTAATCCCACAGCTCTTCTTACTACATTGTATTTATTTCTGTACAATCCTGTGTCGTCAGCGTTTCTTACGTTAAAACTTGTAATATTAGACTCCTATTTAGAAGAGACTGAGGGATTCCCTCCCCTGTGTTGCATTAAAAAATTATAATAATAATCCTTTTTTTAAGAAGGAAAAGATCTAATTGTCATTTTAAACCAGTTCTTTAAAATCCCAGTTTTACCCACAATAATCCAAGAACATTTAATAAGTCTTAAAATATTCATAACACAAGGAGATCATTACTCCTGAGACCTTTGTACAAAGCAGTGAAGTGTGTTAGACATATGGCAGAAACCTCTTCATTTCTTATTTCTTACTATGACTATATGAAAGAGAGAAAAATACTCTGTTCTTTCCCCATTGCGATCAGCATGCCATTGTTATCTGTTGTGGGCCAAAATCTTCCCTGGTGTATATTCATTGAAGCTTATGCAGTTTTACGTCAGGGTTGCATTTAGCTTAGTATGTTTAAGTACAACACTAGAAAATTGCTGTTTGGTCTCTAACTCTTAATACTGGAAAGCAGAATAAAGAATAAATGTACATAAATATGATGTTGCTGCCCAAATGATATAGCTACGTAAATACCAACAGCAAGTTTTTTCGACTGTTAATAATGGTCAGGTATTAGTAATTGCTTAGTTACTATGGTGATGACTATTATAGAGAACCTAAACATGCATAGGTAGAAATGGAATGAGAAAGGTAGCATAAACATGAGAATCCCTTCCTCTTCGATTCGTTATTATATGTATAGGAGAAAAGGACTTTTTTTTTAATTACATTGAAATGTTGAGTCAGCTGCACTGTGACTGCTTTATATCTAAAACAGAACAGTGGTTACAGGACGTGACCACAAAAATCATATCTGTTGTGTTGAATATGACAGTATAATGAATAGATGTTAAAATGTCCTCTGCTTTCAAGTCATCATGGTTGTCATTTGATTAAATAATAGTGCATTCTGTTTGATGTCTTGCCTTTATTATTCAGTGGCACTTCACTATATGTGTCTTACGTTTGTATTAAGTGTTCCTGGCAACCAGGTATTCATACAGGTTCCTATTTACCCACCTGCAACAGCAACACTGTACATTTAGCTTGGGTGCGTGTGTATTGTTTGAATATGGGGTTTTAATTATCCCTCTTAATTACGGTACATTCACCAAATGGGGGGAAATAGTCATTCAGGGACAAAAAGAAACTGCTTAGTATTTGAAGGAATTTGATAATTTTGTTGTAGTTCCTAGCTTGGCAGGTGGTAATAATGCCTATGCCAGCACTGTCAAAATATGAAAATTAAAGTGACGATGGGTTTTAATGAAATCCATTTGACAAATATAATTAAGGTGTTTTAATATGAAGCCCTGTAATAAAGACTACCGGTGGACTCCCTGAGGTCTTGACTAATTGTGTAGATTGCTTTTAAGCTTTGAATAGTTTTATTGGATAATGAACTGTTAAGAAGTGTTAGATCTTTCTTAAGCAGAATTTGGTTTGAAAAAGAAGAGGAGAGACAGGCCTGAGGTGTGGCATTTTAAACATAATTAGAAGAGAGATTTAAGTTAACATCTTTGATCTTGCTGTCAGTTTTTGATTAGAGCTGTAAATGCTTTAATCAAGTGTAGTGTAGTCATTACATTTCTAACTGTTTTTAAACTGTGAAATTACTGAGACACTGACATCAGTTTAACACATTTGAAAATTTGCAGCAAAGTTGTGTTTGTAAACTGGGTGTTTTGTATTAAAATGTCAGACTGCACTGATTTACCAATTTAATATATAATTGCATAATTATAGTATTTTTGTAGGGAACAAATAGCTTGGTAATTTTTTGCGACATGAAGCATAAGGTCCTTTAGTTGATGAGAATGTGCCACTGGGTTTTCATTTTTGAAATGATGCCTCTTACTATCTTTTAATTAAGATCATATTCAAAAATAGAATTTATTGTACAGAAATTATGCAGATCATCAGATAATTTCAAACTAGCATTATTCTATGTATAGCTGGATGAAGACGTGTGAGTATATTGCTCAGTGCCTGTGGTACATGGTGGTTTTTTATCTGTAGATCTCTGTTTCATCAATATAGGTACCCCTATGCCCATTTCATCCAAGGGAAAGCTGAGGCACAGCTAAATTCTGTCTCTCACTACCTACTCGACAAAGTCAGCAATAGACTGGAAGTTTCTCTATTCCTGTGATCAGATCACAGTACTGAAACTAACTGCACACACACAGTCTGGTTTTGGAAAGGATGAAGCAACTTTGCTGTAGTCTTAAGTAGCCAACAAGTTGTAAGTGGGCAACCGTGGATCACGGTGTACACCTAAGAGGTCTACTCGGATGCCTGATGAATCTGTTCGTGGCTGACGAGCCCAATTCGAGAGCGACACAGTTTAGTACAAATTTCAGATCCATAACAAGTCATTTGACTATCTTCAGATTTATTATAAATGTCACATGCATATTACCCAGATTATGTATTATTTTATATTACCCAGATTATGTATTATTTTAAATTCACTGAAGATGGTCAAATACCCACGCGTGTGTGAATAAGATGTATGTATGGATCTAACTAGTTCCTACCACTTCTGAGGTATGTATTCTCTTGCTTTGAGTCTAGGCGTATGGTTCAGACATCCTGGGACCTCTTCCTGATGAGCCTGTGGGCTTGATTTTTTGAGGTATTGAGCTTGAAGGAAAGTCAGGATACTCAGCGTGTGGCTAGGTCAGCCCATGTGTGACTTTGGATGCATCGCTTTTTTTCCCCTCAAAGTTGGCCCTTAGAGGAAAATAATAAGTGTTAACCACAAAGGAATGTCTATGTATGTAGTTTGCTCTGAAGCATGTATATGAGGAAGACTCGCCAAAAATAATGGCAACGCTAGACCACTAAAATCGACTGCCAGTCTTTCCTACCATTATAATCCCATTCCACGTCTCTTAGTCCAAAGCTAACAAAATAAACCTGACCAATCTTGATGGGTCATGGGGAAGAAAAGAGGGCTGATCGATCTGACTGAGGAGGAGCCGTGTTTCAGACTCCAGACTCAAGAGACCATCACACAGAATACCTTGTTGCTGCTGTCTTTGTATCATGAGATCACCGTTTCAAACGCCTCTGCTGTCCGCAGCTAGCGCTCTGTGGAACAAAGAAAGGCTATGTCCAATGTAACCCTGACCCAAATCATTTAGGACTTCAAAGATCAAATCCAACATCTTGAACTGCAGCTGGATTCCCTGCAGGCAACCAATGCAGTTTGCAGGGGATGGGTGTTATATGCTCCAAGAGCCACATTTAAAAGCAGACTGCTTCATTTTAGGCTGGCTTAAGCATTCAAGTGGTCCTAATATTCAGCCCCATTTAGAGCAGATAATCTGACAAACGCCTGCAAAAGTCTTGCCAGGTCCATGCATCAGAAACAGCCACACTTGTTTTACAAGCCTGCCATTGAAAAATCACACTGCAACAATTTTCTTATGGGCATCTAGCAACAACAGGCATCCGGCAATATCCTTTCGTTAGGCACGTTATGTGCCAACCGTCAGTGAAAGGTCCACATCATTCTTAAAAACCAAAGTGCTTAAGTTCTTCCTCAAATGTAATTTTCCGAAGAGGGTGTGTAAAATGGTGTTACCTGGACTCCCCTATTGACATCTCAGCAGCTTCCAGATCAATTGTCCTTAGTTCACAAATAAAAGGAGGTTTTTTTTTTCCCCCTAATGTTCATGTATTCAAACTCAGCCTGATCTTTAAAATCCAGCAGAATTTTTTTACCTCTCTTGTCATTTTTAGTATTAGAAGTTCGGCAGCCCAAAGTGAGTTCTCAGTTGCACGTGTATAACTTTTGTTAGTGTAAGATGTGTTGATGTGACTTACTGTCTTCTGCGTGTTCACATAGGTGGAATGAAGGGCATATTTTGTCCATCCAGTTGGAAACTGCTAACAGCTGCTGATGGGTAGAAAGGAATAGGATCTGGCTCACTCTTCCTTAGCTCTGTCAGCTTTACAGGTCCATGAAAGCCAAGAGCTGTTTCTGTCCCTGCCATAAGCAAAGTAAAACACGTATGAAACAAAAGAGCAGACTGAGAAGGTAGCCTTGAGGACTCTGATTAGTATATTTGAATACAATCTAAACAATTTGGGAGTAAAAGTGTCACAAATCCTTATCTAGAGTAGAGGAAATAAACTTCCAGTTCCCTGAACAGAGGAATATGAATATACACAGGACGGAGTAAGGTAAGCTAGTCTGAAATCGGGCAGAAGGCAGGGTAGAGACTCACTAAATCAGATATAAAGCATAAGCTCTTGTGAGCCGAACCTCGCTTCATTGGATGCCATGAAAAGACTTGCACAGACCATAAGCTGCATGGAAGCGTATATGATATATCTCTGATTTAGTGGCAAAGTTTCAGGAATGGTGGGCCAAAATTACCCAGCTTGTTCTGATGTAGGCCAGCCCTCTGGGGCCACATTTTTTATTTTTAAACAAAAAAAAATTGCTTGGCTTTACAAAAACAGAAGCAAAGGATTATTAAATGATGTTGATTGCTTGTCCCTGCTGCCCGGCCAGCATGGGGTTGAATCTCCCTACTGCCAAAATGCCATCAAAACCCTAGCTCCGTGTGCCGGCTCGAATGGCTCCATGGGTTGTGGGTTGCCAAGCCCTGTTTTAATCTGTTGGTGAGATAGGGCATGGCTTTCTCCTCTGCGACTCCCCAACCACCACGGGAGTCTATGACAGAGCAAGAAGTCAAGCCAGAGTCTCCAAGGTCTTCAATTGGTGTCAAAGCCACAAGACCATCCTTCCATTTCCAATGGCTATATCCTGTGTCTGGATGCCGAACACCGAGCGGAAGCCACAGTCATGACTCCAATCTATCAGGCATCGCTATGTTTTTTTACACTATAAATTACCTGCTGAATAAACTAGCG
>NW_005842046.1:1794203-1845566 GCF_000455745.1 Alligator sinensis
TCGTGTTGAAGTTTTTAAAAGCTTGCCACTTCCTTGGAAAAGTCTAGCATTTGCAAATGGAGCTGAAGGGTCATGAATAATTTTGAAGTCATTTTTCCTCCTTTTATATATCACTTTTGAAAGATTTTCTTTTTCTTTTTTGGTAGAAACCTTGAACAATCTCTTTACTCAGCAGTCCTTTTTTTTATAATTTTTTTTAACCTCAGTACTTTTAAGACACTTTGCAGTGTAGTTTTTTTTATATATATCACATTTTTGTTTTCAAGAAAGAGCTTAGTGGGCGGGGGAAGGTGGAAGATCAGTTGAAAGGATCAGATAATTAACATTTCCTCAGCCCATAACACATGCTATTGTGCAAGAGTTTTTGCCATGCTTATAATTTATACCTATTAAAGCTTTGTTTTATCATCTATTACTGACTTCTGGGCTTCTGTTTGCACTTATTCTCTATAACAAGCATTTTGTTTTTATAAGGGGGAGGGGGGGAGGGAAAGGGTTTCAGTCACTTTTACAGTACCCGAAAAGGAGAATGGGATTTGCAAATGATAAATGGGGAAGTTGACTAGCTAACTAATAAAGATTTGTCTTAATCAAGTATGATTTGTCAGAACAGGAGCGCGCTGGGGTCAGGGCACACGCAATGAATAATACAGCATTCACAGGAGAAAAGGACCAGGCAAGAGGCCTCATAAATATGCTGCGATTACCCATTGCTAATTCGTATTCAAAGAATGAGTTGCACTGAAGCCAGCTTCTAGGTTGCTGAGCTGTTCACCTGCTTTGTGGGCTCTCCAATGTGTGAGAAAAGTTTTCATTTTATTTGTATTTTTTTTTTTTTTAATCCTATGTCATTTTCAGCCTGGCTTTGTTTCTCAACAGAATAAATATTGGCACTTTTTGGTCAGCGATTTGAAACATCATTTATTAATAATCCTTTGCTTTTATTTTTCTAAAGTCGGGCATTTTTTTGTTGTTGTTTAAATATGAATGTGGGTCCAGCAGGAAATATTTTCCTTTCACATGTAATATGTATGGCTGAAAAGTGCAAATCAAGTTAAAAACCTCTCTTTACCTCTACAGAAGTATTGAAGATCAAATGCATAGAGAATACTTGCTTATGTTGCCACCTTTTTTGACTTTGTAATCAGGCTGTAGATTTAGTTCATTTAGGATTAATCTTGAGTATATTGATATTAGGATAAACCTGCATAAATCCAAACATCTTGATATTTGGTTTTGAATTGGTTTTCATAGCTTTTTGTGGTCTCAGAGTCAGAACTAACACAGGAGATAGTGTTTTCATGATTTTTCTCCTACCTGGTATTTGAAACATTGTGAGAAGAGCAGTTCTTTTTGTCTGAGCCCTATAAATTGGTCCCCTAAGCATTAGTTTAAAAAAAAAAAAAAAGCATATGGCATGTATCAGCAGAGGGAAAAGTACCTGAAACACAAATACTTGTAAGTCATGTTATTTCTTTTATTTTTTGCATGTCCAATACTAATGTCTTTGTGCAGCTGGGTATGCACAAGAAATCTCCCTTTGCAACTCCTTAAAATACGAAGCTGCTTTCTACTCTTTTAATAGTTTAGCATGACTTTTTGGTTTCTATTTGCTGGTGAGTCACTGAGGTCTATATCCTATTTTGTGTTAAACTTTTGTATGTTTTGAGGTATGTGTATTACATTAAAGAAAATTCATCTTGAGAGATATGGTGCATCTTAGGCTAGGGATAGAAATTATATGTAAACCGGTATAAGCGTTCGGAAACCGGTTCACATTTGTAACACAACAGAAGTTTAGCGCACATAAACGGCTTGCAAAATGGCCAGAACTGGTTTAAGATAAACCTGGATGGATGTAGTACAGGGGTTCCCAACCTTTTTAGATCACAGACCAGCAAACCATGGACCAGAAGTGACTGCGGACCGGCAAACGGTAGTCTGGAACTGACTGGCATAC
This sequence comes from Alligator sinensis, assembly GCF_000455745.1. Taxonomy (NCBI): domain Eukaryota; kingdom Metazoa; phylum Chordata; order Crocodylia; family Alligatoridae; genus Alligator; species Alligator sinensis. The sequence goes on from NW_005842046.1 coordinate 1,796,164, forward strand.
TGCAGAGTACTACTCAGTATAAAAAAGGGTTGGCTGCCGGTCCACAGCATGCCAGTCACTTCTGGTCCAACAGCCAGCCCTTCGCGGCCCAGTACTGGGCTGCGAATCTCTGATGTACTATCAGACTTAACTGATTTAGGTTAAATCAGTTTATTGAACTTCTGTCCCAGATCCCCTCCAGATTCAAGTTAACTCATAGTCCCCCAGCATCCCAGGATACTTTGCACCTCCGCCGCACATGCCCCCTCGCTGGATGGCTGGGCTAGCCTTTGCCCAAACTGTCTGCTCCAGCTGAGCTAGGAAGCGTGCTCTAGCGCCCCCAGCTTCTGGTTTTGGCCACTGCAGGCATTGGCTGCATTTCTGGAATCAAAAGTGAATGTCTGTTCACTTGCTTATCGGTTCAATGTACGCAGCTTAAACTAACCTGCAGGGATTGAATTGATTCTGCCTCGGGCTTTTTGACTGTCTGTACTTAACCTTAAGGTTTTCCAAGCCTCAAGATGCCAGATCTTGGAGCTAGGATCTGATTTGTTTTCTCTCCAGTCACACCTGTTTAGGAGACTAAATCATAGTGAATCGCGGTTCAGGTTCTAGAGGATGGGTGTCCTCAGTACAGATTAAATATCATCCAGTGTGCAATCATGTGCGATCATGCATCACCTTTGAGTCAGTCTCAGCAGAGTGGTCAAGAATGGGACCGTGATGCTGAGAGGTACCTTGGTGGAACAGCTTCCCATAGCTAAAAGTGAAGAGACGATTTCCATTTCTTGCATGGTCTTTTCAGGCCTTTCTTCCACTGCTAAAAAACACTGCTACATAGGATAAAAAGTTCCTGTTGTTTGATTCTTGACTTTGCACCTATGTTACTTGTCGTGAATGAGGTAGCGGGGTATTTATTTGCTTTGATGCAGTAAGCAAGATGTTTTTCTGAGCAGTTGCTTCAAGGGAGAAAAAAGGAAATTTGAAGGGAGGCTTTTGGAGCAGGGTAGTGCTACTGAGCTAGTATATGGATGCAACAATGACTGGACTCCAATATAGATAAGCCCTCAGTAGAATCAAAGCCTACCACCTCCTGTGAATCTTCCTGTGAGGATGTTAGATGGGAGGGAAGATAGATGGGTGATAGGAATAGACAGAAAAAATATATATCTGTTAGAGGGAAATTATTAGTTTTTAAGGCAGCAGACTGACGTAAGCCAGAATTTTAGCAAAGGTATCGAGTCCTCAAAAAGGCTGGTAGAAGTGAAGTTACTAGGCTTGTCGCACTTCATCTCTCTCTTTTTTTTTTTCCCCTCTTTCTTATTTTCTTCTCCTTCATCTGCCTTTTTTCCTGGGGTGGAGCAACTGGACGAAGGGATGGTCAGTTATAAATTGCTACGGTTTGTTCTTAAAGGAAGACAGATAGCTTGGCTTCTTTCTCATGTAGGTCTTTCCTGTGTTTGTTATACTTCTTGGTATTTTGAATTCTTGGTTCCACGGAGCGCGAGATCAAAATACCATATGTATTTTGCTGTTGGCCGGTGCAAAGAATTTCATGAACTTTGATTATAGTTTATTCGTATTTTTAAGATGTTTGGATTCTTAGAACGAGGGAGGAAATTATATTGTGTGCTAGGGTTTTTCTTTTTTTTTTCTGCTTGGGTTTTTGCTTTCACAGTGCGATACAAGGCAGCTTCTTTTCCCTCTCCTAACTAAACAGGAGAAAGCACAACAAGTCTGTTGTCCTTATTACACCCTGTCAAGACTGATATTTAGGTTCTGGGGGGGGAGGTTCAAAGAGTACCTTACTGAATATATCGGCTGTTTTGTTCTGTATTGCTGCGAGCACCTAATAACATCCAACTTAGCAAACTGTAGATACTCAGTTTGAATAACACCACTCACGTTTCTCTATGCTCCATTTTTTCTCAGGGCTCTACAAATATTCTCTCTTTTGGCTTATAGCCATTCTGTTAGCCTTCATTTATCAATATTAATCTGTATTTGTCATCCAATAGCCTTAATGATCTAAATTCCTCTGTCCGTGATTAAGTTGGCTCTTCTACCTAAACATACATCAACTGCAAACTTGTAAATGTATAATACTTCCACTTGTTTCACTACACTTAGAGATGTGTCAGCACTTCCTTTATTAACTTTCTGCTGTCAGGAGCCTAAGCGTTTGACTCAGCCCTGAACTCTTTTGACTCCAATAGTATGTATTTGCCAAGTCTGTAAATCTGCTTGCTGTCACTTCTGAAATACTACTCACCTTTAATAATTTCCATCATGTGGGGCTTTTTTTTTTTCCCCTGCAGAAACTCTAACTGATGTTTTCACTTTCTGTAGCTCCCTCCTAAAATCCAAACTTAAACTTGTCCAAAATGTGACACCCGTACCTTAAAAGAAAACACTTCAGCTTCAATTATCTCTCTTGGGTTTCTGTCCGGTTTGGTACACATTGCCAACGCATCAAAATCTTCCACGGACTTAATGCATCCTCCTGACACCAGAAATCATCCCTATTTAAAAAGAGCATTCCAGGGCTTCCTGAAACGGATTCATAGACCTGCCAGACCTGAGTTTTTCTGCCCCTGCCAGCTCCTCCTGCTCCAGCTACTGGGACAGCCATTTTAATTCTTCTATCCTCGGCCTGCGGTCAGTTGATCAGTCTGTCTCCTTTTCCTGCCCTTGGCATGTCCCATTAAAACATGAAACCGCACCTACGAGCCACCATAGCGTTCTCCCAATATTTTGAGCGTTCGTCTCTTCAACCTCTTTCTAGCCATATGGAGATGTGCTTCGTTTTATCAAAATGTACATGTATCCGCTATAAGCAGCGGTGAAGTTTGGCTATGGAAGTTGCTGTATAAAACATGTTGGTTTAAATGTCCGTTTTAATAACTTTGAGAATAGCCGGCTTACTAGTTCTCTCTGCTTTTGCTTTGACATAGCTTGCACACGGCACAGGTATGCATATAGCGTACGTGTAAGTGTGCATATGTGCGCTTAAAATCTACATAAGTATGATTATATAATATAGGAGTGGCAAACCTGCACCGCGGGTGCCACAAACGGTACGGACAGCCTCCGTGTGTGGCACGCAGCAGGTTGGGGAGGGGGCAGGAAGTACACTGGCAGATAGGTAGAGAGCAGAAAGCGGAGCAGTAGAGCAGGCAAGGAGCACAGGGCAGGGAGCAGGAACAGATCAGCATCCTGCTCTGAGAGCGCAGGAGAGGGAGCAGAAAGCTGAGCAGCAGACCTGGTAAGGGCAAGGGATCAGAGTGGCACTTGGAGACAGAGTAGGGCTAATTTGTGGCAGGCCTGCCTGAGAAGTTGGCCCACACTGATTTAGTGGATATCCTAGCTAGTTTTTTTTGTGATGCATGCTGTTGCACCTCGGGCACAAGTTCATTTTTCCTGACTTACGGGGGTTTTGTCTGTTTGCTTCAAATCGCTTAAGTATTTACTGACCATATAGGCAAGACTGATTTTTTTTTTAAAGAGCCTTTTTCTAATCATTCAGCCATACAATACAGGTTTTTAGAGAGAGACTCATGTACCAGCGTTTAGCCAAGAGACAAATATGGCTCTAAATGAGCATTGCCAGTCTTTGGATAAATAAATACACATTTTCTTAATTCTGTGGGAGGATTCTCAGTTTTTCTTTGCCTGTAAGGAAAGGAAATAATAGAATCCAGCAGGAACAGTTATTACATTTATAGGCTGATAAAAGCCAAGCAAATTAATTTATAAAGGGATGTTGTCAAATACCTTTGCCTGTTTGTTCTATTTTACTTTCTGATCTCCATTTTTGCAGTGTCCTCTTAGAGCCTTTCAAGTACAAATACTTTTTTCAATGAATGTTCTCTCTTTATTTGGCAAACTGCTTCCTACCCCACTTTTCCTCTTGAATGCAGCTGTAAGAAATATGACTATTAATTTCACGATTGTAATTTATATAGGTCAAAGCATCGTTATTTATATATCTAATTGTATGCAGACCTTTGGGAAGTGATATGGTTGTAGTTTCGTGTACAGCCAGCCCATGTAAGGCTAGATGCAATTTTTGTAGGTACACCTTCTCCCCCCACCAAATGCACACTCAAAAAATGGGCTACTCTCAAAGTACTCAGTGGTCAAACAGTTGATTTTCCCTGCTATATTATTAACAGCTTTAAGGCAGAATAAAGTTAGGACTAGGAAGCATGACACCGATTCTCCCTTTAAAACCAATACTGGTTTGTGAACGCATCGTTGGACTGGATTGTGTGGGGGGGTTTTTCCCCCTTGTTCATTATGATATAGCTTAAGAATGAGATAATATGAGACATTCAATTAGCACAAAAATCATGCGAGTATAAACATACAGACATCTTTGCTGCTGGATGGTTTAGCTGTAATTTAAAGATATACTTTTATATGTCACTTTAGGGATCCCACATATATAAATAAATAACAGTAATGTTAAAATTAAGCTATTTATTTGTGTTGTGGCAACACCTTGTGACCCTTTCTTGGAGCGGGGATCTCATTGTGCCAGGCATTATGCAGAAGTATAATGAAAAAGAAGTTTAAGCTGCCTTTTTACAGGCGGCGCCTAATTTACAGTCCGCAGCCAAAACCGAAGGGTTCATGAGTACAATACACCTTTGCACAATATCTGACAGCGCTCAGGTTCTAGTGTTGATCTTAAATGTATGCATCCTTACTACAGCACATCCTATAAAGCTGACTACTGTGCATAATTTTAATAGCTTAGTCTCTGATCCACATTATAAATAGTCTGAAAGGATCTTAGCATGCACTCCTGGATTAAAACCTGAACATTTGAACGGGGGGAGGAAAATAGGGAAAACCTGGCGAGATATGTAAAGCGATGCCAAGTATGTGGCAATAATATCAAACCGATGAGTTGTTCTATTTAAGGGCTCATAGCATCCCCTCCTATCACCTCATTTACCTGAGTGAATTTATCTTCATTTCTGCAATGTTATTGGATTGACCTTTCATCTGCAAAAGTCCTATAAACTGCAGTGCAAGTTTGGAGACCAGAGCAAGGGTCTTTGCATCAAGGGGCTGGTTTCAGATGTTCAAACACGTTGCCAGGATTTCAGTGTCGCCTCCACTAGGTCTCTTTGTTCAACTTCTGGCGCTCCTTTAGCCCAAGGAAAAGGGCCAAAGATCATCAGCGCACATAGAATAAAACAACTCCTGTAAAATTGATGATCCGCCCAATTATTTATCTTTGGAGGCTGTTGGGAGGAAACGCAGCTACCTCAGTTCTGGGACCCCTCTGCCAGGTTGAACTTCATGGCTGAAGGTTTAATTCCTGTGTGTCATATCAACAATTCATTTTGTGATATTCTGGCTGACATGCTCTCCTTCCTTATTTATTGATGTCTTCAGTCATCGACAATGAGAGGAAAATACACTATTCGTCAAAGTGACGGTGTTTTACCCTCAGTTACAGTTGATGCTGCTGTCACGTTGATGGTTAGAAAATAAACTAAATCATTATAAAAAGCTAAGAGTGCAAACTTGCCAGTGACAGGAAAAAAAGATGAAAAAATACAGTAAGTGCTTAAATTTGGATTATAAAAACAGAGCCGCGTCGTCCAAAGATATTTTTTGCATCCGAGTTGCAAAATATCGGGCCGTTTAACTACCCTGCCTTTTTAGTTCTTCCTTTGAAAACACACTCTTTTACACTTCCATATCTTTTTAAAGGTTAGTCATAGATAATTGTTATAATTCAACCTGGAGCCACTTTGCTAGACTTTGATTGTTTTCGTTTGATTGTTTGATTGTTTTTAGTTTTTTAAATAAAAGAAACGGTTTTAAAAATACTGTGTATACCTATTTTTTGTGTGTGTTCCCGAGTTTTAAGTGCTTCAATAGTGAACGAGAGAAAGTATGTTCTACTTTTATTTGGAAGGTTGTTTGGCCTTCAAACATATGCAGATTAGTCTTGAATCATTTTTTACTCATCTGCATAGCTGTACTCCACCTTACAGTTTTTTAACTCGGTAACCACATATCTTACCACATTTCACCTTTGGGAGGCATTGTATATACAGCTAAAAGTAAAGAGCAGCAAGCCAGCAGGGACCAGATAGCATAATGGAGATGTCAATTTGTGGTCAGATATCTGAAGAAATATTTATCTTACTTGTACTGTACTTGGCAACAGCCACAGACATGTAAACTGTAATGAATTTCTCTGGTCTTTATCTGACAGAATATATATTACCTTGCATTGAAATGAACTTACCAAAAAAAAAAAAAACCCTAGAAAAGAAAAGAAAAGAAGGTGCCTACGACTTGTTTCCCTATAGTAATAATAATAGTAGGAATAATAGTAGTAGTAGTAGTAATAGTAATAGAAAAATGTTCATGGCAATTCTAAATTAGATCATTTCCAGAAAATTTAAAATTGTTTTATTTTGCCATACTGATGCATTACTGATTTTTTTTTTTTTTTTTTTAATTGATCCCTACTAGTGTTACAAGGATCAGTTGCTGAGGTCTTGCTCATTTAGTAATCCAGGAATAGACCTCATTGAGTAACAGCAATAACAATGTAGGGGTTTGTTGTTCAGAGCTGTGCATATTCCAGAGGACTTCCTCGGTTTTGGCAATCATATTTTTGGCAACTTAGGTTGAGTAGCCTCAAGGAATGTGCACATGGTTGGAAGTCAGAAACTCCTGGTTGTTTCAGATTTGCTACCTGGCCTCAGGCAAGTCGCAACCACTTGTGTCCCTTTCCCCACCTGTAAAATGGGAGTCCTATGGCTTCCTTTCCTCCCCTACAGGGATGTAGGGAGAATTAATGAATGTTTGAATAGAGCTTTGAAGATGGAAACCTCCAGTATGTTACACAAGTATAACAAGATAATAATACCTATCTGTAATAGCTATTTCAGCTTCAGACCACTATGTGATTAAAGCTATTTCAAGAGTAAAATCCTGCCTTGTACAAAATCTATGTGTTATGTCTCGGGGCCTGAATTTTCTCTTTGACTTTGCAACTGTTTGAGTGCAATAGAGACTATGAAAGCAACCAAACTAAATATGAACAAAAGACTATTCCAACCAATTTAACTCAGATATCTATTATCAAAAATACCAGGAGACTTAGAAGAATAGGTCTCTAAGCATGTAAGAAATGCTGTGTATCCCAAAATGGCGCTGCCAGGGAAGCAAAGGAAGACACTAGTTGTTGGAGTTGATACAGCAGGGTCTCACTTTAGTATCAGTAGCTGGAGTTGAGGAACTCCAGAAGAAAGGTCTTCTTCTCGTGCATCTCTTTGAGGAGCTCTGTGAGTGTTGTTTGTGTCTGAGTGAAAGCTTCCTCGTTTTTCCCGTCAAGCAAAAGAGAACAAAAAGGGGAAAGAGAGTAAAGGATATGTGAGAAAAATGAAATCCCACTACTTGGAGTAAATTTGAAAGTCCCCCTGCCTTTGTTACACGAGACAAAGGTCAGCATCTGTCCACAGGACTTAAATGTCCTCATAAGAATTTCCAGGGGACAGCTCGTGCTTGGATGGTTACTTCTCCATTTTTAGGTTACAACAGAAACTTAAATTTTGTGTTGGTGATTTCCTTCTCTTTGCAGTTAGGTGGAGTGATTAGGCCAATGTATATTTAAATGCAGTTGTTCCTTAAATATCTTTCTTGGAATTTAACCTGGCATTTTGAGGGCTTACAGTCAAAAGCTATATTTTTCATGATTTACTTTTGGATTTATTAATGCAGAACAGATCGGACAGGAGATGCTGGAAAACCTCAGCCATGACAGGGAGAAGATCCAGCGTGCTCGGGAGAGGGTAAGTTTGATGCTAAAGAATTGCTGGTTTAGGATTTTAAGTCCTTTGGGCAAGTTCACTGCTAAGCAAAAATAATCCGTCACATTGATTAGAGTCTTAAATAAGTCAATTGTGATATCCTAGTATATAATCATCATCTATAACTACCTATTAAAAATAAGACCAAGGTGGAAGTGGGACTGATTCTAGAAACTCTATCCCACAGGCAGACTTATTGAAATGAATGGGGCTGTGCTTGGAAGCAAACACTGGTCCGGATCCTGCCATCAGGAATTAGTTCTGTCCATCAACGCTCAGATTTTCTGTAGTGCCCATTTCTATAACGGGTTGACAATGTGGAGATATTGGACGCAGCCTTTTGACAGTTGAAAATAGCTTGGCAGTAAGCACCAAGCAGGGACAAAATAGTGAGCACAGCCATGGACTAAATCTCAAACCCCTTGGAGAATCGGTGCAAGCTAATAGAGGGAGAGACTGGTTCCCTTTCATATTCTGCCACTGGCCTACTGGCTGACCTCGGGCAGATTACTACTTCTTTTTCAGTTTCCCCATTGGCAAAATGGGGAGAATGATACCAACCTTGTTAACAAGTGCTTTTGAGATCTCCTGATGAAAATTGCTCTTTAAAAGCAATTATTAGAAGAGTAACATAACAAATATTAAGAAAAGAATAGCTATAATTGTTTGATAACGTCATTTCCTTGTTTTATGGAAGACACTGGTGTGTCTAGGTGTATTATGACTATGGAAAACAAGGAAGTGGAAGAATTGTGACTGCAGAAGCATATAGGGCTGTGAAATGCATGCTCCTGTCTGGGGGAGGCGGGGTTCTGTTTCTTGCTGTTTCCAAAATCTGATGCCAATCAGCAAGAAGCATCAGGAGTTGATAAGAAATTAGGAGAGGAGAGAGCAAGAAAGGAAGCAAAGGAAGGGATCCACAACTCTGGTTTGCCCCAGAGGCAATGATTTTCTTGGCAATATGACCCACTAAGAGAGTGTTCATCTTTGTTCACTTAGAGGCAAGAGTGGGTGATGCTCAGTACATTTGCCACCTTGGGTGCGTTAACCCCCCAACATCTTTTTTTAGAGCAAAGAGGACCCCCTGTGTTCCTGGCCCACATTCAGGGTCCCCTCTTCTTTCTCCATGAGGCAGACATAGCTAAATACTTTTCTGTATTGCAAGTCACCGGAGGGATTTTATCCGGATGACACATTAGCTAGGATCATCATCTTTTATATATATGTATATGTGTATATATGTATATTTGGTCAGTTAAGAAAACTCGCGTGTTTACCAGCCTCTCCCCCATCTTAAAGAGGTTTGGGACATCTTGAATTGGGGAAGACCTTTGTCCACAAGGCAGCTGTACTAGGGCCCTTTGATTGTGCACATTTGCCCCATGCCAGGCACACTCACTGCATTTGTGTCTGTACAGCATCTAGGGGGGCGGACTTCACCTCACTGGGGTACCGGTTGTGGTCAAGTCGCAATGGAACTTCGTGTTTTTTCTTTGGAAACCCCTGTGCTACCTAAAAAATCAGGCCCTTCCTTGAATGGCAAGAGAGACAGAACCCAAGGTAGATGGTAGTCTGTTGAGTTGCAAGACCGACGTCTATATTCCTCTATTCAAGTGATAGGGTCATCAAAGAAACAGCATTTCAGTGTCAGTGCAATGGAACAAAACATGATCAGCCCGAGGTTGAATTCCAGAGAGCATGTTTTCTGGGTTCTGGGCAAGAGGCCATAAATATCCTACTAAGCTAATTGAATGGTCATTAAATACATCCAGTGACCCTTAGCATAGTCTGAGAAGCTTTTGTGCATGTGTGTTTGAACTTTTGGCCCCCAGTCAGTTGGACTGAACATCTTCACCAGGAATCAATGCGAGGAAGTGGATTATATTTATCCCCTTTTCCCTAATCCTGGTGATCCTCACAACAAGAGGCGAGACAAGGGAATATGTGCCTGTTGTGGTCCCATGTTTTTTGCAGTTGCACTGTTCTCAGCTTGCCTGAAATTAGTTCTGGCTTCCTGGAGACTTCTCCTTTTCCAGGCTTCCTGCCTGAAGGTCCATATCTTACTGATATGAGATCACAGCACAGCCTGGAAGCCACATGGAGCAAGATCAAAAAGAAATGAACTGTTGCTGAGTAAGCTGAGTGAAGAGCCTCCATGCAAAGACCCGTTGTCAAGCTTCTGGTGCTCATATCCTGTTTTGTAGTACATAGTTAGGGCTTTTCTTTGGAGGGATTCAGAAAAGTTCCCCATTTAATCCATGTGAGTGCATAGGTCTGCATTTTGAAATTCATTGAGAAGTTATGCCCTTGGTTCACATCTGTAAGTTTCCCGTTTTCTCGTTTCTTTTTGTTAAGGTTGGTTTCCCTGAGTGGTCAGTATCACAGCAAATAAACTGTTCCTGCAAGACTGTGGATCGACAGTATCAGACTGGAATATTGTATTCGCTTTTTAGGGACTTGTTGGGAAAATACTGACAAATTGGAGAGATTTACTTATGAGTGATATTTAAATGAGTTAAATATATGCATAGCTTGGCTAAATATTAAAGACATGATAATAGTCTCTAGATGGCTGGAGAATGAAAATCCCATGGAGGGAGAGGAGTAAATTGATTTAAGGTGTCAAAAGAGATATAGCTAGAAATATTTGGAATAAATTAAGAAATTAAAGATTTAGGCTGCATAGTTAAAAAAAAAAAAAAAATCTAAAAATCTCTGAAAGTACAGTGTCAAAAACAATTCTACAGGAAAAATGACCCCACTTCAGGAATCATTTTAACTAGATAGAATAAAGTTTTAGAGTACTAATGACTATTTAGGAACAACCCTAGATCGGCAGAGGTGAACAGTATGACTTGCTAGTTTCCACCACACCCCTCAGTTCCAGGAATCTCCACTCCATCTTCAATTCCTTCCATCTTCTTTTGCTCTCTATTAAAAAGACATTTTAAAATGTTATGCACTTGCATAAGGAATACAGATCTCTAAAACTCTTGGTTCAGAGGTGATACCTTTTATTAAACCAACTAGAAAATAGCAACAACAAAAAAAGATCTTTCTTTGCAAGTTTTCGGGCACTCATTTAGACTTTTATTGGGCGATCTCAACACACTTTCCAAAAAAATCCTTAATTTTTTCTTCCTAGCACTCATTTGAAATAGAACATTGTTTTATATATGTGTGTGTGTGTGCGCATGCGTATATGTGTGTGCGCGCACACGCGCGTGTGTATATATGTGTGCGCGCACACGCGCGTGTGTATATATGTGTGTGCACGCACACATGTGTGTGTATGCGTATATGTGTGTGTGCACGCATGCACGTGTGTATATATGTGTGTGCGCGCACGCATGTGCGTGTATGCATATATGTGTGTGTGTATGTATTTTGCCCAAGGGCACATGGGAAAGCTGTGAAAGAGCCAGGAATAAAACCCAAAATTTCTGACTCCAGTCCTCCACCACAATTTCATTTCACAATTTCTTAACAAGAAAATGTGAATGATTCATATTTTGAAGGATAAACGCATCTTGATAGTCCTAAAAATAGACCGGTGCATTTATATTTCAGAACATACTATTTGCATGTATCCTTTTTCCCCTTATTTTATCAATCACGAGTAGAATCTTAAATCTGTACTTCAGCATCCAATGATACTGCAACCCTCTAAAACAATTCCCTGGTTTGACATAGCTGAGGGTAGTGTGACATCAGCTGTTGCACAGTGATCAGATATTAGCAGGGAAATGGAGAAAAAACTGCACTTTTATTCAGAAATGAAATATTTCAAAGCATGCTTACAGTTTGAAAAGTCATGAGTTTTCTGCCAATGGAAGAAAAAGAGCTTGGGTTCTTCTCCTGTTCTCTAAGGCTGTAGATGAAATCACAGGATTATAGACTGGAGGAGACCTTACAAGGTCATCTAGTCCAAACCCCTGCTCAAGGCAGGATCATCTCTGACTAAACCATCACCGAGCGTCTGTGCACAGATGGATTCCAAGTTCGTTCTGACGTCCCTTGTGCTGTTAAACCATAAGTATACTACCTCCTAATTATTTTTACTAAATGGCTTTAGTTGCCAGATTTTACTGTCAGGTTTTATTCCTGATTTTGCTGTCAGTGCTGAAACGATATTAAGATTCAAGATACCTGTTTTTCCCAAGAGTGAAATATCTAGGACAAACCAGCAGATCTGAGTGTCTATGAGAAGATTGTTCCCCCACAAGGAACGCGATAATTGTTTGGTGCTTGTCTTCTGGTCTTGAAGTAAAAGTGAGAGGAAGGTGAAGGTCCTTCTCTTAGAACAGACTACGACACCCGGTCCATCCACCGCAAGGGAAGACCAGCATAGAACTGTTTCCAAGCAAGGTCTCAAATCATCAGAAGTCGTCATTCAGAGGCTCTAAAAATGCTTTGAAACTCTGGGATCCAGATGCTCATTGTTGAAAACTTCACTCTTTGTTATACATATGGTTTGCACCATTAGTAAAGTTTGCAAAGTATTTTGGGATCCATTCAGTGCAACTGTCCATACTCTATAAGATCAGGACCAGCTATCGTCTTGACGATAGGTACAACTTTGCTTTGTTGGCTGCATGGATATATTCAAGGTCTGTTTTGCACTGTACAAATACAGCATTATTTGGTAATGCTGGTTTTCCTTCACATTGTTTTATCTAGGGAGCATCTTTGAAAGCCAATGAAAGAAAATATGTAAAAAACCAAGAAGAGCTAGCACTTTGGGTGTTTCTTCATCTCTTGATGCCCACGCTTAACTCCCTCTAATATGCATAGGCATTACACACACACATCAATGGGAAATATAGATATCAATCTGTATTGCATTCGCTCATCAGACCTTTATTGCTAGAGCCTTTGCTCTTTGTCATCTTTGTTGCATTGACTGTTTTATCTTTCACAGGTTTCATCTTTATGTAAAGAAAAAAAAAAGGAAGAAGAAGAAAAAAATTGCACTTAAATTTCAGAGTCTTTACTACGGTTCTCAAACGTAAATCTATTGTAGGCTAAAACTGAGGTTGCTTAAGCCAGCACAACATTGTGCTGTTTGTACAGAATAGAGAGCGTGTGATTTTTGTGTTTTAATATTACCCTTTTCTCCTCAGCTTAGAGAAACAGATGCAAACTTGGGGAAGAGCTCCAGGATCCTAACTGGGATGTTGCGAAGGTAAGGCCAAGGTAGGGACACATTTCCCTCTCTCCTCTCTCTTTCTGTCCCCCGCCTCCCTCCCTTTTTTTTAAACCGTATCTCTGAGTTTTGCTAACTTGCATATTTTTCTGTATAGTCCTATGTGTAGAATCTCTTGAAACTAAAAGCTGATATTGAAGCTGGCTTGCATTGAAGGAGGGGAAAGAATCAGATTGGAGGGAAGGTTTTCCCACAGAGGTTTTTCTTCCACAATGGAAAGAATTTAGTCTGGCTGTAACATAGTTTTCAATAGCCTCAGGTGCAGCCTCTTTGTGCAGCCATTTGTCTTTCTTGTTGTATTCCAAAAATAAGTTCTTTCTTCGCGATACCTGACCCATTATTTCGGGGGATGCAGCCAAGTATTTTAACGCGTTAGCTTGATTTTATTCTTGTACGTTCAGAGAAGCGTGTGCGTGTTTGTGTGTGCATGTGTGTGTATTTCAAAGTATTTGTACTTATTTAGACTTGGAGCATCATTCTTAATTAAGTCTTTCATTTGGGATGCAATAGGGAGCACGATGCACCAATATGACAAACGTGTGTCCCTAGGATTTAATGTAAAGTGGGAAGAAACATTTTCAGCATCTTAAAAATCTATCTCGGGCTGGGGGAAGGAAGTAACGGACTGATTTTCAGTTGCCTTGAATTTAAATCAGCAGCTTACCAGGCAGCTTTTTTGAATCGGTGGAATCCCCTGACCTGTAGGGTTTATACAGCAAAGCAACATTTATGTGGCTCTGTGGTGTCCATATTTTTACGGTTGTATTCAGCTTCTTAAAGAAGAAAAGGGTCAGCCTAGTGGGTGGTGTCAGACGTTATGAGAGAGAAACTTTTTAAGGAAGATGGAGTTTAATAGAATATGCTGCAAGAATTTGATATGAGGTGACCCTTCAGAAGTCCCTTTGCAAGGTACAAGCTTTCACATTGTGCGTATTTGTTTAAGGCAGTTTGGTAAAACTTTTTTTTTAAAGCAAAGTTCCTGATTTATCGCTAGCCCTGGAAAATACCGACAAACAGAATTTAATAAGTTATTCTTTTGTGCCAGCTTTATCTCTCCATAAGTCGAGCCGGGAAAATAGCTTGCTTCGTTCCGTATATACCCAGCTGACAAAGGTTAAGATAACTGCCCCTTATGCCTCCATTTCACCGACTTCTCTCAATTCCAACTCTGAACCGTAACATAGAAAATTCTCTGATTAAGAGTAATATGTAAATGACATAAGCTAAATTCAAAATCCACAGAGAAAGGAAGTGGCAATTGAAAGAGATGGTTGAGTGCCTGTAGACAATCAAAAAAAACACACAACCAAACCCATAGCCTCCCCAGGAAGGGCCCTGCGACATGAGCTGTAACGAATATTCTGCATATGTCTCCATTTTGTCAAATCTCATTAAAGGGGCTTCTTGCTTTATGTCAATTGAGCTGTCTAAAAATCATTCATCATTTTTAGTGTAAAAAAATCATGCAGTTATTTAAATAATATCATATTAATGTTAAAGTTCAGCTGTCACTTAATAGTATGGCTTAATCAGACATAGCATTTAGGAAAAATAGTTTTTTCGGGCTTTGCTAGGCTTTCAGGTTGGCAGATTCAAATAAGGATTTATGGGTTTCTAAACCAATGTATTTTTTCCATGTTTATGCTTGATGTACCTCAGCCTTTTTGGCAGGACCCTGTAGTCTGTTATTTTCAATAAAATAAAGTATCTCCTCATATTGTGTTTGAATACATTTGCAAGTAATTTGGAGAAGCTGAAACAAAAACATATGCTGTAACCTTTGACTTTGTTTTGTGTTTGGGAATCACAGTGAGAAGTCCTAGTTTATAAGTGCTCCATAAAACAAATGAAAAATATGACCTTTGTAAAATATACTCGGGGCTCTGTTTCCAGACAAATGGATTATGTAGTCAAACACTAAAAAGGCCTGTTTTTTAATGTCAGAAGGCCAATGGATTTCCTTTTTCTTTGTCAAAAAATGCCTGACTGAGTCACCCATCTGGATAAAAGGCAGATTAAGGTTTGGGCCAAGCAAATAGGGGGGATGCCCATGGAATGATACAGATGTGTGTCAGGACGTGCCTGCGCAGTGGTGATGCACATAGGAAGAGCTCCTCTGAAAATGTGCTCGCACCATTATTTGCAAATACTTAACAGATTCCAGAAGAGACTTCACTTTATTTTAGGACTGAAAGGACAAACCTGGCTGGGGATATTCCAACCAACCTCGGCAGTTCCCAAATGTTAATTGAATTACGGAAGGAACAACAGCAAGATGCAAAACCAGGAAGTCAGCAAAGATCTCGATAGATCAAGTGAAAGTGTAGGAAAGTAATTACCGTCAATTGGCAGTTGGGTCTGAATTCTGCTTACTGTGCTAGCTACCGTGCAGGCACTCATCTAATTACTGGAACCAATAAAGAACAATGATACAGGGCTATTATCATATGGAAAGGGCATTAAGTTAAATGCTGCAGTTTTTACTCGCCAGTAGGAATCTGCTGCTATTCTTTGAAGCTGTGTGCCTGCCTTAGTCATTAATGTGATCTGTTAAATGGAACCGTTTGTGTTTTTTACAGCTGGAAATGTCTGAGCACCTTTTCTTATGAGCATGATCACATGTTATTTTAAAAGCTAGATAACTTGATAGACTTCTGTTGCGTACTCTTATGGTATCCAAGTATGGATTTAGGAACTAAAATGATGCGTGAGATCCTTTTCAGCTATCCGGCACCTTTCTTTAACATTTAGAAATGGGGGCTTGAAGTGAAGAGAAGGTAAATCACAAAGTAAGATGCAGCAAATTAATGGCAGATTAGGGAGAGAAACCTTACCGGGGGGGGCAACCTTTTTAGTAAGCATGCCACAAATGAAGTCCATGCTCTCTCAAATTGCCACGCTGATCTCTTTTCCATGCCCAGTCTTCTGCTCTTCTTTCTGCTCCTAAAAGAAACAGTCACCTCCTAGGTATCAGAGTTCATTACATACTACTGGTAAGTGCCTATGGGTATCCATGTGATGAAAGATCTGTAATAAATGTTTTTAAAAAATTCTTCTCACTTAACCTGAAACTTTGTCTTTCTATGTTCCCAAATATGCCATTTTTCTGTATAATGAAAAAAACATATGCTGGCTGGTGACTATGTTGATATCAGCAAATTGGGAAGGTCAGGCAAAAGGGTTAAGAGGCTGTTTATTCATATTCCTTGACACTTACCCAGATTTCCACACACATCATAAAAATGAAGACAGTCAACAACAATCAGACATTTTCAGTACATAATAGTAGCTCACCAAGTTTTCAATTACAACGTTTCTAAAATCTAGTATAATGAATGTATTATATGTCTGGTATGCATAATATGATTCCTGCCTAATATTATGCCTCTACCCTATCTTATAACGAGGCCCCATCTAAAGCATCCAGTCTTGAACCTTCAGTCCCTTTCTGAGCTGTAAGAGTTTTCAGTCTATTAGAAAGATGTCAAATGGGGTGTAAACCCCACCCCAAATTATAAAACCCCCCCTTCATATTTTCAGAAACAAAACTGTTGTCCTGGATTGAGATCAGTAGCCATGATAAAATTTAATAATGCAATTGGGTCAATCTAAACAACTTGAACAGTCCAGTTCGAAACAAATAAAACCAGGCCCTGAATTAAAATGCCAGGAGAGGTGAATCTCAATCCTACTATAAATAAAGACAGCACCTGCCGGCTTCCTTTCTGAAGGAGCCATGGTAGAACCCAAGAACTTTTTGACATCATCGCTGAAAAAAAAATAGAAGTCTCCAAATGACGCATCTTCCCACTAGAACGTCACAGCTTCTGACTTTGCAGCTGTATGTTTTAATCATTCCAATTTTCATCTTCCTAGTTGTTATACATGGGATTCTGAAAAACCTCATGAACATAGCTGTCCATTTAAAGATCCTATCTAAGATTTACTTCTAAAGAGGACACTGCCATTAATGCAACAGATGGAAATGACACAATAAATGACCAACTTTCATGTGATAAATTATGTGAATTGCCAACACCTGCATGACCATCAATATTAGAACCAGTAAAAGGAGCAGCAGTAGAGGCACTGTAACAGAGGTGAAGGTGTCTCACCATGATTCCAGAGGCGTAAGATGAAACTGCACTTCATATTCATGCAAAAAGCAGCTCCCAGTTGACACAGCTGTAAAATAAGGTTTCAGGTTGGAAAGGTAAATGTAACCAGACATAATTCTAGCCCCGTTACTCCCTTGTGGTAACTGCCATTTCTAGCATTCTTCAACTATGCTAGCCATATGGAGTGCTTGTTTTGGGGGCGCCTTGGGTCTTTGGTAGGGCTGCGTGAAGCTTCAGTCACTGATTCGATTTGGAGGAGATTCGACCTGATTTGGCAGCTGAATCTCCAGAACCAAATCGAATCGGGACACCCATTAATCTTTCCAAGTCAAATCAGAAGCCTCCGATTCAGTTCGGAGAGATTTGATGATTCGGCCGTAGACACAGCTTTATATGTTTTTTCTACCTACCTTGAGGTACCATGCACAGCTCGTGAACCCTGAGAATGGTGGGGTGGATGGAGCATGCCACGGGAGTGTGGGATGGTCCCCCGCGTGCTCGGCAGCAGACCCCCCCCCCCCACACTCCCCAGCTCAGCGATTGGTGCTCCCTGGGTCTGGGGCCGAACGCCAAGCTGGGGATGGTGCACGGGAGGGGGTCTACCACCAAGCATGTGGGGGACACCACCACGCTTCCATGGGATGCTCCATCTGCCCCACCATCTCAGCATTCACAAGCCATGCCTGGTACCTCGAGGCATGTAGAAAAAACATAAAGCTGTGTCTATGGCCAAATTGCTGATTCTCCAAATTGGAATTGAATCTTCAGATTCAGCTGAAATGAATCAGGACAGTGATCCAAATCAGCTAATCAAATCACTGTCCCCCGCATCAGGCTGAATCCAAATTACACACCCGTAGTAGTTAGTATTAGAGGGCAAGCTTCTTCAACATTCTTCTCAGCTATATCTGGATATCACTGCCCAGCTCTCCAGGTTCCTTTTGCAATCTAAAACTTTTTAGTCCTATGCTTATTTTTTAACATTTTGTAGATGCCCTAAACACTGCCTGTAGAGAAGATGCATGAGAAACTTCTGTGCCCTAGGACCAGAAGTCACCAACCCCTGCCCTAGATAGCAGCAGCAGAAGTAGCTCTGGTCGTTGAGCCTGCAGCAGTAGCACCTCCGTTCTTGTGCTTCCTCTAAGTCAGTGCCTTGCTCTTGGGCACCGGTTGCCTACCCCAAGTTAGGCTACTGCTTGGGAATCCTGGTTTGGGAATAAAATATGTTCTTTCTCCTAGCACTTTTCAAATTATTGCAACTGTTGTTAAGAGGCCTTCATTTCCTCCATTGTCCTTATGTCTGAGATGAAAACATAGTATCCTCTCAGGCCCGACATAAGCTTCCCTTCCACAGATTGATCACGGTGGATAGCAACATAGCATAGTGGATGGACGGGCTCTCTTCCATGCTTCCACCCTCCTTGAGACTTGAAAAATCGATTAGGGTCTGCTTTGCCTTCCCAAATATTTTCTTCTTCCTTTCTTGACCATCTAGCCCATACTTCCACACACAACAAATATCAGAAAAAGACAGTCACATACTCATGCAAACCGGAACAGCAGTGGGAGTAATCACGGCACTGTTTCCTCATGTTCCCTCCCTTATTTTTTTGCCCTTCAAAAAAGATCTCAGCCATAAACTTTTCTTTTGAGCAGAAGCCTCCCTTAGTAGCAGTCAGTGGGTATCCATAAGTGATTATTTTAAATAAGTGAGAGGCAAGGATTTTTGTGGCTGTTATGTTTTATTGGACCAACGGGATTAACTTAGACAAGCTTTCAAATATAAGGCATTCTTCATCTGGTCTGAGGAAAGAAGCAGGGACAGCAATGATTAAAAACAATGGGTAGGGCTGTTGAAGAGGAGAGAAATCCCCAGGGGTAGCAGACAAATAATTAGCAGAAGAAAACGAGCCTGATTTAATGGGAGATCAAGACCTATCAAATGGAAGGAGGGGCATTATCACTTGTAGTGTGAAGGAAGAATTTCACAAAATTAGATAAATTATAATGTGCCATAAAACCAGTATCAATGTTCAGGCTCGGTTTCTTATTGTTAGGCCAGCTGAGGATTTTATTTTGTTCCCAAACTTGAGTTTTAAAGGTGTTTCCCTTGACCCTGAAGATATTTAACTTGGAAAGAGAGAAGCGTTTTATGGGAAATGTGCTCCTACTGGCATTTGTGTGCATCTGTCCATTATATTTTATTTTAAACTGGATAACTTCTACTTTTACAACCCACGTTATCATGGTTTTAGAGAAATCTCCTTTCCAGCAAAAATGTTGCACATTTGGTTTCAAGCCAGCAGTTTTTGTTGTGGTTTTTTTTTTAATAAGTTTAAGTAGAACCTGTTTTATTGGCTTTTAGGTACAGAAGGAAAAATATTTCAAGTGTACTTCTGGGCTGAAAAGTAATAGAAAGAGCATCTTTTTGTGCAGCAGACAGATTGTGAACTTGGAGCTGCATCTGGGACGAAGGCCAGAGGTACAACAAGCTCATCATTGAGCACCTGGGGTGGGGGTGGGCACAGGGGGTATGCTGACCACTGCAGACCAGAGGGGTGTAGGGGCAGCACAGGGCTGTGGCAGAGACTCCAGGGAGAAGACCCTGGTGCTTCCTCGTAGCTGATGCCCGGAGCTGATACCCACTCACCCTGCCCTAGTTACACTACTAAGGCCTCGATTCAGCAAAGTCACTGAGCACCTGCTTAACTTTAGGCAAGGGGACCGTCCTCGTAGTGAATTGAAATATGGAGGGAGCCAGTGACAGCGGTGCTTACTTATTTCTTAGGGTAGCACCGTTATCTTTGGTTTGCGCTGAAGAAATAGCTGAACCCCTGTTGTTTATGCTCTTAAACATGTGCCATAAATTATACAGTTTGCATCACATTGACTTGGTAATGGCACAGTGAGAACAGTATTATTTTTCATTTCCCAGCATTTAAATTAGCAATTTGCATATTACATTGATGTAAATATTTGCGTCGCACTGTTGAAGTAACCCTGGCCATTTATTGACAAACCTTGTGGCTCAGCTAATTATAAGGTATCTTGAATCATGAATGTACCATTGCTCTACGTTATTGCAGAACAAATCTGAGAACTAATTACCAATGGTCATTCCGGTCATTTTTCCCACTTTAAAAGGCTGTCTTGTTTCTTTGTTGAAGTGATGGGCAAAACATCTGGAAAACTTAAATGTAATGTCAGCAGAATTCCTAAGGGTATAAACATTCTTCATTATTAGGAATTCCAACCAGAAAACATGTAAACCTTTAAGACATTTCAAATAAAGGAATACAGTTATCCTGGGGATTAAGAAACGTATCAATAGTACTAAGCAGGAAGAATTTTAAAAAATCAGCATATATTATTCTGGGTTTCATGTTCTTATTTCAGATATGAAATGCTCTCTTATGTTTTTCAAGATGTATTTCATGTAATTAATGAGCAGTTAACAGCCAATTTCCAGATCTGGCCCAGCTTCCCGCAGACAGTATTATGCATGTGTGGAAATGATAAAAAGCCCTGGAAAAATCACATTCTTTTCTTCTGTGGGCTCATCCTGTACAGTGCAGAGCTCCCTTTGCATGCTGCTGTTCAGCTCCCATATGTCTAGATAGGGAGAATTCTCAGTATTACACAGAAGACACTCAACGCCTCTGGAATCATGCCATGTACAACAATTTCAGTAATGCAAGCATGTTACGATGGCTAAATTTGTCCATTTTTGAGAGTTTAGTTAAGGGGAGGAAAAAATTTCCTCTGACTTTGAAACTAAGCAAACAAGTCCATAAACAGTAAGGCAACTGATGTTTTATTTTAATAACGTTTTTGATACATAAGGTAATAAAAAGGGTCCATCTGCCTACTTCTAAAATCTCATTACAGTTATGCAAAGTGTTGTGTCCATCTCTTCTTCAGAGAGACCTGGGCATTTTGTTTTATTTTTCAGTTCATGTTGAAAGACTGTTTCTCTGTGCCCAGTTGACCGCCTCTCCTCCCTTGTGTACATGCTGGACAATGTTCTAAACAGCCTTCGTTAGATGGTCCCTTTTTTCTTTTTTTATGTACTGTGGCCTTTATACTTTCTTTTATATCATCTGGAATTACTGTCTCATTTGTCCCCCCTGCCTCTAACTCCCCCCCCACCCCCCCCCCCAGCTATGTCCAGCTAAGCATCTGGAAATAACATCATCTAAAGCACAGTTATGTTTCTGCAGGAACAGTACGATCCCAATGGGCCCTGCTCCATGCTAGTCATCCTAGACGACATATACCAAGAATGTAAGGTATTACAATAGGTTAAATATCATGTAACCCCTTGTAGTTGTGCTGTGCGTTGAGACCTACTTACTGTCATTAAGAGGCAAGAGCCTAAAGGAAGTAAAGTTCACTGTATTTTGTGTCATGCAAGTGAAACAAAGGGCATTTCATAGTGTTATTCTGCAGCCAAAGCGTCCTGTGACATGCATGTCATTTTGAGGGAAGGCAAGTCTCATGCCAACCATGCTTTCTTAGGACAAGTACAAATTAATTCAAACATTGTATTCTGAAATAGCAAACAAAAAATGAAAATATTTTAAATATCCCTCAGGTTGCTCCTGCAGATGAAGTAGAAAAATCATTAGCTTCACTGGTAGTCAATCAAGTTATTGAAAGCAACTCTTCTTAAGTCAGCGAATTTGATATGTCCAGCAGTGAATGGAGGATCACTTCTATTTTGACCCCACTTATAGCTGTCATAGAACAACATATGTACTCAACTACACCTAAGATATACAAAGGAATGTATTCAAGGCAATCATTTCTAAACATAAAGTCCTGTTGAAATTATGATGATTTGCATGTTGCCTTACCATGTTGGGGAACATCTTTTGATCGTTGAGATGACTGGAAGGTGAGTACAGTCATATGTAGGTAGGTAACTTCTGTATGACTGTGTCTGAGGAGGCCCTTGTGTTCCATTATGTGCATGAAATAATTTCCATGCAAAAAAACGTGCTTCAGAGACTAGGGCTAGGGACAGAAGCTTCAAATAAACAGGTATAGGTCATTGGAAACTGATTTAGATCTGTAACACAACAGAAGTTCAGCGCACAGAAACCTCGTTCAAACTGGCCAAAACCAGTTTAAGAGAAACCTGGATGGATGTAGTATCAGACTTCACTGATTTAGGTTAAATCAGTTTATTCAAGTTCTGTCCCAGATTCCCTCCAGATTCAAGTTAGCTCACAGTCCCCCAGCATCCCAGGAGGCTTTGCACCTTCCCCAGAAACCCCTTCCTCGCAGGATCAGCAGGCTAGCCTTGGCCTAGCTTCTGGCCTGGGCCACTGCAGGCATGCAGCTACATTTCCAGAATTAAAAATGAATGTCTGTTCACTTGCGTATCAGTTCAATCTACACAGCTTAGACTAACCTGCAAAGATTGAATCAATTCAGCCTTGGGTGTTTTGACTGTCTGTAGTTAGCCCAAAAGAGGAAACATTTGGTGCACTTACCACCTCCACTTTTGAAGTTCAGGATTGAGGAGGTAATTTTTTTTTGTTGGATCACTTAGTGCTTTATTCTGCAAGTCTTACTTGTACGTGTAATTCTTATGCAGGCATTCTTGTTGTCAAAACTCTTGAATGAGCAATATTTGTGAAAGGTTTCCAGAACAGGGCCTGACATATGACAGTGCTTCCTGATAAAATCCGAAACTAAGAAATACATGATCAGTTAGAGCTTGGTGAGGAAGATAAGTTTATGCTGTTACAGTGGAAAAGGGAGAATTACACTGAGGGAGAACTTTTATCCCTGACTAGCACGTGGATATGTTGGACTGGACCTTGGCATCCAGGGGAAGAAATGCTTACATATCACTGATCTGCCGAACAGCTGTCTGTAGAATAACAAAGTCATGAATTAAAAAGGGGGGGGTCTCATAATACGAGATTGTTTAGTCTGCTCTGTGGTTGGGAAGATGAAGATTTGATTGTTTTTCCTGAGCCTAGATGAATGTGGAAGATTCAGTTCAGATCAAAACAGGCCTGTGAAGTCATAGCAGAATCACAGCAAGTTTAATAGTAAAAGAAAACACCCTTTTATAACTGATAAATTCCCAATTTCCACCCAGTATCATTAAACCAGGATTCCATCAAAGGAAAGACTCTTGCAACCTGCTTGTGTATAGATGCAAATCTACACACTTTAAGCAATGCCTTTGCCCTGGACTGAGGTTATTTCCAAGACAAAACAATGGGTCCTTCTTCAAATACATATTTTATGAATTGCTTTTTTTGAGGCAACTGAGGAATTACTGAAGTTGCACAGAATATGCCCATCATTTTCTAGGAGGAAAAAAACAGGTTTGTGAAGGTTAAACCTTAGTATCTGGAAATAACATGGTTTAGACACTGCAAGTATAAGTCATCAATTTGAAATCAGTGGTGCAATAGACTCGCATCAGCTGACGGCCTGACTCATATAATAAGGCTGTTGATTTTTAAACATTGTTTGGTTTTGTTTCTCATCTTCCTTGTGGTTTTATATGTGCTAATGAGTTCTATGTCTGTACACAGTTTCTCTTAAGTGGTATTAATATTTTCCAGTTCAGGGAAGCAGTAAAAGAGGTTTCCTGTTACTCGTGTGTGTTCTGCAAATATTTACTTATCATTCTGAGACCATTAACATGGTTAACCCAGAAAATCTCTCCATGTAACATTTATTATCTAATAGCTTTTGTTTAACTTGGACTTTGTAGTATTAAGCCAAACTGTATTATCGGACTCAGAAGGTTGTTGTAGCATCTGTATTGGATTTGAGATGAAGTGTGTCCTAAAGTACCTTCTCTCCCTGGAGAATTCAATCTTCACCTTGCCTTTTGCAGAAGATCAATTTATTACTTACAAAGAGAACATATTTAGCCAAATTCTTTTCTTGAATACATGTCACAACTTGGGCAATTTGATGCTAAAAATGCATCTTTCTGCATATTTGTATGCAGATGCTTCTGCAAGCAAAACGTACACCTGGAAGTCTATAAAGCACTGTGCACTCTTATCACCCTGTTGAAATAATAAACCAGGAACTGTTTTAAAATGTGGTTCTCGATATGTCTGGTCTTGCCTTGTTATTGGAAGGCATATGGTCCACTTTATCCATACAGGGAAATTCCCTTGCTGTTTTCTGTCACCGGTAGATTTTTTTTTTTCAATGTAGTTTTAAGTGTGAATGGTTCACATGTGTTGATTGTGAAGGTAACATTGTTCCAGTGCTGTAAGCCAATTACTCTTAGTGGAAATATGGGGACTTTACTTTATTTGTGAGCAGCTATTATAATACTAGACCAGTACAAAGCAATGTTTCACATTTACCAGTGTACCACACTATTACACCATTGTGTTTTAATCCACTGTAGGTGGGTGGAGAACTTTAGCCATCTGTTTTATTTAATGATATAAATCAGTAAACAATATATGCACGTTACACATTTGGCCATTCAAGATGCCCATATTTCCAATCTGAATATTTACATTGTAAATTGGCGTATTCACATATCAGCTTGTTTCTGGTTTAAAAGGCTCGCTGTGTTCATAAGATGGTACAAAGCAAGCTCAGTAACAGCTCATACCCAGTGCAGGTGGTCGAGCTAGTTGCCACACAGATCAAAAGTCAAACAACTGTGAATCTTCCTTTGAAATGGCAGTTAGTGAGACAAGGCTGGTCTTATCTCCACAAACAAGAAAGTTATAGATATACATCATGAACTTCTGAGAACAAAAGGGGTTTTCATATTCATCCAGCATCAGAAACCCCAGTGCTGCTGACTTTTGTGAAAACTTCTTTGGAATATAAAGAGCATCTTATTTTATTGGGAAAAATTTAAAGAAAGGGTTCAGAATTATTCAACATAAGAAGTGGTCACTGATTTCAAACTTTTTGAAAGAGGAAAAATCTGGCTTATCCAAAAGAGAAAGGAAGGGAGTGCATTAAAAACAAAATTAATGAAGTTGTGATCACCCAAAATGTTTCTGTAGTGATAGCCAGAATAAATAATTTCCAGGCATCTATGCAAATTTTATCTAAGAAAAATCTTCTCGTTTGTCAACATGTTGTTTGGAAGAAACAGATGAGGACCCAACCTCAAGCATATTTTTTTACAAAGTAGTTCCTTTCTATTTTATAAGAATGTTTCTTTAAAAATAAATTTCTGCAGCTTGTGCCCAGGCTTAGGTCATTAAAATGATTATATATGCAAAGCCAGATTCTCATCTGATATATGCTGACATAGCTGCAATGACTTCCATGGACCTACACTTTCTTAAACCAACTGAGGATCAAGCTCAGGCACAAAGGCCAGACTTCCATGAGTGCTTTATGTGGACAAAGTCTAGTCGCCTACAAATAAAGATAATTTGTAGCAATCCCTTGAAAAAGGTAGCCCTGAAGACCACATCATATAAAGAGCTTTGTGTAGGTAGAGGGACCCTCCTGTAGGAATTTATGTGCAAGAGTCAAAGCCTTACATTATATTTGTATTAATTTAAAATAACACTTCACTGATCTCTCTCCTGCCATTGCTGATACCACATATTTCAATGAACGACTGCACTCTAGTTGAACGTAGGATGAAGCAAATGTCTGCTTTAAGGATCTTGTTTATCTTGCTTACAGTCAATTAAACCAATGGCATGATTTCAACTTCTTATTTTAACGTGGGGGGGTTACTTGTTTTTTTCTTTTACATTAGCATCACAAAGCTAGTATGAAAGTTTGACTGGGCATCAGAAGAGTTTCTGTGGAATCACTGGTGCAAAGAGAAAGTTTCCATGGCCAGTGGATCAGTGAGGATGATCAAACAGCTAACAAAGCCCAGTTGCTCCACAAAAGTTGTGTACTGATGATCACACTTGCATGCCTCCCATTTACGCTATGTTGCAACAGTCTATTAAAGCAAGAGGATACCTACTAAAATAATCTCTTGAGCAGGTTTCCGTGTTTTCACTGACTTTAAGATGCTTGCTGAAGGTGTAAGTGTAGAGAAAAATATTTGAGTCAATAAAGACAATACATTTTGAAAACATATATGGAGTCATAACCACCTCTGCATACCCAGAAGAAGAGAAGAGTGATGTTCTCCTTGGTGTTTCAGTCTAATCCCAGTGCACGCAAATACTTCCCACATATTTTAAACTCTTCCTGGTGACTGTTAGAAAGGGTGTCCTTCTAATTACCCTCAACTGTGATGTATTATTACTGACTGTTATTAAGCAGCAGTTGTTTCACTGGTGGCAAGATATGGTATAATCTGTACAAATAAACGTAAGGCATTAGGTAGATGGGTAGCTAGGATGGTTTAACCAGGGATGAGCCTGCCTTGAGTAGGAGGCAGAACTAGATGGCCTCATGAGATTCCTTTCAGCCATACTTTGCTATGATCCTAAGGTAATTTAGATGAAAAGCATCCTACCAGTGCATACATTTTATGACCTATTACCACAACACTTTCACTTTGGAAGGAGTTGGAGGTAACATATTTGGACTGCGCAGTTAAGGTTGACAGTCCAGTTTGCCTCCTGATTTATGGAATAGCACGGTAGCCTTCCATGCAAACAGCCTTCCACTATTGCCATTGCCCAGCTTGTTTAGAGAATAAATATGTACAATTGAAATCTCTTAGATGAACTATTATTGATCCTCATTGCCTACTTGGATTTTACAAATAGGATTTTGAAAAAAATACGTGTTCACATAGCCAAAAAATAATTTCCCAGGAAGACCTATTTTGCCCTAAAAATACAGAAATGCAGTTTTGCCATTAGGTTTAGCCATGACAGTAATTTAAGAATCCATGGTTTCCAAAGATAATACCAACAATAAATCAGTGGCTAAAAAAATGGTTTTGCCTTTGATTTAAAGCTAGTATGTGATATTAAAGATTATTAATGATTTCAGAACTATGGACACTAGAAACATGTAGAGACATGGCCCTGCTCTTAGTCTGTATTCGATTTGGGGAGCAGAAGGCAATTTCAATAGTAGTGACTCCTAGAGATTTATGGGAAGATAGAGGTAAGTTGAAGTAGGTGGTTATGCTGCTGTAGATAACTCTTTCCAGTTACTTTCTGTAGATCATGACTTGGACTGGTACACTTGGCTGGTCATTTTTTAATGGTTGGTATTGAATTATTGATGATTCAATACCAAGCAAGGGAGGAATAAAATGCCATGTGCTATAGATTTTTGATATAGGTAGAATTCTATATTGTGTGTATTATATGTAGTTAAAATGTTAGACATAGATAGATAGATAGATAGATAGATAGATAGCTATCTGTAATAGATATATAGATCTAGATATAGATCTATATTAGAGATCTGTATTATAGATTTGTATTATAGATGTATAGATCTATAATATATTATATAGATCTATATATCAGTATTATAATCTAGATGTATATCTAGATGTATTCACATCTATATATATAAAAAATGAATTAAATGTGCCTATGTGGACATATATACATTTATAATATAATTATAATATTTGGGTTAAACAATATTATTCCATATCACTATATATATAGTTGTTATATACAGTTGAATATAGTTAATATATATCCTTATTAAGTAAAGCTTGATGGCAGTGTATGAAGTGCTTTTCAGACAAGTAAGAAGCTATGGCCCGAGCCTCAATGTGAAAGCAGACGTGTGTCAATGATGTATAGGATGCTGAACATGATTTTTTTAAAATGCAGCAGAATTTTTGTCATCTTCTGTTTTAGGCAGTGGTTTTGTAGGTTTAAAATTCTATTAATTGAAATGAATGGAAAAGCTTGTTGCAGATGTTTGCTATCTGAGTCTGAGAGGAGGAGCAGGTGCACAAGACAGCAGAGAAGTGCTCAGTTTGATAAATGTAAGGAGCAGCTCATATAGGAGTTTCTATTTTGTCCTTTTGCTCCATTGACCCAATTACAGTTTTTTACTGTGGCTGTTCTTGCTAATATAGATTGCTCAGGAGTCCTGTTAAAGTTGGTCCTCTTCTCTAAAATGACTTCAGTTTGGGCCTTGGTGTCATCCCCTTTCTCCAATGTAGGTTCTGAAACTCTATAAGCATAGTTTGAAAGGTCTGACTCTGTTTTGAGGATAGGGAGATAGGTGGCACTAAAGAATGCCTTTCCATCTAGAAAGCCACCGCATTACTATGTGATGGATTTCAGGTTAATCCACTTATTCAGGCATTTCTATTTTGTGCTGCTAGTTATTTGGGTTCTGTTTTATTTCAGTCTCACCAAAACTCATTAAGTGGCCCTCAAGCCAAAATAATTGCTCACCCCTGGCATAGAGGCACTGCATGGTAGACACTAAGGTACAAGATGGCTGCAAGCTCCTCTGTGCCTTCCAAAAAGTGGAAGAGGGTATAGTCCAGTGCAAAACCTTTCACAGCTGCTCTCAAACTGACACCAGTTTCTGTCGAGTTTCATCCCAAAATAAAGATGTCACCCATCACAGTGCTCTGTATCTCCCATGCATTTGTTCCTATGGCTGGAAAAAAAAATTCAATATTCTGTCTTCCAAAAGCAAGGTGTATCTTATTTGGGGGTGTGCAGTATGCACAAAAATATGGTATTACTGTGTGCTTAGTGGAAATGGGTTTCTACTTATTGTTTTTTCTTATGTAGACATTGAGTAATTCTTATAGGGAAAATGTTCTCAAACATTCATTTGATTCTTATATTAAATTATGGATTAGATTAGAACTGGAAAATTATGTAAATATTTATTTTTACCATCACACCATCAAAGACAGCATATTTATATTGTGACTTTCAACCATCTATGTCTAGAAAGCAAAACTGGTCCTGTTCAGGTAGTACTCATTTTCACTTTCCAGTTCTAAGGCACGGCTAGAACATAGTTGGTTCCCAGCACCGCAGGGAAATATTTAAATAATAAGGGGGGTGGGAAGCTTATGTGCATATACAAAACATTTTGAGGGGTTTTCAGGGGGAGTGGGGGTTAAGCTTTTGCTTTATTATCAACTCCCTTGACTTTTAATAATAAATGCTGGGTTAATTTTACTTATGAGTGACATCTAATGTATTTTTAAAATCCAATCAGCCGTATTATAAGTTGTGTGTTGCATAATGAAAGTGTTTTTTGCGCATTGGATCACAGTGGCCACCATTCAAGTCAGCATTTGCCAAATATTAGCACGTACGAGTAGCGTCTGAGATACTAGATAGTTAGAAGTGGAAATTACTGTTGCATCTCAGATGACCCTGGTTGGTAACCTTTTGGCAATAATGTCTTTTTTAATGGTTATCACAGTTGCAGCACACTCAAACAAGTTGTGTTTTAGCTGTTTTATATTGTCTGAATTTGGTTGTACTAAAGTGTTCTTCCGGTGAAGCTAAATCACTGTTCTCAAACGCATCCATAACAGAGCACCATCAAACATCCTGTCCTTCCCATATTATTAAATAAAGGTTAATTGCTATATCTGAAAAATAGGCAAGGAGAAGCATGCTACCTCGATTTGGTAGTGAGTGAGGCCAGCGGTGGTGCCCACCACCGTCATGTTCCAAAATAGTAGTTCCAAATGCAGGGAGCACCGGAGCTCTTCTCTGCAGAAGAGAGAAGAGCCATGTTTTTGCAATTAAATACTGAATGGGAATCTGTCCTTTGTTTTCTTTTTTATGTTAAATGTGTTACTTTTCCTTAATATGTAACATCTGAATTCTCTGCTGTTGTCTCATACAGGCACAGAAATAAGCCTCCGTTCCCACAGTCTTGTTCTTTATGGAAAAACCACTGTCTTATTTCTAGTGGGCAGAGGAGATGTTAGGGTTGTAGCCAAAGATGACCTGTATAGCAGAGGACAGGATTTTAATACATGAGGGCAGAGAAGCCTATCTCTCTTCCCCCAACCTCATGCACAGCATAACCGAATTGCAATACTGCACGCAAGGATGCTGGGTGGAAGCCGAGTTTCAAATACCAGCCAACATATTACAGTCCAAGGGGGTATGACTTGCCTGATTGAGAACATGGCCAGGCCTCGGCCTCCAGCACTTTTGAATTTAGGATAGATGTTCAGCATTTCTTTTGGGAGATGGTCGGAAGCGGGGTGTTAGAATCATAGGACAGTAGGGCTGGAAGGGACCTCAGGAGGTCAGCCTGTCCAACCCCCCTGATCAAGGCAGGATCATCCCTGTTTAAACCTTCCCTTTTACTTCCTTTCTCCACCATCTTGTGTTGTATTGCTCTTTGAATCTGAAGCCACACCTTCTAGAAGGCTTTCTTACACTTTCACCGTCCCCTTGCTGCGTCGTCATTTAATGAGGGGCAGGATTTTACCTGGTTCTAATCTTGTCCATTTCTAATTTTTTTTCTTTAACTAATACCTTCTGACATTGAACTGAAACGTGGCTGGATAAGTAAGATGACTTCTTTCTTTAATGCCTTCTCTGCAATTTGGAGCCGTAACTTGGATTGAGTTTGTGCAAGTTCACAATAGTGCTTTGTCCTCTTTCTCATCACTTGCCAACCTACTACTGTTGTGGCAACCACTATAACCAAGCATGGTGTCAGCTAGTTTTGCTATAAAACGGAAAAGTGCCAACAATTTTTATATAATTTGAAACACACTTCCAAGCAATGCAGTGAGGCACCCGATTATTAAATTCCTTGAAATGCCATCTGTTTTCTTTTTAATGGAGTCAGGCTTCAAAACTGGACAAGTGGACTGTGTTGAGATTAAAAGGAAAACAACACAAAATATTCTCTTCAAGTAAACATTTCCAAGAAAAGTCTTATCCAGAACAAGAAAGAACAGCAAAAGCAAAGGGCATAGCAAAGGGAATAGCAGCAAAAGCAAAGGGGAGAGCTTATAAGTGCGGTTATCAGTTATTTGCTGATCTTTAGTGTTTCACTTTCTCCAAAACTCAAGACAATGCATGCTATTTGTTTTAGGTTCTTCATTCCCAATTGCTTATTCAAACTAAAAGGTAAGAAACTGCTGAAACATTTGTTTTAATACATTGTTTGCATTATGCTTCACAGCATGGTATTTGGCATTGTTGTTAATGATTGAAGCATTAGCATTTTATTGTGTCAAGCAATTAAAAAGCTCAATATTGCCACTTCTTGGGTTGAGTCCATTAATACTGCAAGCATTAGTAAGAAACATATTAAAGAAGTTGAAAAAGGCCATAAATGTTCTGGTTATAAAGAGCACCTAATGCTTTTTCCAAGCCTTTACAAAGCAGTTTTAAAAAGCACGGTGAGGTGAATAGATAAAAGGCTTTCTTGGTTTAGTTATGTCAATTTTGTTTTTTCCTGTAACTGCTGTGATGGTTTTACTCGTAAAGAGAGAACTGAGGCCATGCTGAAGAGGTTCACCGCAGCTTGTGGATATTGTGAAAGTTCTCGAGTTTAATAAAGAACAAAACAAAAAAAAGCGTTTCTTAATTAGGAATATTATTTCATATGGTTCTGTCTTACACAGTTTGGCACAATGGGCAATGAATACCTAGAAGATGCCCAGAACTTAATGAACATTGTGAGTTTGCAGAGCAACACCTGTACCCTGTACTGATGCTATCTGAACCTTATTTGAAAAATCACCTTATTTCACCATGGTTTAGGAAACAGAGAAAGATCAATTCAAGCATTTTGCTTTTGGTTATCCTTGTCTCGCTTTTGGATCCCAATAATTGGACACTTGCATTTCCACAGAAGCATAGTCGTAGGTAGTGGGTTATCTACATGAGTATGACGATTGTCCCAGTTGCATGATTGGGTCCTATACATGCAAGTACCTTCCTTTGGTATAATGAAGAGGTATTCATGCATAAAGAGTAGAAAACAATGCAAAACTTTAAAAATATTGTTGTTGATAGAACGCCTTTGTTATAAAAGTCGTGAACCATGAAAGGTGCTATTACCTTGTCAAAGGGGAAGACATTTCCATAAGTGATGGGCCCATATCAATGCTCCAGAGATGAATAGCATTCAACTTTGGAATTTGCTTTCATATTCACATTGTACAGATAGGCACATGTGGATTAGATCAGAGTTTGGGGGAAATGCCTCCCCACACAGTGCTCTTCCCAGTCCAGATTCCCATATTGAAGCACAAACATGTCTGGTTTCAATGGCCTACTCTGTCCATTGGAAAAAAGAGTTTGTTTATTTTTAAATAAAATAAAACAAGCCTATTATGTATTGCAAAATATCAGTATTTTGTTTTATGAAGTGAGAACAAGACCAACGGGCTTGAAGCAACACGATCTCTCCCTGCTAACCTGTTTGGCCCTTGACCTGGGAGATGAACCTACTCAAGATAGAAGTGAATTTAATCTCCAGTCAGTCCGTGGCCTCTCTACTGATACTTCTGTCACGGTATAATTTAAAATCTTACTGTTGCTTTCATTCTGAGCCCAAGTCAATTCCTTGTGCACAGTTGACACTACCATTTAGGCTGACGAGTGTACATTTTAAAACCAACCACAGGAAATGGCTTGGAAAGGTGGAGGATATTAAGAAAATACTGCAGCACTGCCTTAGAAATAAAATGAGACCCTATTGACTCTGTTTTCTTATAGGACATTTAAAAGAGAGGTTTTGATCATTTTGTGAAAATATATCACAATTATTGAACACAAATGTGCTTCAAAATACACGGTGGTTTTTTGTAATAACAAAATGTGACATTTGGCATAGCAAAATGCCTTTTGACAAGGGTAGTTTCAGCTCTTGTAAACAAACTATTTTTCCCCCCACTGTGCTTGGATAAAAAGTATTCCCTTGATACTACTAATTTTTATGTAAGGTTTGAGAGTAAAAAATTGTTCAGGTCAGTGTTTACTGCAGAATTTGTTTTAGCTGGGAAGTCAGGTCAGAGCAGCCGAATTGGAGATAGTGCTTTTAACACCGATGGGCTGCATTCACTTTGGTATGTAGAGAATGGCAACAACAAATCATTAATATGAGTGCTATTCAAAGTCTTTCATATATACTGAGTGACCCTCAGTTGCAAGATGAACAAGAATGGACTTCAGCTTTTAGCTGTTTATTTTCTTGTCGGCTTTTTATTTTGTCCATTTTGTTTTTACCCTGTTTTTGAAACATTGATTTTATTATTTTATTTTGAAACATTATATATTTTTTCAATTTTTTTGAGAAAGATATCTACATTTTTTTAAACATCCTTCCGCTGCCAAATATTAACAGATGAACGAGACACAAATTAACAGACCTTCTTCAGCCTTCTACCCAAATAAGCCATGCAATATTTTGAGGGTGAAGGGTGATTGTGGAAAACAGTGATTTCACAAATGAATGCTCTAAAGGCAAGTCTAAGAACTTTTGCCAATATAATAGCATCAGCTAGAAGTGTGATTTTTGGCAGCATTTGTATACTGCTCCAGCTTAGATATAGATATACCATCATGAAAGTGCTTTTGACAGTGTAGCTTGTTTCGTTTAGGAAACTGATGTAGGCAGTATCAGTCAGTTCTTTTTTGTGGTCTTAGGCTAAGTACAGACAGTCAAAAAGCCTGAGGCTGAATCGATTCAATTTTCACAGGTTAGTCTAAGCTGTGTAGATGCAACCGATAAGCAAGTGAACAGACAATCACTTTTGATTCTGGAAATGCAGCCACATGCCTGCAGTGGGCCAGGCCAGAAGCCAGCGAGCACTAGAGCACATCTCCCTGCTTGGCTGGAGCAGACACCTTGCGCCAAGGTTAGCCTACCCACCATGCAGGGCGTGGTTGTGGGGGGCTTTGAGTTAACTTGAATCTAGAGGGAATCTGGGACAGAAGTTCAGTAAACCGATATAAACTAAATCAGTTGAGTCTGATACTACATCCATCCAGGTTTATCTTAAACTGCTTTCGGCCATTTTGAAAGCAGTTCATGTGCACCAAACTTCTGTTGCGTCACAGATCTAGACCATTTTCCGATCATTTATACTGGTTTATGTGTCATTTCTATCCCTAGCCTTAGGGTTCAGCTCCATTAATAAATTTTCACACTACAGTTATACTAGTACACTGTCAAACTTTGTTCTAGCGTAGACTAGTCTTCAAAGTCTTGCCCTTGCATTAGAAACTGTTCTCTCTTCATATTGATCATTATTTATTTTAATAACTCTAACTTCCTGATCTGTGCTTAACTCGTCTGGCTTAGTTGCATTGTGGTTGCTTTGAATTAATGAATCTGCCTTTCATTTATCCTCCATACTTGAAAACTGCAAACAAATCTATAGTGGAGCACATGCCCTGGTATGAAAGGCAAGACATTTATTTACCAGTCCTTTTGTTTAATGGCTTTTCCTAACTACAACTCAAGCAAAAATGCCAACATGTTTCTTCACTGAATGAAAGAGGGAAGAATTCCCTTAGATTTATATCCTGCTTCATTACACTACTGTGTATATAGTAAAATGTTTGCTTTGGAAGGCGAAAAATAGTTGACATGCCCAGAATCTGTAAAAAAAAAAAATTATGGCATCTTTTTAATTCATATAAATTTGAATTATGGGCAAATTTATTATTGAATCATGAGTTGAAATAGTCTTCTCCATTTTGTTGTATGGATGTTGCAGAATGAGAAAAAATCAGTGTTTTTAAAATAAAATTCATGTCACTAGCAGCATGAATAAGTAAAATCAAAAAGGACGTATTCCTGGTCCAGTTTTGTCACATGAACTCTTCAGCTCCAGGGTAATCTCCCCTCTCCAGAGGGGAGACATGAAGAGGGGGCAAGAACAGTGGTGTTCTTCATATACTTTTGATGAGGTAATTATTGGGTACGTTGCATAATCTCTCATCCATTCTTCTTCTTCTTTGGCAATCCCTCACAGTCGAGGATGATTGTCTTCCATGATTGTCTTATCTGCGTGTCCAAAGATGGCTGATGAGGCTATTGCAGCACGCACCTGTGTTTGTGTGGGGTGGGTGGCACTGGATTCTTGACCATGTCCATAACACACTGTTTCTCCCGCTCCCGCTTTTCCATCTCCTGTTATTGTCTTGAGGTTTCAAAGTACTGAGATCCCTGCAGCAGACTCTTGCTCCATTTGGGGCAGTCCTGGGCAATAGTTTCCCACAAGTTGACATTGATGTTGCATATTTTTAAGTTGGCCTTGAGGATGTCCCTGAAGTGTTTTCTGTGTCCTCCTCTTGAGCGTATGCCTTGGCAGAGCTGGGAGAATAAAACTTGCTTCAGGAGCCTGGAATCAGACATCTGGATGACATGATTGGCCCGATGAAGCTGATGTCGGATAATCATTGCCTTAGTACTTGTACTATTTGCTTGCCACGTTGGTGTGCCTGTTTCCACTGTATTCAGAGGATCTTCCACAAGCCGCATTGATGGCACTTCTCCAACAGCTTTAGATGTCTCCTGTATATTGTCCATATCTTTGCTCCATACAGCAAGACAGGGATCACAGCTTCTTGATAAACCATGAGCCTGATTTCAGATCTGATGTTGTAGTCTTCGAATGCCCGTTTCTTCAGGCGTCCAAAGGCTGCACTGGAACATTTGAGGCAATGTTGGATCGCTTTCTCAATGTCAGCCTTCTGCAAGAGGTGGCTTCCAAGGTACAGGAAATAGTGTTCTCCAAAGTCTCACTGTGGATCTGGATTACCAGAGCTAGGGCCTGTTCATTAGGAGCTTGTTAATGGAGGACCTTAGTCTTCTGAATGTTAGGTATCAGTCTCGTTTTCTTATATGCCCCTGTAAAGATGTTAATGACTGCTTGAAGGTCTGCTTGAAGGTCTGCTTCCAAGTGAGCACACACTACAGTATCATCAGCGTACTGGAGATTAATGATTGAGGTTAGGGTGGTCGTTTTGGCTCAGAGTCGGCTGAGGAAAACAGCTTACCATCCACTAAGTAGTTTAGGTCCACTCTGTGTGTAAGCTTGTTGGTGGTCAGATGTAGCATCACAGCAAGGAATATTTAGAAGAGTGTTGGAGCAATAACACAGCCTTGCTTAACTCCCATTTTAACCTTAAAGGGATCAGTGATAGATCCATTACTGAGACCCACTACTCACATACCATCATGGAGCAGGCAGAGAATGGTGACAGATTTCAGTGGGCATCCATACTTCAGAAGGATCCTCCATGACACTTCTCGGCTGACAGAGTCGAAAGCTTTTGTGAGGTTAGAAAATCCATTAGAGAGACTTATGTTGTTCCTATAAAAGATATCACATTCACCCAAGGAACCTTGTCTGCCTATGTTGTTCCCGGCATTTCTCCTGCAGCTGGCAAGCAATGAAGATCGTATCAGTTGTGCTTCTTGATGCCCTAAACCCACGCTAAGATTCCTGGAGGACCTCTTCAGCAAGTGGAAGGAGACTGTTCAGGAGGTAGTTTTTAGTGATCTTTCCTATGGTGGCCAGCAGAGCAATCCCTCTGTACTTTCCACAGTCAAACTGTTCTCCTTTCTTGAAAATTGTCACAATCATGGCATCCCTGAGGTCATCTAGGATTTCCTCCTTATTCTGGGTCCTGGAAGGGGTAACTGATAGGGCTGTGTGAAGCTTTGGTCCCTGATTCGATTCAGCGGAGATTTGGCCTGATTCGGTGGCCAAATCTCCAAATCCGAATCGAATCAGAGGACCCTTTAATCTCTCCAAATCAAATCAGAACCTTCCAAATTGACTCAGAGAGATTCAGCGATTCAGACATAGAGACAGCTCTACATACCTCTAGGTAGCAGGGGTTCGTGAGTGCTATGATGCTGGGGGGCATGAAGTGTCCCACAGAACCATGGGGGGGTTCCCAGCGTGCTTGGCAGCAGACCCGGAAGTGGACCAGAAGTACTTCGGGTTTACTTCCAGGTCCGCCAGGGAGCGCACAGTGGCTCCCCCCCTCCCCCCGCACCCTCCCAGCTTAGTGACTGGTGCCTCCTTGGTCGGGGGGAGGCACCTGAGAGGTCCCCCTGCAGCTGATCATCGAGGCGTGGGGGGCGGGGGGTCAGCGCACTCCCCAGCATACCCATAAGTGGACCAGAAGTATTTCCGGTCCACTTCCGGGTTCACCACTAAACACGTGAAGGGCCCCCCCGTGCTCCTGTGGGGCGCTCCATCCGCCCCAACATCACAGCAATCACGAGCTGTGCCTGCTACCTCAAGGTATGTAGAAAACATTTTTAAAGTTGAGTCTATGGTCAAATCAGCATCAAATCTTCACATTCGGATTTGGCTGAATCAAATCGGGGACAGAGATCTGAATCAACTAATCGGATCGCTGTCCCTGATTCGGGCCAAATCTGAATCAGATAAGGGCCCACTAGTAACTGATGAATAAGCAGTCATGTACCAAGCAGTGGCAGCACCACCAAGATGTGGTGATGGCAGCAGATGGCAATGCTTGCCCTCCTGAAGAGGCAGAGCTGTACTGCTCCCCAGCATGTCCACAGGTGGTGGATAGTGCAGTGACCTTCAGGGAAGGTTAGTTGTGAACATGCTCAGTCCACAGTGTTCAAAGGTATTTCAGCTTTTAAACCCCCGTTTTTCCCAGCTTGAAGGTTCAACCAAAACATAGTAAGTCATTTTCATAATGGGGAGGGAATTCTAATTTTTAACTCTTTGCATGCTCCAGTGGTCATTTTTGATGTCTTGTCATCACTGCAACCAGTGATTGGATGCATCCCATCTGCTAGTTAGCTTGAGTGGCACTGGGAGGAGCATGCTTAGATGTGGCATTTCATTCTTCCTTCAAAGAGGTGTCCAATATTCAAATTGGGTGTTTCTCTGTCAGTCACGTAACCCTTGGGGCCAAGGTGTCTAAGAAACAACAGGTATTGCAAGTTTTATCATAAAAGGGTGTAAGCAGGAATCACTGGATGTGTCCACAACCATTATCCTGGCACTAAGAGGCGAAGAGAGGAAAACACACAGGCCCGGTTTCCAACCCCATTAGTCCCTTCCCATTTTAGCCTTGAGAGTGACCAGCGTGGCTATACACAACCTTCAGTATTTTACTGTGTTCAGCATTCTTGGCTTTCTTATATGTCAGTCTGATGAAACAAGAGGATAGCTCTTCCTCTTGTCCCTGTGTACCACAACCCACTCAGGAAAGCCATGATTTGCCTCTAGATTTAAACAATATGAAGTTTATTTACTCTGAAGATGCCCACTTGATGAAATTCTCCTATAACCGTCTCCACCCTGCATTATGTGCAAAGAGCTGAAGAAGATGGTATAACTGGGGCAGAACAAGGCCTTCTGGAAAGATTTTACTTACAAGCTCTTCCTCTTAAAAATATCATCTTTCCAGCGATGCAGATGTGCACAATAATCCTATAGAGATATTGGTATTTGGCTTGTTGGAGTACGAGCCCTGTTCCCAAGGTAAAGATATGCAGAGAGCCAAATTTTATTTGAAACTATTATACAAGACGGATATGGGAGCTCATGGAGTATTGTATTGCACGTCACATATTAAAGAGAAGCACATGGCTTTGGAGCTGCAAAATGAATAGCTCACAGCTAGGGAAACAAGTTATGTTTAAAAGAGATCCTTAACCACTCATTTAAGTCATTAATCTGCCATTCACTTTTCGCCTTTATGGGATCATTTTTGAAAAGCTAACAAATGCTACAGACATTTTCACCTCTTAGATAACTGCGTAACAATAGCGAACCAAATATTGATGGTGAGCAATACTTCTATGAGTGAATGTGTTGGACAGCTGCCACTTTCCACCCATGAGATTGCTGCATATCTGTGCTGGATGAAATGATTCTTGTATGCAGTTTTGTAAAGCGCTTTGCGTTCCTGCGGGATGAAAGAGAATAGCCAAGTGTAAGAGACTGGGCCTGATTCTGCTTCCACGGAGCTGAGCGGGACTTTTCACCACTGCCATGACAGCACCCTTGCTTACTAACACAAACATAATTCAGAGGCTCTGAATGTTTTTACCTTTAATAATGCCGACCACTGTTTAACTCCTAAGCTTTTCCAGCTTCTTGTCAGCTTCTTTCTGACTATTAATTACTTCTGACAGCATCCCTGTGAAATAGCGAATATTGTTGTCCCGTCGGTACAGTGAGAAAAATGAGACCTCAAGGTCCAGCAACTTACCTGGAGGGAAAATGAGGTGCAGAGCCTTGCCATGGTCACATGGGAAATTCTTAGCAGAACCAGGAAAAGAAATTGGGTTTCCTGACATCAGGGAGCATGGGGGGAAAGGCATATTTGGCCTCGTTAGCCCAGCATCTGCTGCCTGAGCATTTTGGTAAATGTGGTAACCTATTCTTCCAAGACCTTATGGCTGAGAACCATAAACACTGCAATTGCTGAGATGATGCAAAGTGTTACCTAATATACCCCCCTTAAACACAATTCTGAGATTTATTATTTTGACCTGAATTCTCCAATCCTTTAAAAGGAGGAATTTACAGTCCTGTTAAAACGAGTGCCTCAGGACTGACTTTGGCCTGGCTCTCTCCACCATTATAATCCCGATCCAAAAAGATATCTTTCCGTTGTAATGATTAAATATCTGCAGGACTTTGTGTAAGTTGGTCAGGTTCCTTTAGCTACAGCAGTGCAGGACAGCATTTGAAACTGTAACTATAAAAATAAACTCAATAAATTCTTGTTTCTGAAAACACACATTTCAAATGCATGTTGGGTATAATAGGCAGACAAGGTTCCTTGGGTGAATTTGATATCTTTTATTAGACCAACCCAAATGGTTGGAGAATAGTTATTAAGCAAGCTTTCGGGTTCAAAAACCCTTCGTCAGGCTAAGGAAGCTTCAGCAGTTCGTGTGCTCTTCCTGGATAATAAAACCCAACACATCAGAAAGCAGATAAAAAGTGTAACTAATATTTGCCTGTCATATTTATCAAAAAACGGGTAAAAGTGCTGTGCTTAATCTTCTGATCAGTGTCTTGTTAAACTAATCTCTTAAACTAGACCCAAACATAAAACATTTACCCATCCTGCATAACTTCTTGCAGTTTCAAACTTTTCCTATTCTGCATCAGGACAAAATGAGACCTTGTAAATTCTTGAGAGGAGGAAATAAGTATTCACATCTGAGAGCCTGGTTGCTGGGGAGAGGCTGAGATTGCATAACCCAGGTACTTTAGCAGTCACTATAATTGCCTTCAGGTTCCTTCTCCAATGAGTATTTGCTTATTTATTCAAAATTGAACAGCTGCAACAGGGAGATTGAGACCCCACCCGAGACCACACCATCCTGCTGCTTAGAGCACTTGCCTGAGATGTGGGACACTAGATCCAGTTCGGTGGTGCAACTCTAGCAGAGTAAGGACTTGGCACTGGGCTTTTCATATCCCCAGGCAAGTGCCCTAACCCCTGGGTTATTCTGGGTTGAGTCTGTATCTCTATCTTACCAGAAGTGCTATCCTAGAACTACAGAAACTTTTTTTGAAGTTGGCACATTCCCTTGGGTACCTGAGAGGCCATAGCTCCATGAACGTCTCAGGCAAAATGAGTAAAAGCAGAGGAGAATCCTCACATGGTGATGCCTTTAATTTTTTTTCCCATTTCTAGAGGGAAATTCCACACAGATTGGAAACAAAGTTGTCCACGTTGTAGCTGGAGTTGTATACATTTTGAAGATGCATCTGGCTCAGTTTAAGAGTGCAGGAGAGGCTCAGGCCTTGTGCAACATGGCTTGTATCCAACCAAGTATTTAAGTACGTGAGTAATCCTATTATCCTGGAATTACTCATGTACTTAAAGTTAAACCCATGCTTAAGTGCTGCTGGAGTCTCCTGCATGCTACGGTGACTGGACATGCGGCTGTCTGGGATCCTTGGGAAATTCTTTTAACTCAGATTGCATTTCTCAGCATTGCGGGAATTCTGCCCGAGCAGTCCTGAGAGCTGGTCCCTCAAGTTTGTACTCAGGCATGTTTTAAAAAGAACTTTGGGTGGGAGATTGCGAGTGCCAAGAGCAACTCATCAGGTACCAAAAAGGTACAAAAAAAGGAAGCCATAGTACGTGTTATTGCTCTAATCATCTCATGCATTTTTTTATTCTGTGGGATAATATGATTGCAGAGAGTTGCTGAAGAGTTGAGTGGGTTACATAGCCCTCCTGGATACAGCAGTATATCATCCACCTCTTAGGTCTGAAGTTTGCCTCTTCGTTAAAAATAAAATCCATTTAAACTTCACCCTTTTGAAAGAGTTCTTCGGAGTTCAAAGTAAATCATCTCAGAGATGATGATAACCATTGGCCTTTAATTGAACTCTGGTGCTTAAAATATAGAAACTAGTTCCTGGTTAATCATTTACGTTCATCAGAAATAAGATTCAAGTTGGGGCAATTAGACAATTGCTCCATTACTCAAACTGGCTAATGATGTTTCACTGATCTTTGACAAAAGATAATATAGGAGATGAACTGTATGGTTTAAGAATAAGTTATTCCAGTTTTAGTTAGTTGAAAAAGTGACTTACCAAAATTGTTAATGGAAGTTATTCAAGATGTGCTGTCTAAATCCTTTCCAATTAGTGTTGAGGTCTTGAAGGGCCAGTCAAAGCTTTTTTATTAATATGTTCAGTTTATTAATGTATTTTTTGATATATGCATACTGTGACTGTCTGGTACATCTCATGATATTGCATAATTATTATCCTTTTAATTTGTTTTACTTGGGTCTCCTCCTCAGTCTTGCTTAAAATTCAGAAATATTTCATAGCTTAATAACTTAATAACTCATTAGAAAGCCATACCATGTACTTGAGGTTACCTCAAAGGCTATCCATATTTAACAATAAACTTGAGATAATTCCTTGACAATTTGACCAGCTTAAATATTTAAGGTTGTGGTTTGACCTTTTACCTAACATTAACACCAGGTATAGAAAATGTAATAATGTATACAAAATCTAGGCCTCTTTCAAATGGGATTGACTTTTAGTTTTTTATATATATATATATATATATATATATACATAAATATATATACCAAAAATATATGATATATAATATTATATATATATATATATATATATATATATATAAACTATTATATCAACTACATTTGCTCTAATAATGAAGTATAGAGACGTTAATTAAAAAATGTAAGTATTCACATATTTGAGTATATTAAATTCATAATAAAATGTAGATGTATTCTTAGTTTTAAGTCTGAGTTTGGTTTTCCTTCTTAAAAAGCCCTAAAATAAAAATCTGTACACCTTCCATGAAATGTGGCCGAAAAATAGCACGTTGCCCAAATATAGATTTTTAAAATATGGGACTAGTTGAAAAACG
The DNA here is from genome assembly GCF_000455745.1 of Alligator sinensis. Classification (NCBI taxonomy): domain Eukaryota; kingdom Metazoa; phylum Chordata; order Crocodylia; family Alligatoridae; genus Alligator; species Alligator sinensis. The sequence continues at coordinate 1,838,588 of NW_005842046.1, forward strand.
TGCTAATCACATGTTGTAGCTCCTTCAGTGACTTTATTGGCTGTAGTTAAAAGTGGCTTGTTTTAAATGCCTCGTGATTTTTGTCGGCGCATCTTGTGGAGAGAGCTAAAGCACGTGGCCGAGTCACAGAGAAAGGCGTGTGAAGGTGGGAAGCTGTTGAGCATTGATGGATTGTTAAAAATTATTAATTTAGACTGGAGTCATCTTTAAAAAGACCCAACGCAAGTCTGTAGCTGACAGCCTGGTGGACCTCAGAAAGCGGACTGCAGAGGTGTATCATGAAGTTTTCTGAGAACGTTAGGAAAAAATGACAGCCCACTGTCTCTATATGCAGTCCCTAACAGCCTGTATTATGTTGCTATTGTGCTATTATAGAGCCTATTTTATAGATGAGTAAACTGAGGCACTGCGTGGTTACTTGCTCTCTCCAATTAACTATCATCCAAAGGAGGAATAGCAAAAGGATTGGCATCTTTCTAAAGGATGAGGAAGAGGACATGGCATCTTTCTAAATGATATTTCCAGTCTTTTTCCAGCTGAAGTCAATGGGAAGTTTGGGGCTATCACTAGCACCATGTCTAGGCCTCCAGCTCCATCCCGCTCCTAGCCCCAGGGTCGCAGGCACCACCCTGGCTGGGCAGCGCCTGCCCTTGCCTCTGCCCCACTCCTTCACTGTGGGGGCCTCATTCTGATCACTAGAGTTTAATCAATTATTTGAAAGAAAACTTGCTGATCATTAATTCATTGGACTTGCAGTTGATTCAATGAAATGGCCAGAAAGTCGCACTTATTTTTTCCCATGCATCATCTGAAGCCTTTGGGAGATGTTCGGTTAATGCCCCAGAGAGGAAACTGTTGAAATGCTTACGGTTTTGTAACTCACAAGAGCTAAAATGCTTAAGGCTGCCCTTGAGTATTTGCTTCAGATACTATCATTTCTGTAGCAAAGGCTTGCACATCACCTGTAATCAGGATCAGGATGCATTCTGAAGTGGTATTAGAGGTCTGGTTACGTTGTGTAATTGGAAATTCTTGCAACAGTGAAATCCGAGAGACCTCCAAGGAAAATGTTGGGCCCTTGAATTGTAAAGACCACGATTCTCAAAGGCCATTCTAATCCTAGTTAGCGTGTGCAGCGCTAAGAGGTTCCCTTCTCCCCTGCCCTCTCCCCTCTTCACCCCCTTTAGTTTGGTTCATAATCTTAATCCTCTTTTCCTACTAATAGTTATTGCCAAGCTGCTTTCAGAACTGTTCTACTCCTGAAGGCCATCTCCGCTAGGTTTTGTTCTTAAAAAAAAACCCAACCCCAACCCTCCCCGCCCCCATGAAAAATGTCTTCATTATTTGCAAGTTAATAGCATATTCAACTTTTGTCCTTCAAAAGAAATTTGGCCGCCTTTAAGAGACAAGCCAGTACTGAACTAGAGTCCGGAGGTGCTGCATTTCTAATTTCTACAAGGTCAAAGATTGTGAACCATGAGAATTTGAATCATCAACTTTTGCCCCGACTAAAGGAGCTTCTTTGGGGGAAGTAACTGCCCCTCACGCTTCAGGAAGTCTGTGAAAGGGAGTAATCTTATTAGCTTCCTACTAAAAAACATCTTTTTCAAGATATAGAAAGTACTAATGTAGCTAAAACTGTGTGCCCATTTTATAGATAAGTAAACTGAGGCACTGGGTGGTTAACTATCATCAAAAGGATTGGCTCTGTCTGTTATCAGCCTTGCTAGAGTATTTATATGTAATTTAGTCCACTTTTCAATGTCTTCATGTTCTCTTCTTCGGTCAACGCTTCTTTCTTTCCCTGGCATACCACCTTCTATTATAGCATTGTCTGGGTGGGCTGTTGCTGGTTTCAGAATGTGACCATAGTACTTCAGTGCCTCCTTTTTCACAATTAGCCCCAATCGGACTTGATGACTTCAATCCTCTCCAATGCTACATCATATCACCAATGGATTTTGACAGAAATCCAGGAGATATGATAAAGACACTTTTGATATAACCATTTAACCACACAGTCTCCCTAAATGGTATTAATTCCTCCTAGAAAGGGAAAAAAAACCCAAATTCTTCATGTAAAACTTCAGGATATATTTGCATTTAATACGCCTATCCTTCATTCTCTTGATGGAAACTAATGAATACAAGTTCTTACAAGTTTGAGTGCAAGTCATTTTTAAAAGGCGTCATGCTAATTATTCTTTAACTATCTGACTTTCCTGCAATCCAGGTCAATTTAGCAATAACAAATTATACTGGTTACTTAGGGTTAAATTAATCAACCGCTTTCAATTAAAACAAATACCTGGCTACAGGGCTTAAAAATAAGGTGTCCCCCCCACTTATTAAACTTTTCAAAATGCTGTAGTCAGATAAAGGGGAAAAAGTATTGCTGAACTGGTGAACCTTCTGCATAATACTCCGGAATACATTAACATTAACTCTTTCTGATTTCACACAATAAGTTACCAAAATCTTTTAAAGTGTGAATGACAGGAAAAGAATTATGTACCTACGGAAATATGTAAATGCATGGGAGAGTAACTCTAGAGCCTGGGTTTCAGTTATGCTATCATTTTGACAGAAGTTGTATGTTCTCAGTCCTGTTTCAATATTGAAAATGAAAACAATGGGCCTTAATTTGACACCTGGGCTTCAAAGAGGTCATCGACTTAGAAGCACAAGTGGCCTTACATGGCTGGACAGGGAAAATCGGCCAAACTGTTTGAGGACATTTTCACAGAACTCACCAATGCTCCATCCTTCGTTGCCACAAGGTTAAAAATTCTCTAGATTCAGAACTAAACTTTTTGAAAACACAGGGATAGAAAGAGGTCTGCTGTGTTAACCTTGCACAGAGAATGGACCAGTATTATAAAACTCTTCCCTGACAAATATGCAGCCCTTTTGACTTTTCCTATCTCCCTATTCCACTTTTACAGTTCCACTTGATCATTTAAGTTTTAGTGGTGGCTTGGTAGTGATTTGCCAATTAATTAGGTACATGGCTTTGGTAAATGGGAGATCATATTGGCTTGACCCATTTGTATTAAAAATGCAGCTAATTGAACAAATGAGTAGCATTTAATGTGATCTAAACCTTAAAAACACAGACCTGAGCAGTCTCCTTTTTATAAGGATACTGTTGAAATAGATAGCCTGGTACATTTTCATATACAAATTCCAGGGTCAGCTTGAAACTGTTTATCTTAAATTTGGCTGTAAAATATTGAAAGTCCATTTCAACTACATAATTGCCTTTTAGTGTCCTTTACCATCAGCTGTAAAATGTCAAACATTGGCAGCCTCAGCAATGGGTACATTTTACGAGTGTGTGTTAGACTTCTTCACCACTGCAACGTTTATTTGGGTATCACAAGTTGATAACATTGTAATGCACAAAGAAAGCATGTTATTCTTTCTGCGTGTCAGGCAGTGTTAGCCCGATAACGATCCTGTGAAGTAAAAAGCACAGGATCTGCCTCGGTTTTATGTTCCCGTAGTATTGCCATCCTGCTGGATGCCAGCAGGGCTTATAAAATAACTGTTCCTCTAAATTACATTAACATTAAAGATTGAGAAGAGACGGCTGAAGGGGTATTTATACATAAACATGAAAGGCACAATATAGAAATACTATGGGAGTTTAACAGGAACAATTACCTTTTCCCTGTGAAACTTAATTGTTCGATTGTACTTGCAGTCCAGTGGAGCTTAATAGCGAATTCTGTGTCAGTTGGATTCCCAAGATATTAGTCTAAAAACCTTTGTGATTTAATAAAGTTGGATATACTTCTGTAAGATTTGGAATCATCCCTCTAAGACAGCATCTCAGAGATGAAATGTTCTAGTACATTTTATAGGATACTCCAAAAAGCCTGTTAATCTCCACCCGTCATTTCCATAAAGGTAATGAATACTACTTCCCTGCTCGTTTTTATTCACAGACCTCAAAGAGCTTTACAAAAGGGGCCAATTATTATTATCCCCATTTTACAGATATGAAAACAGTTTGTGGCCTATGCCAAGAATTCGAGTCCCCGTCTCCTGCACTCCGTGTTGGTGGGATTGTCCTGCCATTGAAGAAATGCCTGTTGCTTCACATTTTAGGATCATGGAGAAGTTGGGCTGGAAGGGACCTCCAGAGGTCATCTAGTCCAACCCCCTGCTTGAGGCAGGATCCATCCCTATCCAAGCCATCCTGTACAATCTGTAATCTAAACTCTACCTAGGGTTTCTGTCAACCCCAATATAACGCAGATCTAACACCCTAACCTGCCACAGGTAAAGCAGGAGAACCATGGCCACCAATGTCCTACTTCTATAAAATGTTTTCATTAAATGCTCAAGAGATTCTGGGTAGAGGGCTACACTCTCTGCTACAGAGGAAGGCAAAAACCCTCCCAGTCCATCCCATATGATTATGGGGGGGGAAATTCCTTCCCGATCCCAAATATGGTGATCGGCCTGACCCTGAGCAGAGGGGCAAAATCCTCTAGCCATGAACTTTCAGCTTTTGTCCTAGCAGAAGTACCAGCACACCCCTGTTCAAAGTCCCCAGCCTTGGCCATAACCAACCCCCAATGCCTCTGAGGAAGGCTTAAAACCACCCTGGCACATGTAGCAGAAAGGGGATGTGGTGGGCAACTAGACGCATGGGAAATACCCAGAGTGGCTACACCTAGATCATCCCCGATTGGTGGCTATCCAACCTCTTGAACACCTGCAGTGATGGGGAGTCCACAACTTCCCTAGGCAGGCTATTCCACAGCCTCACTCTTCTAAAAGTGAAGAAGTTTTCCAAATATCCAATCTAAACCTACTTTGCTGCAACTTCAAGCATCTTATCTGCAGCAGGAGAGAAAAGGCGCTTTCCTTCTTTATGGCCACCCTTCAAGTATTTGAAGACTGCTGTCATGTTGCCTCTTAAGCACCTATTCCTCAAGCTGAATGTAACTGGTTCATTCAGTGTCTCCTCATACGACTTGCCTTTCAAGCCCTTTATTATCTTTGTTGCCCACCTTTGGACCCTCTGTAACTTCTCCACATCCGTTTTAAAATGTGGAGCCTGGAACTGCGCTCGGCACTTCAGATAAGGCCTAACCAGCGCAGAGTAGAGAGGCGCTATCACCTCCCATGTCTTGTACCTGATGCTTCTATTGATGCATCCCAAAACTGCATTCAACTGCAGACTTGCTCAAGAAGCTTTCTGTGCCAGCATCCAAAAGCATTAATAAACACACTGAAGAGCACCAGGCCCAGGGCAGACCCCTGTGGGACTCCGTTCAAAATCCCTGTCGTTTTGCTGACCACGTTGCCCCTGTCTCGGGATCTGGAATTCTGCCATGTGATCACTTCCTCCCAAGTTACCCATCACCTTCCCATCCTTCCCCAGTTCCTCCTTGTTGGTCAGGATGAGATCCAAGATAATCGATCGCCTAGTTATACCCTCGAATTTCTAGAACAGAAAATTGTCCTCCGTGCAAGTTAAGAATCAGCTTTACATTTTGGCTGCATATAGCTGTGGGACGGGAGAAAACCCCCCAGTGCTTTACTGGAAGAGAAATCACATCCATTTGACCTGGCTCCCCAACATCTGTATAGCTTGTGTGCTTCAGTGGGGCTTTTTGGCATATTTATCTAATAGCTTTTTTCTAATATCTAAATCAGGTATTAGACGAAAGTGCCAAAAAGCCCCACTGAAGTGTGCAAGCTATACAGATGTTGTGCAAGCCTGGTCAAACTGAAGCAGTTCCTCTTCTGGGCACATGCTGAGCTTGGCATGGGAGTGCACTAGGCTAAAAATAAAATGCTGGGGTGGGGGGGTAGTGGTTTTCTGGTTCTTCCACATCTGCATGTTTGGCTGCATTGTTCTTCCAGCAGGTGTCCGGAAAGTTGAAGTCTCCCTTGAGTAACTTTTGGATATATTTGTCACCTGCTTGAGGAGAGCCTCATTCACCTCCTGTTCCTGATTTAATGGCCTATAATAAATCCCTATCATTATATCGCTGCTGCATCTTTCACCTTTCAGCTTCACTCAAATGCATTCTGCTTTGCTATCTTCCTTCTCCTGAACCAAAGAACCAAGTGTATGTCAAAAAATACATACAAGGCAACACCACCACCTTTTCTCCCAACCCTGTCCTTCTGAAACAGTGACATTCAAGTCATAGGAGCTGTTCCACCAGGTCTCTGTGATATTAGAGGAGCCTGGGCAAGCTGCTAGCCGCCTCCATGTGCAATCTGGAGTTTACAGGGAGTGTATCTGAGTAACTACGTTAACAAAGGTGAATGGAAACAAATTCTGTGAATTTGTCACAGCCAACATTCATTCAGCAACATTAGTGTTAGTGCATAGATCTTTTTTTAAATGAATACCTTTTGGTTCTCTTTCTATCCTAGTGTGTATTTATTAAAGCTTAACAAGGAAACACTCATTTCCAGTGGGTGTTTGATGTTAGGCACACTGCAGCATCACCAGAGTTCTTGTTTTGTTCTAGTAATTGATATTCACTTATAAGAAACATTCCCTGGAATGCCCTTATATTAATTCAGCCTTGATTATTGCTTCTGTGACAAGCCATGCCAGAATGTCTTGCATTCAAAAATGTGTCTAACTTTATTCCAGCCAGGCAGTTGGTCCAATAAAAGATATGACCCCCCTCAAAAATCCAAACCATATCAAGGCACTCAGAGAACAAATAAAGGATCTACCCCAGAAGATGACAAATCCTAAGTATTGTGACAGGCCAGCAATTTGGTAGATGCCGACAAAGCCATGGAGGCTTCTAAGTACAGCTGAAGATATAAGGAAAAAGTTGTGCATTTTTCCCTGTTGCTTATGCAGAGGCGTAACAAAGCAGTCAGGTGCCTGGTGCCGCAGGATGCATAGGGGAGCGGCGACTTTGGTTGCTGCCATGCCTTCGGTGCGATTGTGCAGCTGGCACTCCCCCCCCCCCCCCCCCCAACGCCGCCC
>NW_005842046.1:1845597-1851034 GCF_000455745.1 Alligator sinensis
AAGATGGCACTCGGGGCAGCTGGCCCTTTCACCCTGCCCTAGTTAAACTACTGAGCTCACATGCTGATCCAAAACATCACTTTACTTGAATAGAGCCACACTTCACAGACTACAGGTGTTGGGCTATTCTTGCATCCCCTCTTACATTGAAACAAGTTCAGGACGGTTTTATACCTATGCAGTTGTAGCCTCTTCATGGAGGTGCAGTGGGATGGAGCTTTTTACTGCTGGCATAGCTCCTAGGTGACACTAGCCAAACCGATGGGCCACATGAGGAGTGAATCTACATGAGGTGTGGGTCTGGCCAATGGAAGGGAGGACAAAGAGATTTTCACACCTTTAGCTTGACCTAGCTATGCCAGTTAAAATCTGTAGTGTGGAATAAACCTTAATTTCCTGCAGCTAATGTTCCTCACACACTAGTCTTCTTCTAAACCAGGGACGGGCAATTATTTCAGGTGGAGGGCCGCTTACCGAGTTTTGGCAAGCTGTTGAAGACTGCATTTCCCTCTCTGGTGCAGGGAAGCAGGAACAGCCACACGGTCCCAAGCCAGAAGCCTCTGCTAGGCAGGGGCTTCTGGTTGGTGGGGGCGGGCCTGGGTGGGCCTTGCTGCTGGATCCTGCCACCAGCTTCCCCTGGGTGCTACTGCCCCTGGCTCCTGTCATCTTTGACAGGCAGCCAGGAGCACATAAATATTAATTTTCTAAAATTTTTAGGGGCCCCATGGGCCAGATAGAATGGCCTGGTGGGCCAGATCTGGCCCCTGGGCCGTATTTTGCCCACCCCTGTTCTAAACTGTGCTGCTATGTGGGGGTGGATCCAGATGGTGTTCAACAGCACTGTTTTTGACCACATGGCAGGAGCATCAGCTGGAGACAATCCCCAAAACAGGTAAGAATCCCCACCACCCTTCCAATACCCTCTGTGCTCAGAGGCATGTCCCTTCATCTCTCATGCATCTGCCTGCTGTTGCTACTGTCCCCACTGTCCTGTGGGGCAAGGGGATCTCCAGGGCTGCTTCTGCCAGGCTGCACAGGGGCTGAACTCAGCCTGGGACAGTGTCAACAGCAGCAGGTGAGTTCTCCCTCCCTGCCTGGGCCACCCAAGTGCTCCACAGTAGTCTGGGAGCTTGAGTGGGTAAGGAGGAACCCACCTGTTTGCCTGCCTGCTGCCACTGCTCCTGCTGTCCCTGGCTGAGCCCAACCTCTGTGCAGCCCTGCTGGAGTGGCACTGGAGCTGCACTCACCCCCAGGACAGCAGGGATAGCAGCAGGTAGTTGAGGTGGTGGTGGAGTGGATGGGGAGGGGAATTCTTACCTGCTTTGGGGACATTAAAAAGGCCCCGGATACTGCTTCCCCAGCCTGGTCTGCCTGCCCTGGTGTGGGGCTGAGAGTGGGGAGCACAGCTACCCTTGTAGCACCAGTCACTGCCCCTAACCCCCCATCCCTTGCAAAATCCTGGATCTGCTTGTGCTGCCATATCTCACCACATTATTTTGAAGTGCTATCAGACCCAGCCCAAATGACACTAGGGACTGCTAGCTTTGAAAAGCTGAATGTGGATGTGCTAAAGCCTTAGAATTGTGGATGTGCTAAACCCTTAGCATATTCATTAAACCCTCCCCATATTGTATGTGACCCATTGTATTTCCAGCCAGTCTCGCATCAAAACAGTGAAGTTCTGGGATTAAGATAAATATATAACAAGTACATCTTTTTAAATCAGAAGGCCAACTTCTGCAGTCTGACCTATCTGTATCTGTACGCTTCCAGTGAAGTCAGGAGTATTAAATGAGCGTAAGTGTGGTGTAACAGTCGACCATAAGGCCTAGTCTGTGAACTATTCTCCCTTTTCTCTTCCACATGTGTAGGAAGTTTCATTTAACCACAGGAAAAAAGTGAAGATTATAGATAAGACTTTGGCTTTAAGCTCATCCTGTTGCATGTTGGTGTTGCGCAGCTCTTAGGACATGTACCTCAGTATCAAAGCCCCATCAGGTAATTTAAGGATACAGGTTTCAATCACAACACAGAATTTCCTTCCTATCTTGGGTTTTAGACCTTTACTATTATTTATCTTTCTGCGGGTTTCATACTGTAGTTGACCATGATAGTATTACAGTACAAATTAAATTCCGCTTCCAAAGACTTTTTCCTGTATCTCATTTGCTACTTTTCTGCATGGGTTATGAAGAGTCACAACTCAGTAGTGCCAATTATTCATTTTTTCATTTAATGGGCAGTTTTTATGTTTTAATGTTCTAGGAGAATCCGTTTTCATAACTTAATGATAGTATTTTTAAGCCGCTACATACCATTTAAACACTTATTACTTGTTCTTCTGTCTTTGAACACATCTAGTTATACTGCTCTGACATCATTGAAAGTACGGTCCTGCAATCTATGCAATCTATAACAAAAGCAAGTACTTGTGAGTTCATGGACAGTTTCAATTTTAAGCCTTTATTTTTCTTGTGTTTAGTCCTAATGATGAAGCATTCCTGTGTGATACTTCAAAGCTAGTGAAGCTTACAGAAAGTCAGAAGTTCCTTGAGATCCCATTCCATGATATCTGCAAAACGGACAAAATGTGTTGTCGATTTTAGCGTCCCTCGCTGATATTCTGTTTTCTGGGCATTTCATCTGGCTTTAAAATTTTCTCCATTTTTAACACTAGACATTAGGGACCAGCTCCACAAAGGGAATTAGATGTCAAAATGTTTTGTGCCAGGCCCAAGAGAGGCATTCCTAAACCCAACTTAGGCACCTAAGTCCTTTGCACAGCACCAGGGTGGAATTATGGGTCCTAGTATAGGGTTCGTAACAGGCACTGCATGGAGCAGGTGGGGGCCTGATCCAGCCCCCAGCAATAGAAAACAGTGAAGAAAGAGGTATGTAAAATATTACCTTTCTCTCAGATCTAGGCACTTTTGCAGCATTGTATGTGAAGCCCCCTCATAAGCTGTTCCTTTAGGCATGGATGACCGGATCACTTATTTTTATCCTGATGATTACCTAGTACAGGGGCGAGCAAAATGTGGCCTGTGGGCCAGATGCAACCCGCCAGGCCTTTCTATCTGGCCCGTGGGGCACCTACAAAATTTAGAAAAAATATATTTATCTGCCCCTGGCTACCTGTCATGCGGCCCTCAGTGGCTTGCCAAAACTCAGTAAGCGGCCCTCCACCTGAAATAATTGCCCACCCCTGACCTAGTGGCTAGCTACCCAGCCAGAAGGAGGGAGACCTACATATAATGTCTTCCTCAACTTGGTGAGGTCAACCCCACATTTCAAACACAGTTCTGGCCACCAGACTATAAATTAAGTGAAGATGATGCCATTCACTACCCTTTCCTTTTGAAGCTGTGCCATCAATAATGCAAGATTCATGGGGCCGATGAAAGAAAGCAACAGAGGGAATTTGATTCTCTAGCCCAGTAATAAAAGCATTGGCCTGGAAAGGGGGAACCATGCATACTGCTTCCAAGGTTGCTTTTACATTTTTTTAATTAAAGAATCTGTAGATAAACTGTTTTGGGAGCAAAGACTACATTCTGCCAATGTGGTGTTTTGGACTTACCCCTAGTTGTCTTTGGGATGGGCAATTTCCACCTCCCCTCCCCACTTCACAAAATGTATATACTAATCCATTTGTCCGCTTTAAGCCTTTTCTTCCCAACCCTATATAAACCATTATCAGTTCAGTGTTTATGGGGACAGGGATTAGATTGTACACAAAGTAAAATTCACCTCTGTGTGGAGCCTTTTGCATTACTCGTGCAGTCCCGCTCCAAGGGACTGTGAAGTTCACCACCCAGTAACTATTCTCCATTCAAATCCTAAAGACTTTAGGATGAATTTTATACTAAATAGCATAGTCATTCACTTTGTAATTCTTTACAGACTTGATAGTAATCTAAGGACCTGCTTCAGTTTCCAAAAATAAGATTTATTTTTTAAAATATTTTTCCTACTTTTAATACAATATATTTTGGTATGCAGTTTTTCAGGGTTTCTATTTATTTCCTTAGTGTGGGATTGTTGGTGAAATAGGGATCTTTGTCATGTAAAAACAAAGGGGTGATTTGTTTTAGACAAGCAGCCATTAGGCCTACACAGCACTTTTCTTCAACAAAAATGTCATTAACTGTTTCACGCCATTGATTTACTCTATGTTCCATCATTGTAGGCATCTTAGTCAGTATATTATGTTTTCAAGAGATTTATTGACCGACTGAACCAAAGGGGTTAGTCCCGTGTCAAATGTGACATGTCTGCAGAAGCAATTTCATTTTCTCTTAGTTTTTCTTATATCTTAAGAGTGTTTCTATTAGGGAAGCATTAGAAGAAAAGATGAGGCAAAGAGATAGTCCTAACTTGAATTGTCTGGGGCCTGACACTTTAAGTCATTTTAAAAAGGTATGTGTACTTACTTTTTATATATTGAAAATATGACTCTGAAACTACTCTGAAATAATAGTATCAGTAGAAAATGTAGGCAGCAAGATGTATTGCAAATGGTACTATGACAGTTTGGGAACTGGTGTAGGGTACAACTAAGGCATGCTGTTTGATCTTGAGGTGAGTTAGTGTATACCTGTGTCAGCCTGCTTGTTTGCGTTCTCTATTGTCTTTCGGTCTCCCATGTTGGGTTGAAATTCCTGGGGGTGGTTACACAGGACTAATCATGCATGAATGCCATCCATTTAAGGGAAAGCCCTTCCTTCAGGCATCTCAATGGGATGATTGAAGCCTAGGGAAAACCAGCATACATCTACAATGGTGGGGGGGGGGGTGTTAGTCTACAGCCAAGGTGTTAGTACCATTGTTAAAAGTACAAAGGATGAGAAGTTGGGGAGTATACTCACGGACACAATAAGCCTGGGCAAAAGGGTGAAAGAGAGGGCAGGGTTTTGGTTGTAGCTGTGACATAGGCAGACATGGTTCTTTGAGTAGACGTGATATCTTTTATTAGACCAACTAAAGAGGAGGGCGTGCTCACATGTCAGGGGTCCCCTTTGACCATTGGGCCAACCAAGGAATAACACCAAAACTATCTGGAAAAGAAAGTCCCTAATTCAAAAAAGAAGCGAGGTGCAGTAACGGTGGACGTTGGGCTCCCTGGAGGACTCTGATTGAAACCCAGTGAATGCTACAGAACAGCAAGGAAACAGCCAGAAAAATGCCCATTGATGTCTTTGTTAATTCGTGTATTTCTATATACTAGTGCTCACCAAAGTGAAAAGTACTCGTGTTTAGCACCTTGCTTGGCCTGCTCGCTTTCAGTTAGCACTGGGCTGTCCAACTGGTGGCCTACAGACCACGTACATCCTGTGAGAGGTTAACGTGTGGCCCTTCAGGTCTCACTGGCTACTGTTCCCCCATTGCTCCAGCTGCCATAGCAGCTGGAATTTCCTGGCTCCCCCCTCCTCTTCCC